>NC_133619.1:174778651-175141934 GCF_048593235.1 Sminthopsis crassicaudata | reverse complement strand
ACAATCTGCAAATTCTAAAAGATCATAAATCTACTGGAAATTGAAGAGAAAGCTACTCAAAGATTACTTAATTTTTAAAAGATAAAATACAAAAGAGTAATTAATTATCTACTGACCCTCTTTATGCCATATGATTAGCTTTACTTACATCAAATCTAACTGAAAAAAGTTCAACATTTTTGTTTTTCTTATTAAGTTTCAAGTTAAATTTATGATGAACATTAAATTTATGTTGCTACTTTTCCTAAATTAACAAAATTACACAAAAAACAAAATTACAAAGTTACAAAAAAACCACAAAAATTACTAATTCTTTTATGTTTCATTTTTCTCTAGGTAATCTCATGATATATCATCTCCTCACCATGACCCCACTATCAGCCCATCTCTTCCCCATCTGAAACTTGGATGCTACTTCTTGTTCCCCCCAATTCTGATGGGTGAATCCATTTCTTTGTTTGGAAGCAGAACTCTTACACCATTGCTGCTTCTCTTCTTCAATGTAGTGCTATACTCCTTTATAATTTTTACCATCCCCATTAGACACATAGTATCTTAACAAAGGCTCTTTTTTCCCCTTCTCTCCTTCATCTCTATGAAATGGGAAAAAAAAAAATCCCAGTTTTAGCTAGGTTAATAATCAATGGAATTGAATGATTTAAAAAGCTCTCCCATAACACTTCCTAGCTGTGTGACCCTGGGCAAGTCACTTAACCCCAGCCTCAGAAAAAATAAAATTAAATTAAAAAAATAAAATAAAATAAAAAGCTCTCCCAAACAATTTCATAATTAAAATAGAAAATATAAAAAATCTTCAACAAAACACTTCATGTAGTTTTGTATATTATTCAGAAACACATTTACAAAGAATTTATCCCATGATTTTTACATCTTTTCCAAAAACAGATGCATTTTTGAGACAGACTTTATAAATACCATATTTCCCTACCAATATCTTTCCTTTTTAAACGCTAATTCATTATCACATTCAAATGTCTTTGCTTCTATTGTATTCATGTACAACACATATTGATTGATCTTATCTTCAAGATATGTCAAAGAAAAAAAAAAGTGAGACAAATTGAAAAAAATGACATTGCAGCTAGATGGGATAGTGGATAAAGTGCTAGTCCTGGAAGCAAGAGGCTCTGAGTTCAAATCTGGCCTTAGATATTTTACTAGCTGCCTCAGTTCCACATTTATAAATTGAGCTAGAAAAAGAAATGGCAAATCATTCCAGTATCTTTGCTAAGAAAATCACAAATGGGATCATGGAGATGAAACATGACTGAAATGATTCAACAACAGATACTAAATATCTGCTGAATTGAGTTCTCATTTCTACAGTGCCTATTTTCCTCTTAAATATTTGCCAATTTATGTTTCTGTACTTTTCGTTTTTCATATGTGGTTTTTATTCATTTTATGAGCTATTTCACTTTCTCTTTTTCAGCAATTTCCATTTAATTTCTTTGCAGTAATAATTTCCTAAGTTCTTTATGGCTATATGGTCCCCAAGTTCTATTATAATCATAAATGTTTACCTCAACTGATACTAATTCTTCTCTTTTATTCCCCTTCACTTCTCTCACAAACTATTTTTGCAACTTTTCCCTCAAATTTGCATGTATTTATGTCACTTTCCTCCACCCCTTTTTATTTCATAGATCAAAAATCTTAATATCTTTGTCCTTCAGTTCTTCAAATGTCTGTTTTATATGCTTATTTCTCTTATAATATTCAATTTAACATTGAGTATCTACTATGTATAAAGAATACTAGATGAAAAAAAATTTACTAGTTCTATGATTGGGGGTTCCCCCACCAAAAAAAATGCCTCCTTATAGTACTTGTCTATCTTTCCTTTGTAAGACTTCTGATCATACCATCTTTTCAGATTTCTTTTTATAAATCTTTTAACTTGGAAAATGGAAATGTAAATAATTCATATTCTTTTGAGGCTGGTCTACTGAAGTTACATGAAGCTGGGCAACAATTCCATATTTATTTTATCTAAAATCAACTTTTTTCAGAGGCAACTAGATATTCAAATCAAACATTTACTGATAGTAAACCATAATTTCAGAATCCCTACAATCAGTTGTGAGACCCTATATATGGGGCCACAAACCACAGTTTAAGAAGCTGGGATATATAGTTATATGATAAAAGATCCATTAACATTAAAGAGCTGGGAGAAATCACATCTCTTATGTTAAGAAAGGGCAAATACTTCTAAACCCATTCTCTAGTTCTAATATTTCAGGATCATGCATTTAGAGGTGGAAAGAATTCTAGAAGCCATTATCTAATACAATCCCCTCTTTTTAAAGAGGACCTGGACTGGGGTCCAGAAGGCTCAAGTCATTTCCCCAAGGTCACACAGTAAAAAACCTGGGTATTTTAACCCATATCCTCTGATTCCAAACTTAATGTCTTTTCTACTGTATAATACAATCTTATAAATGTTCCACTAGTAAATTTATTTCTTCTATCTTCCCACCTTACTTCCTATATTTGCATTTCTCAATACTCTGTGTAGGGATAGCTTGTAAAGTGAAAAGAATACCAGAGTTGGAGTCAAGAGACCTGGGTTTTAGTCTCACATTTAACTTTCACTAGATAGACAACCTTCAACAACTTAGAATGTGTATGGATTTTACTCCTTGTATAAAAAAACCAGAGTTAAACTAGATATTTTTATATGGTGCACAACCATTATAAATTTCCATTTCCTTTCACCTTTTCTCTTCCTCTGATGTATCAAAATGGCTTTCTTCACCTTCTATTTTTGTTTTTTCTTTGTTTTTACTGTTAACATTCAGATGTTATACTGATATTTCATTTTTAAAATGGTGGTAGGGGGAAAAAAAGAGAGGCAAGACCAACTGCAAAAAGGGACAGACAAAAGGAAATAAAAACCAAGAAAATAACAAATGAGGTAGAGCTCAAAAAAGAAATGTAGGAGAGGAAGTCTACAAAAAAATCTCCTGTGTATGAGATATTAAACAACTAGTAAATATATCTCGTGATGCCTTTTTCTCCAAAATGTGAGTGTGTGTGAGAAAGAGACACAGAAAGACAGAGACATTTCTTTAACTTTAATAGGCCTTATTTTTTCCTATTTTCACTTAAGCTATGCACTAAGCCTAAAAATTTGATGAGTGCGAACTCTTAAATTGAATCAATGTTCCTTATAAAAATTGTCAACTTTAAAAATACATAAAGTTGGATTATACTATAAACCTATTCAATATCACGACCGTAAGGGAATTTTTTTTTTGTAAACCTGACTTTGGATTAAAACTCCAAAGTACATTCCCATTTAAGAAGCTGTGCTATATTATTCTTATTCTTATCATACCCACCATATATTAGGATGTTTCCAAGAGAAAAACACATCTGAAGGTCCATTTTTGGATTCCAGGAATGTCACACTTAGCTCAGGGACTGGCAGCAGAACCAGGGATTCCACATATCTCCCTTTCCATTGTGATCACCTGTGGCTTCTGACTAGTTTTCTAGCCTCTGCTTAGTCTACTGCAGATCAAATACAGTCTCAGCTTCTCTGTTCTTCCTGTCCCAGAAACAATCCCACAAATCTCTGGATGTTTTCTAAGGATCTTAATAACAAAGGGAAAGCAGATAGGTGGTTTTAAAAAAATCCATTAACCTATTGCTTTAAAGTTTTTAAAGTGTCTTTCTTACAACGATCCTGTAAGCAGATAGTGAAAGTATTGTTATTAACATTTCTTTTTACAGATGATAATAGTGGCTGAGCAATGTTTTTTTTTGGTTGTTGTTTTGGTTTTTGTTTTTTTGTTGTTGTTGTTGTTGTTTGTTTTTTTTTTTAAACATTGCTCAGGGTCACACAGCAAAGAACATCAGAGTTAAGAATTGGAACGCAAGCTTCATGCCTCAATTCTGGTGCACCATTCTCAGTTCTGATGGTTGTCAAAATAAAAAATCTAGCATTCAAGTGAGTAAGTAGAACCAAATTTCAAACTATTTCCACTTGTAATTTAAGCTTCACTTTTATTGATGAAAATCTTGTCCAATCCCCATATTAAACTGCAGCTTGTGTTCTTGGTTCCTCTTTACAAAGAGTATTCTTGTCCCATTTTTTTTTCCCACTTAAAATTTTGTAGGGAAAGATTAAGTTCAGGAAGATAAAAAGTCTGTCTTCTCTTATACCACATACTTTACTTCAGTAAAATTTAAACTATATGTTAGATAGAGCAAAGCCTAGATATGTGTTTCTTCTATTTCTTTGATGAAGAATAAAGACTGCCTTGTGATTCTATGCAAGGAGCAGAGGATATGGCTGAAGGGTGCCCTGTTGGGGTGGAAGAGATTGGGAACTGAGAAAGGGAATAGGACTGGGCTCAAAGATACTGCCAATGAGCTTGTAAAAGGAAGACAATTGGGGGGGGCAGGGGGGAGGGAATAGCTCCTGTTCTTTTTCACATTTTATTTTCCCAAGGGAAAACTGGGTGAGGACTAGAGGACATTCAAGAATATTAGAAGGGAAAAATCATAAATTGTAGTAGGGAAGAAAAACTGTAGCTACCATTTGTGCATTAAGGATACAGTATTGCATCAAAATTTTAGGAGAAAATTGGTAAAACTAACTACCAGTTTTTCAAAGGCAAGAAGAAGAAAAAAATTTTCTCCCTCCCTTCAATTTTGTAGCCAAAGGTACTTAACTAAACCATTAATATGAACATTGCTTTTTAAGTTGACAGACACAAAATGTTTCCTTATTTGAATGGGCTACTTTAAGGCCAGCATCTACCTAAAAACATTAATTTTTCAATAAATATGAAAACAAAGCAGAAGATGAGTTGCAATAACTAGATCTCTTGGGCAGGTTGTGTCAGAGTATATAAATCTAGGCTATCTCTGATGTCACATATCTCCAGGTTAGGTTTGCCAAGCCACTGGTAACTGATCATTTAATCTATCTTGAAATGCAACCTGGTTAATTGCAGGCCAACCAACAAAGCCACTTCTTTTCCCAATCTTAAGAAGGTAAATTAAAGATAGATTTTCCTCTGGAAAAAGTGACAGACACCTGCTGGGAATTATGTAACTACATAATTACAGAAGAATATTTAAATATCACAACATCATAAATGGATTCAGTGTATGTGGTTGAGAAATATAATCAAGAAGGGATTTTTAAGAAGCCTTGTTCTGCCATAAAACATCATTGATACATCATTTATAAAAATGAAAGTTTCAGATAAATTTTAAAAACTCTTACTCAAAAATTTAAACAATCCATGATTAATAAGATTGCAAAATCAAACTGATTTAAGGTTCAACATACTATTCTGTGCTTCTTGTAGAAAGCCAAGATATAATCAAAATATAGGTTAGCAAGTTGGAGAAGGGCCTAAATAATTTTACACACACAAAAAAAAAAAAAAAAAAAAAAAGCTACTAGGAAATAAGCATAGCGGAAGAATTTTAAATAATATTTATCAAGTTAAATTTAGTCATAATTTAAACATTTGTATAAGCCCTGAAATATTAGGGTTTAAAGTTAAAATTATTTCGACAAAAAAAATGTTAGAAATGTAGCATCAAGTGACATAGTTTTACAATTTATTCCCAGACAATTTTTCAACAGGATACTTGTTTTTGTATGTTTGAACTAGAATTGCAATTCCATTAATATAAGATGCTCCCAATAAAGAAGCTTCCTAATTCTGTCTACCAATACACAAAAACACTTAAGTCTTTGTAAGTTAAAAGTTTATAACAGGGCACACAGAGTTAAATGACGTATAACCATGGCCACACAACTAGAAATAGGACTTGAAGCTAAGTCAATTTTGACTTCAAAGCTAGCACTCTATCCACTAAACCACACTGATAATTGCCTCTCCCATATATCCCTTGATACAGTCTCTTAAACTCTCCTTTTGTATTACAATGCAATGTCTATTCTTTCTCATGTAATATAATGTCCAACTTACCTGACAGGTTTGTTTTCTGGACTTACATCTTTGAAACCCATTTCCTCTAGTTTGCATCGCCTATAAAGTTCATAATGTCGAGTATGGGTTTGTTCTCTTAGGTCCTCCATATTTGTGCAAATAAGCATTTCACGGAGCTTTACAAAGTCACAATGATTTTCATTTTCCACTAGTCAGAAAAAGGATAGTAGGAAAAAGAAAAAGGAAAAAAGTAGGTTTTTTTGAATTTAATTTGAAATAATATAAAGTTTGATAATCATTTACAATAAGCATTACTTGATCAAAAAACTGGATCCAAATTCTATTTTACTAAGATAAATTTCTAAATTAATAATAGCTATAAATATAATATATAAATATAAAAAATAATATAACAAAATACTAATAAATGAAAATGCATCTTATTGAAAATTATAATTATTATACTATGAATAAATTATACTCTAAAACATTCATCCAACTACTGTTCATATTCATCATATTCACCTTGAACAATGCCCCATGGGTATTGACGAGCTTTCACCATCTTATTTCCAAGTTTGACCTCTTCCATACTGCCCACAACAGCAAATGGCAAATGTCCCTAGAAAAAATCTATTATGAGTTTCACATTCATATGTCAATGTAGAAACACACTAAAGTTTCCAAGTATTTGATTAAAAAGAATATAATGAAATTATTTGAAACAATATTCTATTTTGCACTGTCTTAAATTTCTAAAACTAGGTTTCACAGCTCATAATTTTATCCTCATTAATAACAAAATACTACTAATAAATATATACACCAAATTCAAATTCACTAAACATTTATTAAATGCTTATTATGAGTCAAGGCAACTGAAGATTCAATGTCAAATACAAAAATATCCCTTGCCCTAAAGTAGGCTGGGGAACTCATAAGGCCTGCAAAATCATGTGCACAATTAACTACAGGTGATGAGTTAAAAACTAGGTAGAACAACCTCCCACTGCTTGAGTTCCATAAATTCATAATTTTGTATGGCCCACTAGAAATTTTCAAAAATCCCTTGACAGAAAAAAAGGTTCCTCACCACCTGCCCTAAAAGAACTCAATATTTTATTCCCAGCTAACATTAATTTAGAACTGACTGTATAGCAGCCCTAAAACAAATTCAGCTTTAGATCTTAATAAGTAGAGAAGGCTGTTGTGAAGATAAGTAAGTTATTTTGCCACCATATAAATGTCCGTCATTAATGACTTTGGCACTGCTTCTGGCCTTAGCTGACATATTCACCAAAAAAACCTCAAAAAGCTGGTTTGGATCAAAATCAAGCTAATAGATAACTGACTAAAGGGATATTCTGATATATATTTGATATACAAGAGTTGACCCTAAATTCTGTAATCAAATTAATCAAATAAAAATGCATTCACTGGATATCTATTGGACACAAAGCATAGTGATCATCTTGTGTGCAATATAATGAGTAAAAAATATATTACCTTATTGGGAAACATATTTAGCTCATTAGAAGATAAGGCCATTTAATTAGGTGACTCAGTAGATAGAGCACTAATCTTGGAGTCAGGAGGATCTGAGGATTTGAACTTGATATATATTAGCCATGCAACTCCAGGATAAGTCATTTAACCCCATTTGCCTTGCCAAAAAAAAATTTCCTCCACCATCTTAAGACAACAAAATAAACCCTGATTTTTATGGTATGTCAATTTGTGATGTGTAAGTACTCACAAATTTAACAATCAATTCACAAATTAGTTTGTTCTGCCTTCAGCACACTTCTGCCCATAAACCAGAAAGGCAATAATGCAGGCTAGCATATTATAAAGGGTCAAGTGAGTTACAGACAATAAGTATTACAAAAAAAAAAAAAAAAAAAGGGGGGAAAAAAGAGTAAAAAATAAAGAAATCAAGCTCCATAGATTGGGACATTTAAGATTTAGATTAGGATTTGAAAAACACCTAGGATTTCCATAGGTTTTGAGGAGGGCAAGGAAATTCCAAAGGAAAATGAGTATAAGCAAAGTCTAAAAGATAAAACTGCAGAAGACATGTTTGACTATCTTTAGAGACTCATAAAATACATTCTTTGAAGGAAAACGGTATTTTAAAAAGAAATCATTTATTTCTAAGTTGTGAATATAGAACCACAGAAGTATTCTCAGGAAAGATGATGGCTCCATCAGCTCTCTTTTGAGAACTATGACAGAAATGTAACCCTTGAAACCAAATTTGTAACAACAACAAAAGGGAAGAGGGCTTAACATAAGCATCCAACAGCTGGGATGTATTTACAATTTACAGCTGAAGGAAACTAAAATCAAAGTATATTAGTGGCTGATAATAGAAATATATTCAAATATTAAGCTCTTACATTCATTGAGGAGTTAATTTGAGAAATAGTTTCATCATCTGTTGGGAATTGGTATATTTGGACTCCGTTGCTGACCAATTCACTCATCAGTTTGATCTTAAACTTCTGTAATTCAGTTTTAGAAATTGTATCTGCTTTGGCAATCACAGGTATGATATTTACCTAATAATATTTGGTTAAAAAAAAAAAAAAGACAAAGATTATTTTTATGTTTTTTTAATATAGAAGCTTTCAAAATTAAATCTTACCATAAATGTTTATGATCATGAGATAATAATCATGAGACCCTATGTTTACAGCAAATTATGTATGCATCACACAAACTATAGATGTTTACCTTGCAAATAGCATGAAAAGAAGACCTAGTGCTCTTATAAAATTTATCCCACTGCTCTTATAAAATTTATTCTATTTTTTTCAATCCAGTTAAGTGCCCAGTCTTTTCTTCCTTGACTTTTCCTACTTCAACAAGTTTGGGTAACAATATATATAATTGTTCTAATTTTATAGATTATTTATTTGAATAGTTATTCAAAACAAGTAATTTGAACTTTTAATTTAGATGCTGAGAAAACAAGGCCATCTCTTAAGAAGTAATGAAAATTTGCCTCTGCTCCCCTCCACTCCCACTCAAGCTCTCTCCACATATTTTCCCCACAGTCTTTTCCAATTTAGTTTATGTATATGTTGTATAAATATATAGTTGTAAAGATGTATAGTTATCCTACGCCTCCCAAGAACATTCAAGTACTAAATGTTAAAAAGCCTCTGAGGCCCAAATGAATAACAAACCAGTACAATTTCAAACTCTCTTGATAGGTTAGTAATGGAAAAGATCCTTTGAGAATGAAGAAAAGTTTTGCTTATGCCTTTCACTCATTCAACTACAGAGCAATTTTGACTGTTCACTTTTAGAAGTGAAAGCTTTAAGCTATTGTGTGAAGTGTTAACATTTACTGCACAAAGCACTAAAATAGTACTTAGAACCTGCTTTTTGCTTTCATCACTTCTCCATTATCTTCCACTGACTCGCTATGTGATTTTTGTTAAGTTAATAATTTTAATGGAACATTATAATGCTTTTACCAGTCTGTCAACAAAATTACATAAATATTTAATGTGATATATCACAAAGGTCAAGTCACAAGGAGCAACAAGAAGTCTTTTTCGGGTGATGCCAATTTTTTTTTTTTTTAAATAAGTGAGCAGCTAGGGTAGGTAGGTGGTGCAGTCAATAGAGTGCCAGCCCTAAAAACAGGAGGACTCAAGTTCAAATCTGGCCTTAGCCAATGAGACCAACTATGTGTCACCCCAAATGTCTTGCCACAAAAAGAAAAAGAAAAAAAACTGAGTGAGTGATCAAGTAGGGCTTTAAAGTCTTCTGATGCTTTTTTTTTTTTTTTACTTTATTAAGATAGTTATTAACTATCTATAACAGCTTAATTGCTAAAAGTACATTTAGATAATTTTTAAAAATAGTATTAGGATAAATATTGGACACAAACAAAAAGAAAATTTCAAAACAAAGATTTTTTTAAGGACATTTAATACTGAATAAAATTGTTGTAAATTCCAGAATTGTCCTCTTCCTTTTACAAAACAGAAAATTCATTTCTTCATCTATACTATTGGTTTCAAATGTGAATGCAAAATTATATATATATATATATATATATATATATATATATATATATATATATATATATAGGGGTTAAGTGACTTGCCCAGGATCACACACCCAGAAAGTGGTAAGTGTCTGAGGCCAGATTTGAACTCAGTCCTCCTGACTTCAGGGCTGATGCTCTATCCACTGAGTCATGTAGCTGCCCCCTAAATAATGCTTTAAAAAAAAAAAATCTGACATTTCATCAAAAATTGGGACACAAAATCATCAAGAATGATTAAAACTGAAAAGGCCTAAATGAGAAAAACTAGGGAAAATCTAAATTGGAGGATGTTGGTAATTGCTTAAAGAACAACTAGCCCAGAAAAGATTTTCCATTAAGCTTCCTATTATGTGAGCATATCAATTTAACTATGATTTTATTATTATTTTATTAATCTAATTAGTAATCTACTTGTAATTAGTAAATTGATTTCTGGTATCATTCTGCTTTTACTATTGTAAAATAAATATTTTATATTTAAGCTAGGCATCCTCTTCAAATTTTGACAGTATTTTCCAAGTGATGTTTGGTATTTGCTATTTGTTCTTTATTCAGTTTACTACCAATCTACAGTGATTACTGACTCTGCAAAATGGCTCAGACATTTCTTACACCTTCCTCTTCTTCCTACATTAACATAAAGCAGCTTAATGTTTCCTAGTAGTAATGTTTACGTGTATATGTGTTATATAACTCTTAATGGCTGTGACATCTTTACTGTTCTAAAAGGAGCAATGAGTACGTTTTACTGAGATTCTGCTAAAACCATTAAAATATCACAAACATGGAATTTTTTTTTTTTTGGTAACATCAACAACTATGGAGTTATTAACAGTCAAAAGCTATAGCATTCCTGCATGTTAATGAAGTCTTAGAATCAAAGTTAACAACTTTTATTTCTTTATTTTTTTATTTACAAAACATACGCATGGGCAATTTTTCAACATTGACCCTTACAAAAACCTTCTGTTCCAAATTTTCCCCTCCTTCCTCCCCCATTCCTTCTCCCCTAGATAGCAGGTAGTCCAATACATGTTAAATCCAATACATATACATAGTTATACAGTTATCTTGCTGCACAAGAAAAATCAGATTAAGAAGAAGAAAAAAAAAAAACTGAGAAAAAACAAAATGCCAGCAAACAGTAACAGAAAGAGTGAAATTGCTATGTTGTGGTCTATACTCAGTCCCCACAATCCTCTCTCTGGATGTAATTGGCTCTCTTCATCACTGAAGAATTGGAACTGGTTTGAATCATCTCATTGTACAACTCTTATTAAGATTAGATTAATTTACATTACAACCATCCGTGATTTCAGCACTCTCCTGCTCCCAGGAGCCATGATCATCACACATACCGAAACCTTCCTCTTCATATCATCACTAATACCAAGAAATTTCACTTAAAAGCTCACTTAATGAATTTCCTCCTCCATTTCTCTTAATGTCAAGAGGTGAATTTAGAGGCTTATAATAAGCATAATGCAATTAATTCATATTTCTTTCCATTCATAGGTGATTGAATCAATTGAAATTAAAATCAATTAAAAAACAGACTAACTTGGTAAAGGAATGTTTCTTGTCTATATCTCACTTTACCAACCACTGAAAGTTAAACATTTATGAGTCTCTGGATAAGCCAAAAGAGAGAGGTAGGTTTTAGCAGAAAGAAGGCTGAATTTGGAGTAAAAGGACCTGGATTTAATTCCTGGCTGTATTCTGTGTTTTGTTGTACCATGGAAAAATCACTTAAACTTTAGTTTCCTCATCTATAAAATGAGGAGACTATATTGTATGACTATAAGACCCCTTCTTATCCTAAATTTATAATCCTGTAAGGTATGACCTATTCTACCTACCTCTCAGGTATATACCTTAATTAAGAAGGCATATAAAATGTTTTGTATATATGTATATAAAGTCTTATGTCATTAATTATTGAAAGATACCCCAATATCTTTGAATAATTTAAAAGAAACCCTAATATAATAAAGATATTAAATAGGGGATATTAAGATATCAAAAATATTACAAATAATATTCTAATTATTGAATTAAAATATGGACAAATATACACTCACAAATGAGAATGATTAAGATATATATGTACATGCATTTGTTAGTAATGTATATGATTGACTCCCACATTTTAAAAATAGGAAATGAGTAAAGTTGACTGCTTCCTAAATCATACCTTACTATCAAGGCTCTTCATGGTTAACAAATCAAGTGTCTTAAGGGAATGTCCCGTAGGTGAAATAAAATAAAGGCAGGCATGGATGCGAGAATCATGGTAGTTAAAGAGAGACCTTTTTATCTTCAGTTCTTCTTGGAGATAAGCCTCAAATTGAGCATCTATGTAATCAACTATTGGTTGATAGCTGGAGAAAAATAATATAATTATTCAAGTATTTTATACCATATATTCACTTTCTAATAAGATTTCAGTTTTGCTACAGCAAAAAGTGTGCTAAATCAATAATTTTTGGAATAGAATATAGTGGGCTTTTCTTCATATGCAGGGTTAATGCAACTGACCCATTGGAAAGTAAATACTTTGAACCACTTCCAGAGGTGGTTATAGATGGTCTTTATTCATATATACAGCAAGACCTCATTGAAATAAAGGTTCATGTTTGCCAGTTCATTGGCTCAAAGTGACCAAAGTAAAATAGTTGGCATATCACTGATGTATTTTGAAGAACGGCTGCGCACAAATGAAAATGTATTCACAATATAAGAGTATTTTCTCTCTTTTTATACAGATGTCATGTATTAGGGAGAAAGCATCCTCAGCTCAAAAGTACATGCTAAAAAAAAGTATGCTTGAGGATATTGATACTTAATTTGCAATTTGAACTTTTATACATGGAAAACTTGTATTAGACATTATCTATTCTTGTCTTCTTTCCTTTACACTATTCTTCCAAAAATGAAATTAACATGTTAAACAAAAACAACAAAAAATAATTTAAAGCAGCAAAAACTACTATCATCAGACAACTTTCTGGTTAATCATTGATTTGCTCCCTGAGCAGTGAATTACTCATTTGCAAATATAAAACTATTAAAAATAAGTTAACAATTCATTTGCAAAGAAATTAAAACAATTCTAACCAGCTCATTATGCATGACACTCATCCATAACAGAACTACATAAAAGTAGAGCACAGTAGAAACCCACACACACTCTCCTTTATATAAAGTATATATATCAAGATCCCAAATTTAAAAAAAAAAAAAAAAAAAAAAAAAAAAAAGAGAGAGAGAGACAAAGAAATGAAAGGACAATTCACTTTTAAAAATTTTACTTACATAAAGACATAAAATAGGAACTCTAAGTTCTAAATGTCCCTGGTAAAATTTTTATAAAATTCAACTTTGTTAAAAACTGTAACATGAAAAAAAGATATCCTTATACCTACTCTTCGGACTTATTCCATAATAGAATCCTATTTATTTAGGTGATTCTGAGTTATTTTTAATTTTTATCAGGGAACTCTTATTGCTGGGGAGAAGTACAACTACAAAGTTAGGTTCTTCATTTGATTCT
This sequence comes from Sminthopsis crassicaudata, assembly GCF_048593235.1. NCBI lineage: Eukaryota > Metazoa > Chordata > Mammalia > Dasyuromorphia > Dasyuridae > Sminthopsis > Sminthopsis crassicaudata. The sequence continues at coordinate 175,128,370 of NC_133619.1, read as the reverse complement.
AATGTTTAGAATCTTCCACAAAGTCCACATAAATTATTTCTTAACACTTAAGATAAAATAATTAGAAAATTATTAAAAATCTTACATGTAGTAACTTGTCTCAAAATGTTTTTTAAAAAAATTTTTTACTCAAAAGTCAAATTTTGAATTACGAGGAAGATTCACTTTTCCTTCATTCAAACATTTTATTAAGCATCTACTAAAGTTCAGGGTTGGAGGCAGGAGGAAGAGAGCAGTTAGGTGATATAGTACCAAAACCTGAAGTAAAGAAAACTCATCTGATTGAGTTCAAATATGGCCCTAGATACTTATTAGCTGTGTGACCCTCAGTAAATTACATAACTGTTTACTTCAGTTCTCTTATCTGATGAATGATCTGGAGAAGTAAATAGTAAACCATTCTAGTATATTTGCTAAGAAAACTCCAAATGGTTCACAAAGAGTTGAAACCAATAAAAAAACCGACTAAACGCTTAAGATAACTGTTCTAAAGTTCTCAAAGGAGAGGCTAAGAATTGTATAAAAATAATAAAATACAAAATTTAACATAAAAGCATAATACAAGGAAAGCATGTAACTACTATAGCCAAAAAGCATGTCATAGTTCCATAAAGAGTTGTTTTTTTAAAAGCCCAATACCTTAAGTGATTAATATAATTTTAAATAAATATTGTGTCAACAAGGAAAAAACTAACCTCGCTTCTTTATTTATCTGGTCACCAAATCCTACTGTATTGACAATAGTCAGTTTTAACCGAACACTGCTTTCTTGGAGTTCATATGTCTGTGCTTTAAGTCTTACATTTGGGTGAAAGTGTGAAGATTCAAGATCATCAAAATTCGTATTAAACAATGTGTCAATCAAAGTTGATTTTCCAATTCCAGTTTCCCCTGAAATGAAAAACAACTTCAAAAAAACATCTGAGAAAACAAAAATCCAATGGTCACTTCAGGACTCCTAAACAAATGAAAGATTTAATAATAACTGATTTAAATAATAGCTAATATTTATAAAGTACCAACTATGCAATACTGTATAAGCACTTTACATTGATTATCTCATTTCAACCTCACAGCAAGCCTGCAGAGTAGAATCTATGATGATCCCTATTTTACAGCACCAGATTTCCCCTATCTATCAAAACAAAGGAGGATCAGATTTCTGGGAAAGTAGCAAAATGTTTAAAGAAATTAGAAAATAAGTATTATATTTCAATAATTCAATAGTTTTTATTAATTTTGAAACTCTAGGCCACTGTCTCAAATAGGAATTGTCAGTATAAAACTATGATTTAAGGAGTGGTTTCAAACAGTTTTGAGTATGAGGACCTCTTTATAAAGCCAAAAAAATTTAGCAGAGTCTCACATGTAAGTGTATGTTGAATGAGAAAATAAGTGCTGATAAAAAGCTACTATCATTTTTCAATAAAAGTTTTTGTTCATTATTATTCTACATCTACATATATTCTAAAAGCATTTATTTTGTCATTTGTTTGATGAGTTATGTATACATTTTTTTGAAACTAAATAAAGCTCAAAATGACTATGTGCATTTAAGGGCAATTCCTCTGCTTCCTAGGTGACTCAAAATAGGCAGGTTAGGAACTACTGGAACAAATGTTAAATTGATCTTTGTGATTTTTAAAAAAGACTAATTATATTGCATGTTTTGGGAATTTTATTAAATGTCAAGTTCGACACTTACCCACACAAAGAATGTTGAAGCAAAAGCCTTGTTGAATGGATCGGTTGACTAACTGATCAGGTAAACTTTCAAAACCAACATGGCCGGTAATATTTAAACAACGAGGAGTATCATCCTAAGAAGAAGAAACTTTTAATTATTATGGATCATCATTTTTTTTTAAAGAATTCATATTATTATTAATGGAAAAAAATTAGTTTCCTACTTTACCTTGTTCTTGTACACTAGTTACTTACCTCCTTCTGAACCTTACCTTGTTAATTTGTAAAATGAGGCCTTTAGAATAGAAACTTAAAACTTTTTTCCCCACTCACGACCCAAGGGTGTGTGTGTGTGTGTGTGTGTGTGTGTGTGTGTGTGTATGTGTGTGAAAATAGATATATAAATCAAACATTTACTTATAATAAATTATAATTTTACAACTTCCACATTCAGTTACATAATCCAATATAGGGGCATGACCCACAGTTTAAATAGTTTTGGAATAGAATGACCTCTAAAGTCCCATTCCCACTCTAATCCCATCCTATCTTAGATTTATTTAATCCATCTGAATCTCATTTTAAAAAGACAATACCAAAAGAGCCAACTCCCCAAATATTCCTTTTTTCAAAGATACTTTGCAGACTTTGATTTTTAAGTAATACAATAAAATCTTGTACTAATTGAGAATGAACTAAATTCCTTAGAAAGTGAATCTAACTTGGACCTTATTCAAGAAAATTTTGTTTCCAAACTATCAAAAAGAGGTTTGTCACAGAATTATGACCTTATCCTTAAAGGGCTGAGGTGGCATAATGTTCATTAATAACCTCCAATGTATAGCACCTTTCACAATTGTTGCATATACTAGATAGAGATGATTATATATGCCTAGGAAAGGGATATGAGCTAAATCTTATCAATCTGACAATACAAAATCAGTAGAACAGTAATCTGAACCAAGAAAAGGTTCAATAAGTGCTATTCATTAGATCTATGTTTGCTTATGCCAACGGAGCTTCAATTAGGAGTTGTTTTTCAAACAGTAGTAAAAACTCTGATTACTATTTTAAATATTCACCTGTAACTAATGTTAATAATAGTAAATTCTAAAAATAGATTGGTGACCAAAATAATAAGTCTAAAAACTGGAAAACTATAGCAAAGAAAACATTACATAACACAGAAAATGTAAATAAAGCATAGTTCAAAGAATCTTTGCTCCCTGAAATAAGGAAAAATAAGCTAAGTTAGTATAAATTCTGAAACAAAACAAAACAAAAAAAGGCATCGACAAAGTAGAAAATTAAAGAAAAGAGCCAGTTTTGGACAAAAGGTGATCTTGGTATTAACCATGCTTCATTCTGAAATATCAAAAAGGTGAGATAGAATTAGAACATGGAGGAAAGGGAAAGATGTATATTTAGTATTGGCAATTTAGAGGTCCTGATTTAATTAAGTCTTTAAAACAGAAGAACTCTTCAAAGAAAAGAAAAAAAGTAGCAGAAAATAACTTTCCAAAATACCCAATTATATAAGGGGAAATTGAAAAGAGTTAATTCAGAGAGGTAGAAAAAGGACAATGAGGTACAGATACACACATATGTATTTCATATATATATATATATATATATATATATATATATATATACATATATATATACACATATATATATGTATGTATAGTGCCACTGAGATCAAGGAAAGATAACTATAAAGAAAGGATAGACAATTCCAAAGAATTAAAAAACCAGTAAAGCAATGTAAGAAGACATGGCAACAGTGTTGAGGCCAGATGTCTAGGAATTGAATAAAATGTAAACCATTAAACTATTACTCAACTATTGTGTACAAAATATTGTACTAAGTTGTTGAAGGGGCGGGGGGGGGTGGGGGGGGGAGAGAAAAATTTGAAACACAAAATTTTACAAAGGTGAATGCTGAAAACTACTTTTGTGGTTTTGCAAGAGTCAATGTTGGAAAAATTACTCATACACATGCTTTGTAAATAAAAAGCTTTAATAAAAAAAAACTACATTTGCATATAGTTGGAAAAATAAAATAAAGCAATAATCACTAAAAACCCATGCAACCAAAATTAAAAGGAAAAGTAGAAAACTGGGGGAAATATTTATAGCAAGTTTCTCATAAAGGCCTCATTTTTCATATAGGTAGAGAATGGAGTCAAGTCATCCCCAGTTGATAAATGTCCAAAAGATATGATCAGGCAATTTTCAGAAAAAGACAAAGCTATTGATAATAAAATTTTTAAAAATACTCTCCATCTATACTGATTAGAAAAATACCAATTAAAACAATTCTGAGGTACCTCATTGCACTTAACAGACTGGCTAATATGACAGAAAAGGAAAATGATATATGTTGGAGAGGGTATGGGAAAACTGGAATATTAATGTAGTTGGTAGAATTGTGAACTGATCCAACTGTTCTGGAAAGCAATTTGGAATTAAGTCCAAAGAGCTATAAAACTGTGCATACCTTTTGATCCATTAATATCACTACTAAGTCTGAATCCAAAAGAGATCTTTTTAAAAGAGAAAAAGGAAACTACTTCTACAAAAATATCTATAACAGCTCTTTTTATTATGACTAAGTATTGGAAATTGAGACAATGCCCATCAACTGGAGAATACCTGTTCTATGATTGTAAAGAATTCTTACTGTGCTATATAAGAAATGCCAAGCAGGATGATTTCAGGAAAACCTGGAAAGACTTAACATAAACTAAAAAGTGAAGTGAGCAGAATCAGGAGAATGTTGTATACAGTAACAGCAAAAATGTATAATGAAAAACTGTAAATGATTCAGCTATTTTCAGCAATATAAAATCTAAAATAATCCCAAAGAACACATGATGAAAAATGCTATCTACTTCTCTCCCTCTCTCTCTTATTCTTTTTAATGAAGAAATGTTTTACATGATTGCTAATATATAATCTATAATAGATTGCTTACTATCTCAGAGAGGGGTAGAATTTAGAACTCAAAAGTTTAAAAAAAAAAAAAAAGAATGTTTATATTTGATTTTACATGTAATTGGGGAAGAAAATAAATTATTAAAAAAAACTCATTGCAATAATTATGCCACTGAAAAAAACAGTTTAATATTATTAATTAGCCTTCCCCTTTTAAATCCAAATTAACAATATGTTAAACTCATTAGAGAACAAAATAGAGCTGAAAACACCCTTTCTTTGTCATCCATTCTAATCTCTTAATCAAATGAAACATCTCCAAACAGGTATCCTGTCTGTTTACATATCTCCAAGGAAAAGAACACTAACTATCCATTTGTTACAACTTTTCCCCACAGTTGGAGAATTTCATTATTTATAAATTCTAAGTCTACATCCATCAAAATAATGCTGCTCTTTACATTTAGTGATATTGAAATCTGGCTGGGCTTTTCTTCCTCTTTTGAAGTGGTATTTTACCTGGAGATGAGATGGTTTTCAGATTTAAAATGTCAGAAAACCTTCACTGATTATCAAGTTCATTCTGGTTTTAAGTAAATAACATATTCATGGATAAGTTAAAGCCAAGTATAAATCTCTATCACATAAGTTATCTACCAAGTCTCTTAGTTAAAATCAAACCATTGCACCATATTTAAAGCATAATTCACATAAGTGCATTAATAATTAAAATATATACTCACTTTTTCTTCTTTGCTTGACTGTGAGGTGGAACATGTTTTTATTCCCCCAAGAGACTGATAGATCTGAAAGCAGAAAATTATGAACTTCTTTAAAAATCCACAAAAATACAAAAACAAAAAAAACATTAAATCCAAACAACCAAACAAGAAACTACTTTCTAAATAACATTACCTCCAAAGAGGAGAAGTTAAGAGGACAGGGCCTAAATTTGTGGTTTCACAAGAATAAAGGACTCCTGACAAAGAAACAGTTTATCAAAGCACATCAGGAACTCATTTATTACTTATGTCTGTGCAAAACTCTTAAGTGGGCAGAATCAGATTAAAATATAATTAAGAGGAAAGGGTTCTGAGAAGATAGTAGACTAGGTCAAAAAACTTCTGGCTCTCCAAATTTCCTCCCCCCTCCCCTCCAAAAAAAAAAAAAAAAAACATCATTTCAACATAGAGCAGCAGAAATAAATGGGAAGAGAGGTAAAAAAGTATCCTACTAAGACAACTTGAGGAGAGGCCAGGAAAAACTTAGACTCAGGCTAGAATGAAGTGCAAACACTTTCAGGTCTTGCAGAATCAAGGAACACCAAGCCCTGGGGGCAGTTGAAGTGGATCATTAGCTACAAGCTCCAGAACTTTCCCTTACAGATTTAGTTTGGGAATCATAATGAGTAGGAGAAAATTGAAAGACCTTTCTCTGTATAGGGACACCAACTACGTGGATCATAGGCATCCTGGACTACAGCTGCATGAGAGAATCAGCTAGCATAAAACTGGTAAATGCACTAGCAGAGAGGTAGGAACCCTCCTTGGCACTTACAGGAAAGCAGAGTTTCTGGTTTCAGTTCCAGTGAAGGGAAGACAGCTGTAATTTGCTGGAAAATAGGAAAACAGGGAGCAAGAGCATTTGCAAGACAGCATGACTGGGTGTCCTAACTGTGGCTTAGGGATGGAGAAGAGTGCCCAAGGATGAGCCTCAGGACAGAGCCCAGAAAATTACAATAAAAAGGATCTGATGATTAGGGCATCATTCCCTCACATCTTAGAACTAGAACTTGATTCTATAAATAGCTACTAAAGACAAAACATAGAAATGAGTAATCAAAGGAAAAAGAATCTAGCCATAGACAGTTATTATAACTATATAAATATACTACTATGGAGACACATAGAAAAGATATCTTCTGGGTTCATATTAAGAGGAAGATAGTCAAGTACCTTTTCCCAATGAAAACCACCAAATAGTTCCAAGCTTTAAAAAAAAGTTTTTGAAAGAATTAAAAATATGTATCTAAAAACCAAATGAGAGATTGAGAGAAAAAAAAATTATAAGGGAAAAAACCTGTAAAGTCAACCAAGTAGAATCAGAAAATCCAAAACTAAAGAAAACAATTCCTTGAAAATAAGAATATGGCAATGGGAAACTAATGATGTTGTAAAACACCAAGATATAACAAAACAAAATCAAAAGAATGGAAAAAAAAATTAGAAGAAAATGTGAAACGTATCATCAGAAAATTTGATCTAGAAAAAAGATTGAAGAGGGATCATATAAAAATAGTTGGACTACTGAAAGCTATGGTGAAAAAAATTGTTACAGTATTATAAGAAATTATCAAAGAAACTATCCCTGAAGTTCCTAAACAAGGTCTTATTTTCTTTAGTGGGGAAAAGGAAAATTTACAGGAATATCACAGCCAAGTTTCAAAGTTTCCAAGTTAAGGAGAAAATATTGCAAGCAATAAGGGAAAAAACAACAACAATAACAACAACAAAAACAATACCCAACTTACATACTTCCCAAGATACAATCGGGATTTCACAAGACCTAACAGTTTCTACACTAAAAGACTGTTAAGGTATTGGAACATTTTATTTCAAGGATCTAAAAAACTAAGGTTGCAACCAGGAATAACTCACCCAGAACAGTTGAGTATAATCCTGACTGAGGAGGAAAAAAAGGGAAATTTGACAATCCAAAAGACTTTCAGGTATTTGTGACAAAAAAAAAAAAAAAATCAAAACTCAATGGAAATTTCAATATAAAAGATCCAGAAAAAATATAAGTAAAAAATTAAAGACTAATTATAAGGGAATTATAAATGTCAAATTCTGTGCTTCTCAAAGATGATGTTATCAGTATTTAGACTGTTAATCATTATTAGGGTAATTTGAAAGGAAGGATGGGACTGAATTATGTTTGATGGGTGACTAAAAAACAAAACTGGATATTAAAAGGGAGCAAATATCTCATTAAAATGAGATATAAAAGGAAGAACTGAAAGAGGAAGCAGGGAGGGTAGAGAACTAGTTGTATTGGAACTTTATTCTCATGTCATCTGGGTTAAAGAGAGAACATGTGTGTGTCTATAAAAGTCTTCTAAATTTATAAAGAAATAGAATGATTGGAAACAGGGTAAGGAAGGGACTTTTAGAAGGATGTGTACACTAATATTTGGGGGAGAAGAATAGAATAAGAGAGAATTGTCCAGGATTTAGCAGCTTTTATATTTAAAGGACTGGAGGAAGAGATAAAGATTGGATCACCACCAAAAATCAACTACCCAGCAAAAATGAATGTAACTTTCTTGGTAAAAGATGGGCAATCAATTAAATAGGGGACTTTCAAACTTTCCTAATAAAGAGAAAATGTGAATTTCAAATGCAAGACTAAAGAGAAGCAAAAGAGGGAGTGGAGCCAAGATTGTTCTTTGTCATTGCGAGGACATGTTTATTTCGGACCTTTACCCATGACCCTCAGACTATTTAGCAAATACAGGTTCTGAATTAATTATGGATTTGCAGAATCCAGAAATATTGGAAATGCAACAAATTACCAGCAGAAGATAATTTCAAAGCTCTCTAGAAAAGGTCTGTTTCAATCGGGCACAGAGGGAGGCAGGCCAAGCACAGACACCAAGGGTAGGCAGCACAGACCCAGGGTGGTAGGGGCTCCACACCCAAGAGAATCTATGGGGAGGAATGCAATCCAGTAGGTCAGCAGAGAAGTTATAAAACATCCAACGCAAACACAAAAGATAGAGAACCCCAAAATGCCAGAATTCCACAAGACCTGATATGCCCTCCCAGCACCTGAAGTCCGTCAGTGGAGCCACTACCACTTGTAGAGGAAACTTGGACAATCTCCCTTGCCCTAAAAGCAGATCTCAACTTTTTTTTTTTAAGAAAATGAGTAAAAAAGCAAAAAGAGCTCTGACCATAGATAATTTTTATGGTGAAAGAGAACAGATTTCAAACCCTGAGGAGACTGAAAGCAGATTATCTCCAGATGAAGCTCCAAAGGGTAACTAAAAAATGTTATCAGTATCAGTACCAAAACCTCCATCACACAAGGCTCTCCTAGAAGAAATTATAAAAGATCTTAAAAGAGAGCTGGAAGAAAAATGGGAAAAAGAAATGAACTTTAGAAGAGGGTTTGGGGGAAAAAACATGGAAATTATCTGAAGAAAATTCATTGCAAAATAGACTTAGTGAAATGAAAGTATATAACTCCTTAAAAAATTAAGAGTTAACAAAATGGAAAAAGAAAACAATTCCTGAAAAACAGAATTTGTGAAATGGAAAAAGAAAATAACTCCTTAAAAAAAAAAAAAAAAAAGAACTTGTGAAATGGAGAAAAAAATCCACAGAACAAAACAACTCATTTAAAAATTCAATTGAACAAATACAAAAAACTAAAAAAAGTAAATGAAAACAATTCATTAAAAATCAGAACTGAACAAATGAAAATGAATGACTCAATGAGACATCAAGAATCAGTCAAGCAAAGCCAAAAAATTTTTAAAATAGAAGAAAATGTAAAATACCTATTTGGGAAAACAACTGACCTGGAAAAAACGATGTAAGAAAGACAATTTAAGGATTATTGGACTTCCTGAAAAACATGATTTTAAAAAAGAGACTAGACATTATTTTTCAGGAAATCAAAGATTCTGATGTCACAGAATCAGAAGGTAAAATAGCCATTGAAAGAATTCACCAAAGATCTCCTGAAAGAGAACCCAAAATGAAAACTCCAAGGAATATAGTGGCTAAATTTCAACTATTGGACCAAGGAAAAAAATATTGCAAGCAGCCAGAAAACAATTCAAATACCTAGGAGCCACAACAAGGATTACCCAGGACCTAGCACTTTCCACTTTGAAAAAGAATCAAAGGGCCTGGAATCTGATATTCTGAAAGGCAAAGGGAACTTGGAATGCAGCCAAGAATAAACTACCCTGCTAAAAATAAACATTTTCTTTCAAGATGGGCATTCAATGAAAGAGATGAATTCCATGTATTTCTGATGAAAAGACCAGAGATGAACAAATAATTTGACTTCCAAATATAGAACTCAAAAGAAGCATAAAAGGTATTAAGAAAAGAACTTTTGAGAACTGTTATGGATATACAAAAGATGTATAATTTGATTTTACTATTTTAATATTAAAAAAAAAAAAAACTAGAGGTGTAAAGTGGATTACACCAGAAAAAGGGGAAAGTGGAAATAAAATGAGGGAAATTATATCTCACTGCAGAAAAAGCATTTGATAAAACCCAACATCCATGCCTACTAAAAACGCTTGAGAGTATAGGAATAAATGGACTATTCCTTAGAATAATCACGAGCATATATTTAAGACCGTCAGTAAGCATAATATGCAATAGAAATAAACTGCAACCTTTCCCAGTAAGATCAGGAGTGAAACAAGGTTGCCCACTATCACCATTACTATTCAATATAGTACTAGAAACGCTAGCCTCGGCAATAAGAGCCGAGAAAGAGATTCAAGGAATTAGAGTAGGAAATGAGGAAATCAAACTATCACTCTTTGCAGATGACATGATGGTATACTTAGAGAACCCCAAAGACTCTGCTAAAAAGCTATTAGAAATAATTCAAAATTTCAGCAAAGTGGCAGGATACAAAATAAATCCACATAAATCCTCAGCATTTTTATATATCACTAACAAAATGCAACAGCAAGAGATACAAAGAGAAATTCCATTCCAAACAAATGTTGAGGGTATAAAGTATTTGGGAATCCATCTACCAAAGAAAAGTCAGGAATTATATGAGAAAAATTACAAAACACTTGCCACAAAAATAAAGTCAGATTTAAATAATTGGAAAGACATTCAGTGCTCTTGGATAGGCCGAGTGAATATAATAAAGATGACAATACTCCCCAAACTAATCTATTTATTTAGTGCTATACCAATCAGACTCCCAAGAAACTATTTCAATGGCCTAGAAAAAATAACAACAAAATTCATATGGAAGAATAAAAGGTCGAGAATTGCAAGGGAACTAATGAAAAAAAAAACTCAGAGGAAGGTGGTCTAAGTGTACCTGATCTAAAGCTATATTATATAGGAGCAGTCACCAAAACCATTTGGTATTGGCTAAGAAATAGACCAGTGGATCAGTGGAACAGATTAGATACAAAGGACAAAACAGGATACATCTATAGCAATCTAATCTTTGACAAACCCAAAGATACCAACATTAAGGATAAAAATTCATTATTTGGAAAAAGCTGTTGGAAAACTGGAAATTAGTATGGCAGAAATTAGATATGGATCCACACTTAACACCATATACCAAGATAAGATCAAAATGGGTCCATGATTTAGGCATAAAGAATGAGATTATAAATAGATTAGAGAAACAGAGAATAGTCTACCTCTCAGACCTGTGGAGGAGGAAGGAATTTATGACCAAAGGAAAATTAGAAATCATTATTGATCACAAATTAGAAGATTTTGATTACATCAAACTAAAAAGTTTCTGTACAAACAATACTAATGCAAACAAGATTAGACGGGAAGTAACAAATTGGGAAAATATTTTTAAAGTTAAAGGTTCTGATAAAGGTCTCATTTCCAAAATATATAGAGAACTGACCCTAATTTATAAGAAATCAAACCATTCTCCAATTGATAAATGGTCAAAGGATATGAACAGACAATTCTCAGATGATGATATTGAAATTATATCCACTCATATGAAAGAGTGTTCCAAATCACTACTGATCAGAGAAATGCAAATTAAGACAACTCTGAGATACCACTACACACCTGTCAGATTGGCTAAGATGACAGGAACAAATAATGATGAATGTTGGAGGGGATGTGGAAAAACTGGGACACTGATACATTGTTGGTGGAGTTGTGAAAGAATCCAGCCATTCTGGAGAGCAATTTGGAACTATGCCCAAAAAATTATCAAACTGTGCATACCCTTTGATCCAGCATTGCTGCTATTGGGATTATATCCCAAAGAAATACTGAGGAGGGGAAAGGGACCTGTATGTGCCAAAATGTTTGTGGCAGCTCTTTTCGTAGTGGCCAGAAACTGGAAGATGAATGGATGTCCATCAATTGGAGAATGGTTGGGTAAATTATGGTATATGAAGGTTATGGAATATTATTGCTCTGTAAGAAATGACCAGCAGGAGGAATACAGAGAGGCTTGGAGAGACTTACATCAACTGATGCTGTGTGAAATGAATAGAACCAGAAGATCGCCGTACACTTCAATGTTGTATGAAGATGTATTCTGATGGAAGTGGATATCTTCAACATAAAGAAGATCCAACTCACTTCCAGTTGATCAATGATGGATAGAAACAACTACACCCAGAGAAGGAACACTGGGAAGTGAATGTAAACTGTTAGAACTACTGTCTATCTACCCAGGTTACTTATACCTTTGGAATCTAATACTTAATGTGCAACAAGAAAATGGTATTTACACACATATATTGTATATAGGTTATATTGTAACACATGTAAAATATATGGGATTGCCTGTCATCAAGGGGAGGGAGTAGAGGGAGGGAGGGGATAATTTGGAAAAATTAATACAAGGGATAATGTTATAAAAAAAAATTACTCATGCATATATGTCAAAAAAAATTTATAAATAAAATTTAAAAAAAAAGAAATCGAGACAAAAAAAAAGAAAGAAATTATATCTCACAAAGAGGCAAAGAAAATCTATTATAATTAAGGGAAAGGAGAGGAAGGGGGGATAAACATTGTGTCAATCAGAGTCATCAGGCTCAAAGAGAGAATATTAGACATATTTGGTTATACAGAGAAATTTTTCTCACCTTATAGGAAGGTGGAAGAGGAAAGGGGAAAACAGGAACAGTAGGCGAAAAGTATAAGAAAGGGCTCTAAAGAGGGAAGGCTACTTCAGGCAAGTGGTGCTCATAAGTAAAATACTGGGGAGAAGGGAAAGGGAAAAAGGAAAGTGAAAAGTATAATATGGGGTAAATAAGATTGTGGGAACTTCAGAATTAGTAGTTTTAAATGTAAATATGAATGGGGTGAACTCTCCCATAAAGCGCAAGTGGATAGCAGACTGGATTGAAAGCCAGAACACTACAATATGTTGTCTACAAGAAAAACATTTATGGCAGAGTGATAACTTACAGAGTACAAGGTAAAAAAAGGCTGGAGCAGAATCTATTATGCTTCAGGTGAAGTAAAAAAAAAAAAAAAAAAAGCAGGGATAGCCATTCTGATCTCAGATCAAGCAAAAGCAAAAATTGATCTATTAAAAGAGATAAGGGAGGAAACTATATCTTGCTAAAGGGTACCATAGATAATGAAGCAATATCAATACTAAACATATATGCACCAAATGATATAGTGTACTATTCTTCTCTAAAATGTAATCTTCTCTGGGAGCAGGTTTCTTGGGCAACTTCTGGGGGCAGCCTAGCTTTCAGTTCAGTAATCACAAGTGCAGCCAGGGATTAAAGTCCAGATCCTTTACAGTCTCTTTCAAAGTCTTGTCTCTTTTACTTGGGGCTCAGCTAGTTTTTCTGGAGACTTTCCAGATCTTGATTTCAGTGTTCTCCACAGAACACCTGCCTCCACTTCGGCTGTCTTCCTTAGTTTTCCTTAACCGGCCTCTCTGGCTGCTGAATCTCCCTGACTGTATTCTGGTTGAGGCTCCTAGCTTATATATGCTCTCTTAAAGGTGTGAATTTTGTAGAACTGTAGTAAGTACTAAGTACAATTGTGCTATAAGAAAAGATGCAGTTATGTGCCAAAAATGTATGTGGCAGCCCTTTTCGTAGTGGCTAGAAACTGGAAAATGAATGGATGCCCATTAATTGGAGATTGGTTGGGTAAACTGGGGTATATGAATGTTATAGAATATTATTGTTCTGTAAGAAATGACCAGCAGGATAAATACAGAAAGGCTTGGAGAGACTTACATGAACTGATGCTAAGTGAAATGAGCAGAACCAGGAGATCATTATACACTTCAACAACAATACTACATGATGATCAATTCTGACGGAAGTGGATATCTTCGACAAAGAGAAGATCTAATTCACCAATTGATCAATGGTGGACAGAATCAGCCACACCCAGAAAAAGAACATTGGGAAATGAGTGTAAACTGTTTGCACTTTTGTTTTTCTTCCCAGGTTATTTTTACCTTCTAAATTCAATTCTCCCTGTGCAACAAGAGAACCGTTTGGTTCTGCACACATGTATTGTATCTAGGATATACTATAACATAATAAACATGTATAAGACTGCTTGCCATCTAGTGGAGGGGGGTGGAAGGAGGGAAGGGAAAAGTCAGAACAGAAGTGAGTGCAAGTGATAATGTTGTAAAAAAAATTACCCAGGCATATGTTCTGTCAATAAAAAATTATAAAAAAAAGATGCAGGCAGATTTCAGAAAAACTTGCAGACTTAACATGAACTGAATTGAAGCTGATTGATCAGAATCATGAGAACAGCAACACTGTGTAGTGATTAACTATGATAGACTTAGTTTCTCAACAATATAATGATCCAAGACAATTCCAAAAGACTCATGATCTCATGTTATCCACATCTGGAGAAAGAACTATGGAGTCTGAATGCAGATATGACATACTATTTTCACTTTTGTTGTTGTTGTTGTTTTTAATCTGTTTCGTGTTCTTTTCCTCTCATTGTGTTCTGATTCTTCTTTCACAACTAATATGGAAATACATCTAACATAGCTATGTACATATATCCTATATTGAATTGCTTGCTTTCTTGGGGAGGGAAGGGAAGCGGGGAGAAAAATTTGGAATCAAAATCTTACAAAAATGAATGAACTATATTTACATGTAATTACATAAAAACAAAATGCTATTTAGTTTTTTGGGGGTTTTTTGTTTTGTTTTTTTTTAAGAGTAGGCAAAGGAGAAAGAATCCAATCAAAGAAAGACACTGTGGGAATAGGAAAGACCAGAGGACGTTGAAGTTATTAAAAAAAAAAAAAAAGTCTTTCCTACCCCAAAGAGTAATGTTAAATGGTCATTTGAATTAAAGAATTCACAAAAGAATTCAAAAAAAGATTTCAAAAAATCAGATGAGAGAGACTGAGGAAAAACTAAAACTAAATAATAATCATCCAAGAAAAACAAGATTAGAAAATGAAGTCAACCAACTAGAAAAAATTCAAAGTCTTAAAGAAAATGACTCACTGAAAATTATAACTGGGCAAAGAAAATCCAAAGTTATGAAACAAAGAAAAAATAAAACAATATAAAGAATGAAAAAATAAAAGTGAATTGAAACATCTCATAAGAAAAATAACAGATCAATAATTGAACTACCTAAAACTTATAATCGAAAAAAGAATTTTGATACAATAATACAAGAAATCATTAAAGAAACTTATCCAAAGTGTTAGAACAAGAAGGTAAAATAGAAATTTAAAATATCTAGTCACCACTGAAAGAACTCTTATGAGAAAAACTTACAAGAACCTCATTGCCAAATTTAGAAATCCTAAGATCAAGGAAAAAATATTACAAGCAATAGGAAAAAGCAATTTAAATATAGTAGAGCCACAATTAAAATCACACAAGACCTAGAAGTAGCTACTTTAAAAGATCACAGGTCTTAGAATAAGACAAATTAAATAGCAAAAAAAAAAAAAAAAAAAAAAAAAAAAAAAGTTTGCTGAAAATGTCACACCCAGCAAAATTAAGCATAATCCTGAACAAAAACAAAATCCCCCCAAAACAAACCAACAACAACAATAAAATTTTTTAAAAGGATATTAAATGAATTGCCAGACTTTCAGAATTTTATTGCAAGAAAAGAAAAAAAAAATGACCTTAATAGAAAATTCAACATATAAGATCCAAGAGAAACAGACGATAAACAAAAACGTATTTCAAGAGATACAATAAGGACAAACTTATTATGTTTTATATATGGAAATATAAACCATATATCTGAGATTGTCCCTAGCAATCAGGTAGTTAAAAAAAAAAAAAAAAGACTTGAGTTGAGCTAAGTATGATGTAGAAAAAGGTAAAAAAAGAGTATTTATGTTTTACCAATGAGATGTAAGAGCAAGAACTGACAAAGGAATTCGATGAGAGGAGGGGTAGGTATTTCTGGAATCCTACTCACATGAAGAATAAGGAATAACTCATATATATATATATATATATACACACACACACATCTAGAAGGGTAAAAAAGTCTTCTAAATCTATAAAGAAATAAGAGGATGAAATAGGTTAAAGGAGAATATAGAAGGGTGTATAGATTAATGGGAATGGGATAAAGTAGGAGGGAAAAGGTGGAGGGAAGAAGATAAGGGAGGGATCCTTGGAGGAGGGAGGTTAAGTAATAGTAAGGCAAGGTAGCAGGTAGAAGTAAATCAGGAATCATTAAGGTTAGGAAATGATACATACAAATATAATAATAATGATCAGAAGTAGAACTTATTAGAAAAAAGCAAGACCTAGTCATCTTTAATCTCAAAATTAAAAAGAAAATAAGGCAATCCAAAAAAAAAAAAAAAAAAAAAAAAAAAGGAAAGAAAAACCAGGAAATTATACTTTATGCCAGCCATATTAATCAATATTATTTAGACTACACAAAATAATTAAATAATATAAGGTTGGAATAGTGCTGTAAGAAATTATGAGTTGAATTTAGAAAAATATGGAAAGATTATTATCAGAGAAACAGGACAAATTAGTGTAGTACAGCCTTACATAGATATATGAATTGTGCATGTATGTGTATGATTAGATATGTTTTTATGTATGTTTGCATATATGTATGTGTATATATGCATGTATGTATATGCTTAATTGTAACTTGGGGAAGGTAGGGAAGGAAAGGGAATAAAAGAAGTAAAAAGTGTACAGTAAAGAACAAAAGAAAACCTACAAGGAAGCAAAGATGACAGATCTGAACACAATGTGTAGTATTTCTTATATAGGCTCTTTTTACACAATTTATCTTTTACAATAGCCTTTTATTTTTCCAAATACATGCAAAGATAATTGCATGCAAAACTTTGTGTTCCAAATTTTTCTCCCTCCCTTCCCCCTCTCTCCTCCTCTAACCAGCAAACAGTCCAATAGACTAACCATTACATTCTTCTGAACATATTTCCATATTCATCATGCTGTATAAAAAAAAAAAATTAAAAAGAAAAACACATACATACACAACAACAACAACAACAACAACAAAAAAGGTAAAAAGACTATCCTTTGATCCATAGTCTCCATAGTTGTCTCTCTGGAAACAAGACTATTGCAATTGCCTTAAATTACCTCATTGTTGAAAAAAGCCAAGTCCATCACAGTTGATCATCACATAATTTTGTTGTTGCTATGAACAATGTTCTCTTGGTTCTATTCATATCATTTAGCATCAGTTGATGTGTTTCCAGCCTTTTCTGAAATCAGTCTGCTCATCATTTCTTATAAAACAATAATATTCCATTACATTTATATACCATAACCTATTTAACCATTCCCCAACTGCTGGGCAACTATTCAATTTCTAGTTTCTTTAGAGATTTTTCTTGAAATGGAAATTTGTCTAATATTTTAAAGCCTCATATTTTGCTGTGTACATGGTAATGGGGTTTTTTTGTTTGTTATATTGTTCGTTTTTCTAGTTTGAAATAATTTTAAAAGTAAAAAAAAAATAGTCTTCTTAGGCAATCAGCTTTAGGGACATTAAAAACTACCTACAATCTGATGACTATGGCAATTATACTCATGTTAGTATAAGGTAGTTAGAGAACATATCATTTGAAGTAATGTAATTGATCAGAAATCTCACATGATCAAAAAAAATTGGCTATTTGTTTTTAGCTTTCACTATAACTTAATATACGTGGCTTATTTTTTTGGCCCATTTAGTTATTAAATAAGCAAATTTTGTTTCCAAGACAATGAATATGTTTTGCAGTTTTTTATAGCAAAATTCCATATAATCTTCATTAAGTTTTTCTACTCAAAATTCATATCAAATATGCCCTTTGTTTATTCATTTCCTGAGCTTCTGAGGACTGCCCAAAAGCTTTTTTTTCCAATCTCCTTGAGCAAGAATTTTTGATGAGGAAGCTTGAGTCATCTATAAGGACTATAAATAGTTTTGCCAAGTTAATATTTTCCAGACATTACTTGGTCGTTATTTTTTAAACTGGGGATTAAACTTTTAAAAAAAAAAAAAAAAATAGAATTTTCTGTTAACAATCAGAAGTGATTATCTGCTTGATTCTTATATCAAAAAGCACCCATTTTGTAAGGCTAAGAAATTCCCAATCTTTTATCTACAAGGGATATTATAAAGAAAATAACCAGACCATAAGGTGAAATCATAATGTCAATAAACATTTATTAAATACTATGTGCAGCATTTATAAGCACTAATGATACAAAGACAAGCCAAAAGACAATACCTTCCTTCAAAAAGTTGATAATCTAATTAATGGAAAAAAATGAACATTTAAAGGAGGAGTCGATACTAAAACATGGGGAAATCTTAAAATCTCCATTATCCACCTCCATAAATTATTTTCTCAATTCTTCAAACTTTGTATGAAATGAAGTACCAAAAAAGTGGTGTATGTATGAATTTTTGAAAAAAGCAATTATTAAAGGCTTATCATATGCAAAGTGCTTAGGACACAAAGAAAAATGTTAGCTTCTGCTCTCAAGTTTATATTTTAATAGGATAGACATTACATCTGGAAGGTTTTAGCTCCATGTCATTTGAAAAGGACCCATAGTCTTTCAACAGTACTGCCAAAACATATTAATGCCACTTTGTTAATGCATTTCCACTGAGTAAGTCATATCATGCTGTGATGTTGAATTTTTTATAATGGCAAGGACCCTGGCAGCAAAAATCTTTTCTTCAACATCTTTGAACATAGGCACTGCAGGAACAGATGCATCTCCATAAGGGTCACTTCCCAAAAAGATAGCTGAGAGGAGAAATAGGCTTGGAGAGACTTAAATCAACTGTTGCTGAGTGAAATGAGCAGAACCAGAAGATCACTATACACTTCAACAACAACACTGTATGAGGATGTATTCTGATGGAAGTGGAAATCTTCAACATAAAGAAGATCCAACTCACTTCCAGTTGATCAATGATGGACAGAAATAACTACACCCAGAGAAGGAACACTGGGAAGCGAATGTAAATTGTTAGCACTACTGTCTATCTACCCAGGTTACTTATACCTTCGGAAGCTAATACTTAATGTGCAACAAGAAAATGGTATTTACACACATATATTTTATCTAGGTTATATTGTAACACATGTAAAATGTATGGGATTACCTGCCATCGGGGGGAGGGAGTGGAGGGAGGGAGGGGATAATTTGAAAAAATGAATTTAAAAAAAAAAAAAAAAAAAAAGATGGCTGAGGACATCAGTCTGGAAGCACTGCCATTCCATAGCTCTTAGGTCCAGAGTCAGAGGCTGTTTCCACCATCTGGGTATGAAAAAAAATGTGGTAGTAGTTGTCTGACTTGCCTTGCTGCTTCAGTGAGATTGGCTTTTCTACCCCCTGTGGCAGTTGGTTGGCACACAGTGCCATTACCTGGCCCCTTTTCCACACAAGCTGCATATCTGAACAATGTTTATAAGGGCTGGTCTGGAAGTATCACTGGTGATCTACAGCAGAAGTGTCAAAGCGTCACTGACTCAGACTAAAATATATAATTGGGAAATGTTTTAAAAAAAGAAAAACCCAATATAGATAAATTTGAGGTTTTCCAAGTTGATATGAAGACCTCAGGGATCCATTTCTATTTGAGTTTAGAATCACAGGTCTACAGAGTGCTGCCACTCCTAGGGCTTTTATGCTCTTCTGCCTCATATCTTTAGACCTGAACATGTCTTTTTGAAGTAACAATTTATAGGATTCTTGAACAAGGAATAATTTATAATATAATAAAACAGTTTTTAATATTTTGCTTCATCAATCCAGAAAAATGGTTCCTTAATGTTGGAGAATCATTTGGTTAGTGGCAGCTAGTCAGAAGTTATTGCTGGTGGTATAATGAGGAAGGTAGGCCCATTCTCCACAATGATTTCATTTACTTCTTAGTGATGGCTAGGGGGACTGTGCTAGAAACAGAAGCAGGTTTAGTGGTTTCAGAAGCAGTACTATTTCTAAAACTTTTGATTTTTGGATTTTATTGATTCATAGTGTTCAATGATCATGAACAGGAGCCAGTTATGTCACTGGCACATAGTAGGCACTTAAATTCTAACTCATTCATTCACAATGAATTTTCCTTTGCCTACTGTGAGAAATCAATTATTTGCTTCCAGGTTTGGAGGAGAGAATACTCTTTCAGATTCTCACTTGGATCTAAAAGTTACATCTCCAATATAGTACTAAATTGTGGGCTACAGACCCTTTTAACTCAGAACTACCCAGCTAGAAGACATATTAGATATTACATAATCCAGCCTCTCTCATTTTTAAAGAAGACTATTTAGAAGGCCAAAGAAGTGATTTACCCATAACTACCTAATAAATTTATGGTGCCATAGCCTAGGTACCCTGACTTATTAGTATTCGTTCCATAGGCCATGTTGCAGTCTTGTATGTCAGGACTCTGGTACATAGATTCATATAAGTGTACAGTGTCATAGTGTAATGATGCTAGTTTCCAAGAAGAAATTTTAAGAATCATTTCTCCAAGTGTTCTTCAGATATAATCTTCTTCAAGGACCTTTAGATAAATCAAGTCCAAAGTTTACAGATGGCAATACTGTGGTTCTATACCAGGGCAAGAAGCCTTTTCAAATCCATCTAAAAATAGAATGAAGCTGTGGCCTGGGCCTTTGTCCCTCTCCTCCCAAACTATACACAATTGGTCTGGGATCAATTGTAAAATAACCACGTCATGGAACTTACTAAAAGTAAGCCTACAAGTTCTAACACTCAGAACCTAGTAGTGCTTTGAACTAACTGATATGGGATTGGGATTTTTTTTTTTAAACAAAGAAAAAAACTTATAAAACCAAGATATTGGGGGGGGGGGGGATCTGATTATTTGCTGGATTCCATATCCATTCAAAAGGTAGCAGATTTTCTCTCCTTTTGGGGATCAAAATTGCTCATAAAAATTCTATAGCATTCAAGCTTTGATTATCTTATTACTGCTATTTATAGTTGTTTGTTTACCTAGTTCTACTTCATTTTGCATCAGTTCATGTATCTTCCTATATTTCTTTGTATTCATCATTTCTTATAGCATGGTAATGTGCCATAACATTTTTAGTCAGTAGCTTTTTCTAGTCTAAAATGAAGGTAGTGTTGGTGAATGATTTTTTTGTTTGCAGATGATTGTGCACTCAATGCAGCCTTTGAAGCTGAGATGCAACAAAGTATCAATTAATTATTTTAGCCAACACCACACCATCCATCTGCAGAACCATTAATTACAGCATATAGTGAAGTTTTGAATGCTACCGATAAGTTCTCTTACCTTGGCAGAACACTTTTCAGGATGTCCACATTGATAATGAGATCGACATATGCATTGCCAGAACTAGTTCAGTATTTGAGAGGCTCCGAAGGAAAGTGAGATATGAGAAATAATAGACTGACTGCCAAACTGAAGATCTACAGAGTTGTTGTGCTGACCTCATTGTTGTATGCCTGTGAAACCTGGACTACTAGCACCATGCCAGCAAACTGAATTGCTTCCATTTGAATTGTCTTAAGAGTCTCAAGATCACTTGGCAGAATAAGACACCAGACACAGAGGTCCTCTCAAGTGCCACACATTCCAATTCTTCTGTAGAAAGCACAACTCCGTTAGGCTGGCCACATTGTTCCAATGCCAAATGTACATTTGCCCCAACCCAGAAAAAAAATATATATTATTTTATGGAGAACTCACATAGGGCAAGAGTTGACAAAGTGGTCAGAAAAAGCCATACAAGAATACTCTCAAGAAAGATTGTCTCTTAAAGAACTTTAGAATCAATTCTATGACATGGGAGACACTGGCACAGGAGCACCCAGCATGGTGCTGTGCTTTATAAGCAAAGCAGAATTGAATTAGCCCAGAATGCTAGATGAGCAAAGTTAAAGAATCCACCCCAAATGTTCATAGAGACTATTTATATCTGACCTGTGGCAGGGCATTCTGAGCCCATCTTTGTCTGATCAGCCACAGTCAAACACACTGTAACTTGTCTCTAATATAGTGATGTCATTTTGGTCTTTGTCAAGAACAAAGAACCACCACATTAGTCAGTAAAGCATTATTATTATTGAAGTAGTTAAATAGAGCAGTGGATTGAGTGCTGGGTCTGAAGGCAGAAAGACTAGAGTTCAAATTTGCTTCAGTTTCTTATTAATTGTGTGACACTAAGTCATTTAATCTCTGTCTGCCTCAGTTTCCTCAACTACAAAATGAATATATAAATATCTCATAGGGTTGTAGTAAGGTTCAAATGAGCTAATATTTTTAAAGCACTCAGTGCTTGACATACAGTAGGCTCTATAAAAAAGCTTAATTCCTTCCCTATTGAGGGTTAACTATACAAATACAAAAGAGAAAAATAGTCCCTACCATCAAGGGATTTTGCAAATCTAATGAGGGAAAGACAACACAAAAAAAGGAACTGAAAGGGAATAGGGGATAAAAAGAACATGATGGAAAAGTCTAAATAGATCAAAAAGAATGCAGAAACAGGGGGAAATGAAGATCTGGTTGGCCTGCAACCCCTTTATTAAATGAAGTTTTTGGAGTTTATGGAAAAAAAAAAAATCAGAGGAGTAAACCGTATTGACTGATAAGGTATGAGTACCAAGGCTGATTGGATCTTGCAGAATTGAGATTTCCCAAAGATTTAAGTGCAAAAGTCCAAAGAATTCCATGAATACAAAGTTGGGTAAGAAATGAAAAGTATACCAAGGGAATTTGCTACCCTCTTTTTTGCCACAACAAGTACCGCTATAAATATTTTGGTGTATATGGAGACTTTTCTTTTACTGATCATCTCCCATCAGGTATCTCTGGGTCAAGGGATATGGACATTTTAGTCACTTTTTCTACATAGTCTGTTTTGGAGAATTTGGAATTAATTCATAGTTCTACCAACGGTGCAATGCCTATCTTTCCAGCCATGACCTTTTTAATATAGATTCTTCCTATCTTTTGTGGCTTTGGCCAATTTATAGCATGTGAAGTAAAGTCTCAATTATCTTAATTTCCATGTATTTTTATTAGTAATTTGGTTTAACAGTTTGCAATTCTTTTGTGAATTGTTCGTTTATATCCACTGACCACTACCGAGGGTTAGTTTCTGGTTTTCTATAATTCTGTTCATTGTTTATGGGGGTTTGGTCATTTCCAGTTATATCCAGCCCCAGTTGAGTTCTCAAAGATACTAGATATCTAGATAAATATACAGATAGATATTATGTATATGCTGCATTATTCTATATCCTTAGCAAAGGCATTTTCTACAAAGACTTTTCCTCCAGTTGACCATTTCCGTCTTATCCTGGTTATAGTCATCCTATTTATACAAATTCATTTTCATTTCAAATAATTGAAATTATTTGTTACCTTTTGTAATCACAATTGTACCTAATTTAAGAATGTATTCCCTTACTTTTAATTGCAAAAGATACTTGATCTGGAGCACAACATAGTATTTCCACTCCTTTGCCTGCATGCATTTTTGTTTTCCTTTTCAGGTTATTTTTAACATTATTCCTAAATCCAATTTTTCTTATGCAGCAAATAACTGTATAAATATGTATACATATATTGTATTTAACATCTATGATTATTATTACAGGCATCACTTGCTTGTGGCTGCTGGGGATCTAATTCTGACAAGCAAAATAGATCCCTTCATGTGAAAGGATAACAATACAAGGAGACTGAGAGGCAGTAGCATTCTCTGACCTCTCCTCTTCCCTTTTGCCTCCAATTTATTTCATTCCCAATCCATAAGCAACATCAGCATCAGTAAAGGCTGATTTGCAATTCCTTCAGGGGTGTTATGATTCACAACTGTAGAGGCTTCAGGAGAACCAATCCACTGCTCCTCTTCACACTCAGGCATGATCCTCAACAGATAACTATGTAATTTTTTAAATATTGCTTTTTATCTAAAAACTTTTTATCTTTTTTTTTTTTCTTTTTTGTGAGGCAATTGGGGTTAAGTGACTTGCCCAAAGTCACATAGCTAGTAAAGTGTCTGAAGCCACATTTGAACTCTAATCCCTCCTGACTCTAGGGCTAGTGTTTTATCCACAGCACTATCTGATTTCCCATTTACCTAAAAATTAAAAAAAAAAAAAAAAAAAAAAAAAAAAGATACAGAAATGCAGCACATTTTCACAATGTTTGTTTAAAGTCCAGCCTTGTCAATATCTATTAGAGAAAGTTGATGATATAAAATAGATAGAGGGACTAAATCTAGGGTAAGAAAGAACTGAGTTCTAATGATCCTTAAGACACTTAATAATTTTATGACTTTGGACAAGTCACAAAACTTCTTCCTGCCTTGTACTTATCTCCCACAATTATTGTGAGGATAAAATACCATCATATAGTAAAGCACTCTGCAAACCTTAAAACAAATATTAGTGCCAGCTCTTTTAATAGCTATTACCATCCCTACTACTCTTAAAATGTATAGGACATGTATTTCACTTATAAAATTAGATGAAAGATCAAAGACATTTCTACAATTTAAAAACTTAGCCTCTAAGCAAGAATAACAGGGCTTTTTGGTCTGGAGAGTACTACCACCATAAAATGATTAAGTAAAAACTGCATTTGTCTTGAGAGACAGATTTTGTATGAGTCCTAGAGAAACAATAAGTAAAAAAATAAATAAAACCAATAATAAAACAGAACACTGAAATTACTGAATTTCCAAAGCTAAGACAAGGAGCCTTTACTCCTGTTACTACTTTTTCCTTTTCTTACTTGAGCATAAGTATGGATTGTCTTCCTTTTTAACTATACCCCTTTTGTTTGGATGAAGATTTCAAATGCATATTATTTTGGAGGCACATTTATTTACTATTATTTTCTAACTACAATGGTCCTTGTCCTTTTCTGTCATCTTAGTAATGTATCCTTATCCATTCTGATAATGTTTCTAACAACAATGAGGGATCAGAATAGTTTGTTTAAAAAAAAAAAAAGTATCATTACTGTACAGTGTGTACTACTATAACAGACACATGTTAACTTAAAATTGTTTCCTTGTTTCAAACATAGTATTTCACATTCCCCTAATCAGAATAGGAATTCAGGAACTGCTCTAATTTTTTTTTATCTTTATTTCATATTTCCCATTCTTCAAGGACACACACTTTTATCCCCGGATAGTCTCCTGCCCATAGTATCCTCCACCATATTAAACAGTCTATATGAATTGCTATATAGGATAATTTGGCTGTTGATAAATTTCTAATTTCACCCAATTTGAAACTAAAGTACTTACTCCCTCTAGTGTTTGTTGTCTTCTTTCCTAAAATGATTCACCTAAGTCAGAAGCTCTTAACTTTTTTTGGTGTCTTACACTCCTATGAAAGCCTACAGAACCCTTCTCAAAATGTTTTTAAATAATTGAGAGGAAATGCCAAATTTCAGCTAGAACCTAGAAGTTAGTGAAATAAAGAAGTAATTTGTTTTTTCTCCACCTAATTTGAGAAAATTGCTGAAATCTATCCATGGATTGTGGAATCAGGATTAAGAACTACTGATGTAGAGGCACTAGATGATGAAGTGGATAGAGCATTGGTTCTGAAGTCAAGAGTGCTCAAATTCAAATTAGGCCTTCAACATTTAATACTACTAGGCTCTATGACCCTAGGCGCAAGTTACTTACCCCCATTTGTCTTGCCAAAAAAACAAAAAAACAATATCCTGATCTAAATAATTTAAAGTGTATGAAAAACAGCAAGGAAGTCAGTCACTGGACTGCAGAGTTCATGGGTTGGGGGAAAGTAAGGTATTTGAGCAAGCCAGGTTCTGAAAGGCTTTGGACATCAAAAAGGATTTTATAGGTGATCATGGAAGTGATAGGGAATCTGGACTTTACTTAATGATAAAGGTTGGGAATGATCAGAGTCAGAACTTTACTTAGCTTTTTATCCATTTGATACCCAAATGAAAGTTGAACAAGAAGTTCTTGAAGCATAGAGGTCAACTAACTCAAAGACATAAATACCACAGGCCAGACCTTGAGAGAGACGTAGGGAGGGAGAGAGGAACTGACACACTTGATCCAAGAGACACTGAAAGAGTGGCCTCCAGATTCCTGTTACATTGGGAGATGGGACTGGTGCAAGCCAATCTTTTTTTCTCTTGAGATCCTTCATTACCTAAATAAATCAGCTTTATGAGTTGCTGATAATAGAACCTGATTTAAAAAAAAAAAAATAGATCCCATCTTTACTTGGATAGTCCTCTAAGGGGTATATTATTACTCCGACTTGTTAGGACCTGCCAGAGTCTCCATTCCACTGGCAAACATTCAAAAGCAGAGTTATCTACACTGCACAACAAAGGTATGGGTAAAACTGTAAGGATTTTTTCACTAATCTCTCCATATTAGTTGAAAAATTATAAATTCTATTTCACAGAGGAATTTGCCCAAGATCACACAGCAAGTAATTAATGGTGCTAGGAACAGAATGGACAGTTCACACTCCCATTCAATCTACTAAATTTCCTGTTGAAATTAAATTGAAAACACAATTAAATTGAAATATGATATAAAGCCCCATAACAGTGCTAAAAAAAAAAATCAAATCATTTCTTATATGATGGGCATACAAAAATGATATGAAGACATGTGTTTTAAGTTGTCTCAATTGCTATGGTGAATTGAACCATGCATTTTCCCAGAGCTATATATAACTGTAAGCTATCTTATTGGGATTAAAATACATTCCATGATCCTGGAAAATTTTAAACGTATTTAGAGTATAAAGGAGATTCAGAGCATAGACAAATTGTTCAAACACAATCTCGTTAACAGAATGCCCTAGCCAATTCTGTTAAACACAGCACTTGGTACATACCAGATTCTGTCCCCTGTGCAAAAACAGGCTAGTAAGTAAGGCACTGTGAAGATCCTCTACATTTGGGAATTCAGGTTATATTTCCAATGCTCTATGCCAACACACTCTACCTCAACAAATAGTAACATTATTATGCCTACTTATTTACATATTGAACTCTTCTTTAGAAAAGGGAGATAGAAAGTTCTGGCATGTGATGAAAAATTAAAATAAACTAGAAAATACAGACAGAAATAGCATTCAATGAAGGTACATTAGAAGTGTTTAAAGAGGAACAAACTAAATGGATGCCTGTTAGAATAATATATTCATTCTGCAAATACTACCCAGAAGTAAGGTGGTATCTGCAAAACAAAACTAATAGCTTTTCTTGCCTTCAGATTTTTTACAAATTTACTGAGAGAAAAAAAAAATTTATGTGTATATTTATTTATTTACTTATTTATTTATTTTATACATACAGTCAATAATGACATTACAAAAGATATCAATAAAGGACTATGTAACCCTGTGCTAGATATGGCATAACAATCATTAAGTGCTATGTAGGAAACAGTACAATGATCACTGCTTCATGAAGGTGGTAAGACGAGCTAGACCTGGAAGAATAGAGAGGAAGTGGAATGGTAGAAGGGGAAGGAAGACAGGACAAAACTAAAATGATCTGAATGGAGCCAAAACAAAAAAGTGCTGATGCAAAAATTTACATGAATTCTGCAATTTGAAAAAAAAAAAATTGAAGGGGAAAAAAAGAAAATTAAGATTATAGTTGTGAAAGCTTGTCTTCAATTAAACAGATATTTATTAAACTAAAAAGGAAACATAAGAGAAGAATGAAAGAATCCACAGCTTGCAATAAGTAAAATAGAGATTTCTATGATACTATTCAGAAAGTCAATAGACATAGATTTGTCATTTGATGGAAAATTATGAATAGCTCTTCAAAAATAGAAAAATGAAATCAAGCACTTGTATTCACAATTGCTATCTGAGTTTGTGCTATTATCACAGAGGTTAGCAATAAACATAAGATACATATAGTATATTAGATAGAATGCACTATCAGTCAGAGTCAGGAAAACTTGGATATAGTCCAACTTGAAAAATAGAGTAACCGGTTTAAAAAAAAAAAAAAAATTTCCCCAAAGGATGAGGAAAGTGAAAACAAGTAACTTGAGCATAATTATCTTTTTGTTTTGTCAATAATATATCCTGTTCTGGAATATGACCATCTGAGAGATGATTCCATAATATGCAAGTGAATTGGATTTGAATGAGAAAGGGATATGCTAGGTCACCAACCTCACTTTCTCCTGAAACATCTGGGTCCAGTGGCCAGCTATAGAGTAGGAAGGCAGGATATGCAGTGGGAGACCCTGACCTTTTTAATCTATAGTCTTAACAAGTCCCTGACTGAGGCAGCTACCCATTCAGTGATTAAGTAAATAGAAAGAAATGAGGCAAAGATTGGCATTTTTTAATCTAGTCATTTGTATGCTTATGTGCAAATTAATCTATTAATTATTTTTAAAATAATTCTGAGAGGGGAAGAGACTCAGGTTTTAAGCCAGAACAATTGTTATTTACATTCACTGTAAATCAATCAGGGCCCAAACAAAACCAAGTGAACTTGGCCTACGACCTTTTGTAGCCATGGAGAACCAGAGTGCTTTTGAGTTTAAAGTATGGTCCTTAAGACCTAGCCTGTGAATCCCTAAAGAAAGAAAGAAGGAAGGAAGGAAGAGAAAGGGAGGGGAGAAAAGAGAGAAAATGAGAGGGGAGAAGGGAGGTAGGAAGGAAAGAAACTGTATTTCTGGGTCCTCAGTGGGGCAGCTCCTACTCTTGCAGATATAAGTCTTTCATTCTCAAAGACAACAATGACATCAGGGAGATGATGCAAGTGAATTGGGTTTCTCCACCAGAACCATCTGGATCTAATGGCCAGATATCACTGACTCTATGTCCAGGGATTCTCTTTCCTTTATACCATGCTTATATACATTGATGTTGTCAAATCTAAAAGTGAAAGAACTCTACTTTTTTGGGTAGTCAGTCAACTAATATTATTTATTAAACACTAACAGTTGCTAAGATCTCAGGATATAGAGGAAAGGCAAAAAACAACAAAAAAGTCTCTACATTCAAAAAATCTCACAATCTTATAGGAACTTCAAAAAGAGCTATAAAACAAAGCACGACTTTTTAAAAATCTACTTCAAGATAAGAAATTTTAATTTTGGGCAAAGAGGACAAAATATAAAATTAAAAATAGCATTACAGAAAATAGGCTGTGCAAACCTTACAGTGATATACAAATGTAAGCTATGTTACAAATATCTAGCTCCTCATGATCTTAGTTTGTATCAGCAAGCAAGAGTGGAGAGTGTGCTAGAAAACTGCCAAGACTCTGGGAAGTCAAAGTTAAATCCCCCTCCACCTGTGTGAGCTTAGGCAAGTTGCCTGATATCTCCGCAGACTTTCATTTCTTAAATGAGAGGTCCCGCTAGACCTCTGGTGTCTCTTCTAAATTTCTATGATTCTAAGTCACATTTACTTATTTTCTGGGTTTTCATTTCTTCATATTTACAATGGGGATAAATAGCCTCCCAGGGCTATTGGGAGAATAAAAGGAGACTGAGCTATGTTAAAGGCCATGGCATTGGTCTTGCCCCTCTGGTGGTATTCTTTTTTACATTCTACCCTATAGTATAGATTTGTGATGGAAGAGACAAACTAAGGACTGGAGTTGTGTTTCTTTTTTTCTATTTTTTTTTTTTTTATTCCTAACGCCGTTTGCCTTGTCTGTAATAAATGCTTAATAAAGATGTTCCCTCTTTATTAAAGTATCAATGTGATCCCAACCTTAAGGATAGTTCAGATTTGCAGAAAAGATACCAGGCATGGGAAGCAGGCAAAGGCACTAGAAAGAATACCATCTAAGAAGAGTCCAAGAGTTCCCCAAAGCGGACCGTTTTAAATGGGTTAAAGCAGGGGTCCTCAAACTTTTTAAATAGGGGCCAGTTCACTGTCCCTCAGACTGTGGGAGGGCCTGACTCTAGTAAAAACAAAAGCTCCCACTCTGTCTCTGCCCCGGGTAAATTGAGCCCTGAATGACAAGTTTGCAAGTTTGTGCTTCATCCTACAGGT
Source organism: Sminthopsis crassicaudata (assembly GCF_048593235.1). Taxonomy (NCBI): domain Eukaryota; kingdom Metazoa; phylum Chordata; class Mammalia; order Dasyuromorphia; family Dasyuridae; genus Sminthopsis; species Sminthopsis crassicaudata. The sequence continues at coordinate 175,098,486 of NC_133619.1, read as the reverse complement.
TAAAAGAAACTGGAAATCCAAGCAGAAGTTATTACTTGCATTAAACTTGAAAGCTTTATTTTCCACGCTCAAACTGCGTTATATTTTCCACACACACACACAATTACAAGCAACTGCTCGGCAGCACAAGATCTCAGGTCTGAATTTTTCCACATACAGGAGAACAAACAGGCCACCATCCAACATAAACGCGGGCAACCTTCCATTCCATTCTTTCCTAAAAGCCCTAACACGCAGAGTACAAAAGCAGCCTCCTAATTGCACCGCTCCAGCTTGCCTCTTAATTACAGCTTGCACAGGTAGTCTGGAGTCGGTCCTAATGATAACGCCCAGTGGGAGGAAGAGGAGTTAGACCGTCACATCTGGGTGTTACTATCCCATCACCGCTTTCTTCCAAAGGCCCGCCACCTAATCAACACTGATCTCTTCCACCCGTTACTGCCAGAGGAAAAAAAATGTCCCGCTCCCGGATTCGGGAGGCTTCCCCGCCCCCGGTCCCAGGGCTTTGTCTGCCGGCGCGCGCCCCTGCTCCGCTACTCTAGGGAGCCCCTGGGAGTGTTTCTGGAAATGAGAAACTTAGGGGGTAGAAGAGGTTCGCGGGACAATAAGCAGAGCGGATGGAGTCGAGAGGAAACAAGAGCAACAGGCTGAGGGGGCGAGCCGAGGCGTCCGGCAGCGGAGTCCGGGCGGACTCTGTTCCAAGTCCAGGATGACCCCCTCCCCCCAGGGCTAGAGGTCTCCCAAGTGGACGACTCTGCGGCACGCAGGAGCCAGGGACCGGGCCCCTTCCTGGGCATGGGCAAGCCCCCAGCTTTCGGGCGCTCACAGAGGCAAGGCAGCCCTCTCGAGAGGATGCCCCGGGCGGCGGCACTTACCGTGTGCCGCGCCACATCGGAGGAAGTCATGTCTCCCGGGATGTCCGGCAACTGCTCGGGATCCGAAGTATGGGACACACGACAGCCAGAGCCGCACTCTCCAGTCTCCAAGAGAACGGGAAAGCTTTGGAGCTAAGAGTGGGGAGGAAGAGAAGAAGAACCGAAGCGTCCCGCCTACGGCCCAAGGGCTTCCAGCAGCTGGAATTTAACTGGTGGCGCAAAGCAGTCTGGAGCGAGCCTCCCGGGGAGGGTGGGGCTAGGAGAGCGGGATCCCGGGGGCTGGGAAGGGTGGAGCCAAAGCCCCGAGGAGCGCGGGAGACCCGGGCGGAGTTCATTGAGGGCGGTAGCCCGAGGAAGGGAGGGGGCGGAGCCCTAGCGGAAAGGCCAGCACGAGGAGATGGAAACGGGGCGGGGCCAAGTCGGAGTCTCCAGACAGGGGAGGTCCTTGTGCGTGAAGACTCTGCCCAGCTGGGGGCGCTAGCGTGACGCGGCTGACTACCAGGCTCTGGGCGCGAACCCAATTGAGGACGGAGGAGGGGTGTGTCCTGGCGGAGGAGCGCCTTGGACGGCTCACTACTCTTCTGGGTTTGAGCCGCGAACCTCCCTCCGAAACAGAGGACCCCCATGATGTTTAGGGGACGGGGAAAGAGAGGAGTACGAAAGACAGTCTGGAAGAGTTGGGGAGGGGGGCTGTTTTCTGAACGCGGGAAGAATGTCCGGAGTAAAAAAGAATGAAGGGAACGTAGGAAGAATGTGCGCGCCCCCTCCCCCACGCTCCCCTAGGCAACCACAGTTAGTAGCGACTGAGATTGGCCGACCAGCGGGCGGGACCGGAAGTAAGGCGGAGCCCGGGGGAGGAGCCAGCTGGAGAGGGAGGTAGGGGAAGGGCGGGGCGGTGGGAGCAGGAGGCGGGGTCTGGGGCGGCTGCTGCTGTTTTTGCTGCTAGTAGAGGTGGTGGCGAGGCAGCGCTGCGGGAGGCAGCTGCAGACACCGCGGCGTCTGTCTGTCCGGACTGAGACCGGCCTCTCCGAGCCCTAGAGCAGACGTCCGTGGTCTCCTGGGTTGGCCAACGTGTCGGGGGGCGCAGTTCATCTACGCCAGCTCAGACTGGACTCAAGCCACCGCCCCCTTTTCTCCAGGAGGTTCCCCCAGCCGTGCAGCCCTTCCCGCCTGCGATGGGGCCGGGCTGAGCCTCCTCCCGCTTCGCTGTCCCTTTGCAAGGGAGAAAGGAGGAGGGGAGGAGAGGGATGGAGGAGCTTGGACAGGAGGCGGTGTTGCTCTTCCTCACCCAAAGAGGGGGCCGAGCCCGCAACGCGGAGCTGGTGGAGCATTTCAAGGGGGCCCTGGGAGGTGAGCCCGAGCAGCGAGCCCGGGCCCGGGATCGCTTCAAGCAGCTGGTGAACGCTGTGGCTACAGTTCGAACCGATCCTGAGGATGGAACCAAGTACGTGTACCTGAAGAAGAAGTTCATCAGTGGTGGTCTGCCTCTCCCGGTGCCTGCGGGCCAGGAGGGCGCCCCGACCCCCCAGGTCTCCGAGGGCGGCGAACGGGGGGCTGGCAGCGAGCATCATCCCTCATCTCCAGCCCGGCCAGTGGACTTGAGAAAGGAGGATGCGCGGAGCCCACCACCCTCCCCCGGAAGTAGGGAGCCTAACCCAGAGTTGCAGGAACAGGAGCAGCAGTTACCGCCGCCGGCCGCTCTTCAGGTAGTGCCCAGTATCTCTGTGACCGAAGCACCCGAGCTCGAGGAGGCTTCGGGCCCTTCGGACAGCGCTAACCCGCCTACCCCTAATGGACTTGAGTCACCGGAGGGACGCGCTCCTCCCTCCACCGGGGACCACTTGGTCCCAGAGAGCACTCCTGAGGAAAGTGGACAGTCAGCGGACCAAGAATTGACTCCCCAACTAGTCTCTTGTGAAAGCAGCCGGAATGAATTGCCGAGATTGGGGCAGGTGCAGCCCCTGGGCGTCGGGGCGCGGAGGAAGAACTCTAGACGTAATGTACCTCTGCTCCGGGGGCTACCGCAGGGTTCCTGCGGTGGGGAAGAGTCAGAACCTTTCTCAAAAAACTGGGAGGAGGGAGACGTTTGCAGCTCTCCTGGAGGAGTCGGTACCCCAAGACCTGGCCGCAAGAATTTGCTGGATCTGATGATAGGCAGTTCCCCGCAGCTTAAGAGGAGTTTCTTTGTTGGGGGAAACAATCCTGGGGCCTCTTCTGGAGGGGCACGTGCGCCCAGAAGTGGCGGAGACTCAGACACTGCGTCCTTAGCTTCATCTTCCACGGAGGAAGAAGGAAGCGCAACGGGGTCGGTGGCCTTGGACCCTCTGGAACATGCCTGGATGCTTTCTGCCTCGGATGGTAAATGGGACAGTTTGGAGGGACTGCTCACTTGCGAGCCTGGTTTACTGGCCAAGCGTGATTTTATCACGGGCTTCACCTGCCTTCACTGGGCCGCCAAGCATGGAAAGCAGGAACTCCTGGCCATGCTGGTCAATTTTGCCAATAAACACCAGTTACCAGTAAACATCAACGCCAGGACCAGCGCAGGCTACACAGCTCTGCATCTAGCAGCAATGCATGGACATGTAGAGGTAGTGAAGTTGCTGGTGGGAGCCTATGATGCCGATGTGGACATTAGGGATTACAGTGGGAAAAAGGCCTCTCAGTACCTGAGCCAGAGCATCGCAGAGGAGATAAAGAATTTGGTGGGTGCCCTGGAAGATGATGAAGGAGAGAGTGCTTCAGAAAGCGTGGGTGGGCGCTGGAAGCTCTCTAAAGTGCTCCCTTCAAATCTTATCACATATAAACTCTCTCACGTACTGGAGGACGGAGGAGATCATCATCACCACCACTACCACCACCACCACCACCACCACTCTTTGGCTGATGGGTCTGCTGGGGGCAAGTCAATGAGTCGCAAAGCATCAGGTGGCAGCAACAGCAGCAGCAGAATGAGACCCAGACTCAACAAAATTCGGTTCAGAACGCAGATCATTCACAGCACACCCTCTTTCAGGGACCCTGAACAACCGTTATCAGAGGAGGAAAGGCCCCTTAAAAGCAGCTCCTCCACATCCTCCTTCAAATTGAGACCGAAATCCAATGTATTCGGGTAAAGTTTATTGTTTTGGGCACAGTTTAGAATATGTGTCCTCTGGCATAGGAAATTTTGAGTGTCAAACAGAATTAGGAATAAGTATAGGAAGGGAAGGGGAAAGATTAAGGAAAATAAAACTCCATTCTGTACTTGGGGGAGGGGAAGGAGAGGAAAGACATCATGCATTCTATTGGGTAAACCCATGTATAAACAAACTACTGGGATAGATTTTTAAACCTCTCCGTAAATGGCTGATTCTCTTCAAACACTGGCTTATTTTGGGCGAGTGTATCTGTGCCAACAGATTCCTTCCCCTTAGAATTTTTTTCCCCTCTAGATCTCAGATTTTTAGGGTCTAGATAGGAACTTGAAGTGGTAAGGACAATTTTTTTTGGTAACCTTTTACTGTTACTGGACATCGTTTTTGATGCGTCTGTTTAAGTATTGTTACTCTCATAGGAATGGAGATAGTCAATTTGCAATGAAACTTGTATGTGCTGCCATACATTTTCTGTAAATGTTTTTGCTGGTGGAGGTACTATTACTACTGAATGTATAGTCAACAAAATGCAAAAGCACTGATAAAGATTATGTGAGTGAAAATGGGAGTCTTCAGTAGCAGTCACTATTTTAAATATTTAAGTTTATAATCACTGTGAACTCATGCTAAGTAAAATTTTTTGAGTTGTTAATCTGTGGTACATTCCATCTAACTGTATATAACAGCACTGCACTCAGCACTGTGATGCATCATTTGTAACTTCATCCAACAGACCTAGAATACTCTTAGCACTGATCATGCTGTAAATGAATAGTTCTTTAGTCAGACCTAAATCAATTCAAGTATTAAATATTCCTAGTCATTCCTTTTTAAATTGATATCCAAGAGTCATTTAACTGTCTTGCTTTTTTTTTTTTTTTTTTAATACCCTCTTTTATGGTGCTTGGGGTGGAAACACTTCAAGAAACAATTTCTAGTTTTAGATGCTTAGCTGGAATTGGCAATCTACTAGAATAAGCTCATGAAGTTACTATTAAGTTAGACTTTTAACAGACTATTACTATTAAATAATTCTCATTTAAGGTACAATTTTTTTTTAACAAATAGAACTTTCTTATCTGTGCTCTGAAGTAATGTTCTGTACATTTTAAGATCTTAGTCTAAACCCATTAGCTAACTTAACAGCTTTCTTGAAGTTAATAGATTCTCTCTCTCTCTTCTCTCTCTGGCTCTTTCTTTCACTCTCTCACTTTCTCTCTCTAAAAAGGAAACCATCAATTAAAAGCCAGGTGATAAATCTTCCAAGTTTAAAAATGGCACTTTCCCTTCATGAAGTAAGGGCTGGTCTTATATCTTGAATGCTGCTGGGTTTTCCAATCCCTTTGTACATAAACAAAATAATGCCAATAAAAATCCAAGACTTTGAAGTGTAGTTCCCAATTTCATTTCATATATATGTATATGTTTATATGTATACATATATATGTATATATAAATGGCTTTATATTTCTTTTTAAAATCTAGCTCAAAAGCATATCAAGACCTGTCACTGAATTAGAAAAAATCCTAAGAAGAGCTAGCTCAAGCAGATCTGCTCTATCAATTCTCACATATATGACATTTCTGGTACTCTGTTGCAAACTAACAAGCATCTGCCTATACTCGTAGAGCTAATGAGAGTAAGAAACTTTCCTTAAATTATCAGTTTAGCCACTGCATAGTTTGCACAGAGTTATCACATTTAAAGTTTTATATTTCAACATACAGAAATTAACAGCTTGATGTCATATCTTTTATTAGATGAGGAATGTTACTTACATAAAGACATATGAAAAAATTATCCTTTAAAAATGTAAGCTATATTCCTTGGTGCCTTTACTTTTTTTGTTTGCTGTTAGAAAAATGGGGCGTATCAATGTGTAAAAAGCACTTTTTTACTCATACAGATGAGTCGAGAGCCAATCTGTAATCCTATTCAAGGAAAGAAATGGATTTCTTAATGAGAAAAAACACTGATTTGTTCTGTAACCATCTGTATAGCTTATAAAGGAAGCATCAATTAAATGAAATTCAAAATGTCTAATAATGTAGAATAAATTGAAATTTTCCAGCTCCTAATTTGATTAAAATTATAAGCTTAAAGGACAAGATTTATCTTGACTGGAAATTTTAACCTTCTAATTACTAATGTAAAGATTGGCATAGTCTAGACATTCCTATTTTTAAATAACGTAATTCAATATCATTTTGATTAGAATATAAATATATATGTACTGTTGAACAATCAAAACTAAACTATTAAAAAGGAGTGGTACTTAGTTGAACAAAATATTTTATTTTAAAGAATTTTGTGGGTTTAATATTCCAATTTGTAGATCTAGCAGTTTGTATATATCTTGCTTTTACCTCCACCTCCCACCAAAGTATTTGTTTTGGCTTACACATCAAAATATGTTAGTATCATTTTCTTACCAATTAGGAGCTATTTTAAATCTCCCTAATCATAATGTGCTTGTGTGCTATGAAATCTGTAGCATTTATTTCGCTTTTTGACACTTTACATTTCCTCTTAGTTATTTTTTTAATTCCAAATCAAGAGATTATGGATCAAATTATTTGTATTCAACTGAAATTCATAGTTGTGCCTATTCATGGATACATTGTGTATTGGATATTTTAAAAGATGCTTATTCAAAAACTGATGCAAAAAAAAAAATGAACGTGTGTATGTATCATAGGTACACTTGAAAATAATTGAATGTGTATTCTGTTAACTTTTATGGTATGCGTACTGAAGCTAGCCTGTATAACTTGAAACTTTGATACTGTTTTATTGTGTCTTATGCCTAAAAACTTGGGGACCAGGATGCTTTATCTATATATACATACACACACACACATACACACACACACACATGCATATGTATGTATAGTAAAAGTTTGGGAGTCTGAGAGTTTAATTTGTGTGTAAGAAGTTGAACTTTCATTTTTGCCAAAATAAATGTTGCCCACTAGAATTTTGCTCAGTTTTCTTTGTTACCAGTGTTCATAGTCTTTCTATAACAGATTATTATATCTATTAGGAACTTTGACCTTCCTCCCCATTAGCTGCTGCAGTAAAGTTTGGAAGCAATGCTTTTAGGTAGCTTATGGACAGAAGAATGCTTTAAAAATTATACTCCCCCTAAAAAAAAAAAAATCTGGTACAAATCTGGTCAATCATAAACCCTCCTAAAACTGTAGAAATCAATGTGTTGTTTTTTGTAATTTTCACCTTTATTCAGATTTCACTATTATGAAGATGAAGAAATTGAGAAAAGAACAGAGTTGAACACATTTAAGTGTGGTCCTCTGTTTCCTTTAATTATGCTACTTAAGCTGGTTCATTATTATTTTTAAAATAGATTTTAAAAGAATAGATTAATTTTTATATTTTAATTTGTCTGAAAGATTAAAGTCCTGCTTTTACATCCAAGAAGAAATAATATTTTTCCTTAGAAGTCTATATCTTACAGAGGCTACTCAGAACAATTCATTTGGAAACATGTCCCCATCTGAAAGGACAAAAGTTCTTTGTTTAATAAAGTAAGCATTTAAAGTTTAACCACAGTAATGAATACTCTATTTAAGTCATTGGCACAATTTTCCTAAATACATCTTCTACGGAATATATATCAAACTACACATGTGCACATACCTGTAAGATGTGACCAGTATTGTTCCAATGTCTCTTTGAGTTTTTTCTACACATATATATATATGTGGATTTTAAATGTCAGTTTCAGTCTTCCTCTTAGAAAGCCTTTCTAACTTGGTAGAACCTACCATAACTCATGTTATTCTGGCATAACCTTAAGGTTACTTTCATTCCATGATGAAGCATCACAGTAGAACTTTAAAGGAAGAGATCATATAACTTATCTAGATCCAAAGAGTTTGGTTAAAACTGGACTAGCTATGGAAATGCAGCAAGATTAACAGCATATATCTTAATACTGGAACTTCAACAGAGTTGCATGATAAAAATCTAATTCTCTCCAAATTATTTTATGTAGCCATGAGGATATCAGCAATAAACCCGAAAATAAGCATTGGGAAATATATTTGTTCTTCCTAGAAACTTCCCTAGCCTAAGACTGCTGTTATAAAATCTTGGCAATTAAAGATATAAAAATATCTAGTCCAGTTTCTCATTTATATATAAACTGCTGGGTGGAAGGATTAAACAAAATATCTAAAGTCATGCAGTTAATTAATAGTTGAGATATCTGAGACTCATTAAGAATTTTCTGTAAGCTATTTGTGGGATCATAGAACTGGGAAGCACCTCTGAAGTCAGAAATATAGCAATTTGTCCAAAGTGATCCAGAAAGATCTCAGATGAGAAGACCATTGACTCCAGATCTAAATATGTTTGTACTTTAAACATTCATGATGATGGGACATACACATGCAAAAATTTTACCCTAGAGGACCCTAATTATTTAGAAGTATGAAAAAGACTAAGGCCATTTACTAATCTATAACAGGAAAATCTTCCATGTGGCTAAGGATTTTCATGGACAATATAAGCAATCACTAAATACTGCTACCCCTTAGCATGACATCCCCCAAGATGTCTGATAATTCAACACTAATAGACATGAATTTGGTGTCAGTATAGCAAGATCAGACATCAAGTGGAATCAGTATTCAGATTATAAATGGTTTCCCTGGTTTTCACATTTTTTTTCAGTAATCAAGAAACTGCCATTTTACTTGAAGGAAATAGGATTTTAAATCCTTATGTCAGACAATCTTGAGTTGGTATGACTAAAGAAATGTGTTGTCTGGTAGCCAGCCTTTTGGAGATGAGTCTCTACCTATTTAGAGAATCATCATCAGAAACATAGCTTGCTTCATATATCATGATGCAGAACCTGCCAAAATTTGTGTGGAACCTGGCATAGCTTTAGAGAACCCCAGGTCAGCTCTGGACCATAATGATGCATTGGAGTAAAGTGTCCATCCATCTTATCACCAAATAGTGTTTTCCAGAATGCCAGAGTTTTCTGGCATTAGAAATATACATTCTTTAAAAAGCAATATTTTAAAGTATCACTCACTGTGCTCTTTGTGCATTGTCCTCTAAACAACTATCATTTCTTACTACCTCTAGTCCTGGGTCAGCCTGCAAATTATAGTTAACATAAAAAATTGCTTGAAGTCACCATGAGCAATTCTGGAACGTTACCAATCTAGAAATAATGAAGCAGTGTTTGCTACCACATAATTTGTTATTGAACATGTATCAAGGATAATATAGCTATCAAGTATGATATCTGGATATTATGTAGCAGTGGAAGTATGCTGAATTATAATCAAAACAAACCTATAGTAAATGTTCAAATGTGCAACTAGGTATCATTTCAGATGGTATAACATAGTATCATCTGTGAACTCTAGCCAAAAAAAATAACAAGATAGTGTATGCTGGGATTATTAGAAATGAAATAATTCATTCTGAATCAAGGCCTGGGATTATGAATCAAGGAAGGATAACTGTTAAGCAACAGTGCCCAAAGTCACAACAATCTTTGCAATGGTGTTACAGTGGAGGAAGGAGGGAGAGAGGAAGGGAAAAGGGGAATTGAAGTGAGATGATCCAGGGAAATGCCTCAGTTTCTTCAATTGCAAAATGAGGAGTTTGGATTAAATGGCTCCTGGGGTCCCTTCTAGTTATAAATCTATGCCAAAATTGGATAGAGTAGGTGGGCCTGTGGTCAAAAAACCCTTTTCCTAAATTCAAATATAACCTCATATGCTTAGTAGTTGTGTGGTCCTGGGCAAATCACATAACCCTATTTGCCTCAGTTTCATTATCTATAAAATGAGCTGGAAAAAGGAATGGCAAACTACTCCAATATCTTTGCCAAGAAAACCTTAAATGGCATCACGAATTATTGATCAAGACTGAAAAACCATTGCACATTAATCAGTAAGTACCTGCAATTCCATTACAGTGGGAACTTGCCCCTCCATAACTTAGTAGATGATATCACCAAAATTCATCACCCTCCACTCAATCTCATGATAAATCTTTCTGAATTTAGCTAATTTGGTCTTCACTTAACAGACATATAGTCCAATACTAAGCCTACATTTAAAGGACTCTTCCATTTTAGGAGCACCTGGAGAAATTTGTATTCCACTGACATTGCATTGTCATTGAATGTTTTAAGAACATAGGATAACTTCTACAGTGAGAAACATTAGAATTTATAGTATGTCATATATGAAAATAATATTTTTTAAAACATAATAAAAGTTGCTCTTTGAAGTTCAGAGTATGTGTGTATGTGTGTGCATGTGTCTGGCTGCAACTCAGTTTTCTCTTTTTTTTTAACATTTGAATGTTTACTCAGCTCTCTTTAAGCTGTCATATTGTACTTCCAGTTTTTTTTTATTAATTTTATAATTATAAAATTTTTGACAGTATATATGCATGAGTAATTTTTATAACATTATCCCTTGTATTCATTTTTCCAAATTTTCCCCTCCCTCCCCTAGATGACAGGCAATCTCATACATTTTACATGTGTTACAGTATAATCTAGATACAATATATGTGTGTAAATCCAATTTTCTTGTTGCACGTTAAGTATTAGATTCCGAAGGTATAAGTAACTTGGGTAGATAGACAGTAGTGCTAACAGTTTACATTCACTTTCCAGTGTTCCTTCTCTGGGTGTAGTTGTTTCTGTCCATCATTGATCAACTGGAAGTGAGCAACTCAGTTTTTTCAATTGGAAAGAAGCTTAACCATATCCTTACTGGCCAAATATAAAAAAGATCCACATCTAACTGTAATCCATTACTCCTTGCACAAAAACAGTCATGTATTTCACTTCCTAGCTAAACCAGATGTTAATCTCCAAATAAAGGAGGAGCAAAAGAGGTGAGATTTATTAATCCAATTGGCATCAATCCTTCTGTTTGATTTTAAGTTCTAGTCAGTGCTTGCCTACTAATTTGGATCTAGAGAAAAGGAAACTAGCTCAGCATTTGAACTGATTATTTTCAACTGGAAGGAAGAGAACAGAATGAGAAGAAAATGTTTTTTTTTTTTTCTTATGACATCAATCTAAAGATGTTTCCACTTGTGGGACAATTACTAGAAACTCAATTTCTTAATTCCCATTGGTTCAATCAAACCTAATCAAAAATCAAACTAGAGTACTAAGTAAAAAAAAAAAAAAAACTAGGACATTTAAATAAAAGGCAACTGATTATTATTTTAAAGGACTACTTATAATTTTAAGGGACACAACTTACAAAAACATTTAGCATACTATTTTAAATTTTTTAATTATAAGAAATTTTAGAAAATATAGATTTCTTTAAATATGTGTGGATGGAGCTGGCCAATGGAACCCAGTCCAAATATATATTCTAAGACAGAATATAGATTTGTTTTTGAAAGAACTCATCAATCTCCTGTTGAGGTATGGTTTGGCTGAGATAAACCACACCATAAAACCTTTTAAGAAGTAAAAACTCTCACCTGCATTGTCTGGCCTCTTTATTCTGTCTTCTGTTCTGCCATTCCATTGCAGTTATGTTCATGCTGAAAGCCACTAACCTTCTTTCCCAATCAATTAAAGCTGAGTCTTTACCCCAAAACTTCCTTCTCCATTGCTTGTAATTTGCTCTACATTTCTAATGCTACAGAAGAATGGGATCTTTAGAGCCTCCTTTTTAGTACCAGTTACAGAGTAAGACTCTCCTTAACTTCATGGTGTCCCTAAGTTAGTGGGCTAGACAAGGCCAACTTTTTCTGAAGATGGAACTAGCATCTCCCTATATAGGTTTGTAGATAGATGGCACCATGGATAAAGTACCAGGCCAAAGACATCTTTTGGAGTTCAAATCTGGTCTCAGACAAGTACTAGCTGGTGATTCTGGGCATATCACTTAGTTCTTTGTGCCTCAGTTTTATTGTATGTAAAATGAGCAGAAGTTAATGGTGAAGCATTCCGGTATCTTTGCCAAGAATACCCCAAAATGGGGTCACAACATGTTGAACAAAACTGAAAAACAACTGAACCATATAGGGTAGGGATTATCCTGCTAAGCTAATTGGGTTTGTCATAATGCTCAATATTTCCATTAGAGTTACAGGTTAAGACTTCATGCTCATTAGAGTTCTCTGTTGAAGTAAAAATACCTCACACAGGATCTCCCTCTATTTGTCACTAAAATTAGGGGTGACCTAATGGCTAAAACATTTGATTTAGAATTAGGAAGTTAGGAAGACTGCAAATTCTGTTTCAGATTCCTAATTAGTTTGTGATACTGGACACATCATTTAACTTTAGTCAGCCTCAGTTTCCTCATCTGTGGAGGAGAAAATGGTAATAGTGCATGCCCAGGATTTATGTGAGGATTAAATGAGAAAACATATGTAAAATGCAAACTTTAAAGTGCTACTTAATTATCATCAACAATAAATATCATCTGGGAATGTAGAAAGGCTCTTGTAGTATGTTTAGATTGGAGAGGTGTGCAAAGGGAAAGACATGTTTTCGAAAGAAGGATTATTGAGGGACACCTGAATGAGGTGGGAATTCAGAACCAAGGAATGCCATAAGTAAGTGCATGGGTACTAGGAGTGGGGGGAGGAGAGAAAAGGAAGTCAAGAGGTGCTAAAGGGAGGCAAAAGGATATGAGAGAGGAAGCAAATAGGCATTTATAGCCACTTTACAATTTTACTTTGGGCCCTCCCAGCCATCTGTTTTTCCCTGTTCCATCTTTCTCTCAGACACTCAATAGCCTGGAGTTCCTTCCAAGCTTTACTTAGTCTTTTTGCTCTAAAACTTTGAAAAACCTAGATTTTCAAGTCAAACTCAATAGTTTTCTTAACTGACTTAAGCGTTCACCTAATAAATACTTCCCTTACTCTTCTGCAAGTCTTCTTGCTCTGCTATCTAATATAAATTAGGGCCAACCCCAACATCTCTTCCTTTCTCACTGAAAAATTTGTCTTCCATTCCACCAACCCTGCCCCCTTTTATCCTATTTTATACATGCATTACAATTATTCACTGTCCTGCTTAGTAAAATGTATTCTCTACAGTCTTAAGTAAAGTAACTTATTCACAGTGAGGTATAAATAATAACTAAATTATACTCTTATCAAAGGCACTTATATTTTTAACAGGTTGGCAAAACTACAAGCTCAAGGGATAGCATTTACAGTTGCTAAATTTCAAATTTTTGTTCATTTATAAATTGCAGGCACTAGCTAGGAGATATTTCAGGGGGCAACCTGTCTCTCTCTACATAGTACATTAAGGCCATTGGTCCAAACTACATCATTTACAGCATCTTTCCCCTTCCAAATCCCCTTTTTGCTTAATCCTGAAGATCTCTGCCAAATTATCTTCCCCAACATTTTTCATCATTGTTTGGTGTCATATAAAGAGGTCTTAGAACCACACTAAATTCATGTCTCATTTAAATAAACAACTTCCATATTCTGTGACTCAGTTTTCTCATCTGTAAAATTAGAAGTTTGAAAGAGATATCTAAGGTCACTTCCACCTCTGAGTTCTATGATTTTCTCCTCAAAACTCCACTGGCTCCGCATTACCTATCATATTATTGCCTATTCCCTCACACTTGATTTTAAAGCCTCAAGGTTTTAAAACAGAGAAAAATAGATAATTGGATAGATAGATAGATAGATAGATAGATAGATAGATAGATAGATATAGGTGAGTGGATGGGTGGATAGATAGATAGATACATACATACATACATACATACATACATACATAGACAGAAGAGAGAGAGGTAACAAAGTCAATCTGCAATAATACATAATTTGATTTGGAAACCAAATCCCAATAAATTAACATTAAACAAGTTCTTGTTGTTGAATTACTTTCCCTCTAAAAGAGAAAGTTAAATCTTGACAGCTAGATATAGAGGAGGATAAAATTTTATACATTTCATTTCCAAATAGCTAACAACAAAACATTATTGAAAGCATAATAGTAATAAATTACATAGTTCAAATATAACCTATCATGAGATAAAAAATTCAGAGATTTTTTTTGTTTCTATTTCCATGATTTTTCAGTGTTTTTTTGTTTTGTTTTGTTTTGTTTTGTTTGTTTGTTTTTTAAGTTAGAGCATCCTATAATATCTAAGGGCTATGATTTTTCTCATTGTGGAGTATCTTTTGGCCATCACAGATTGCAACCTCTCTAAGCTTTTTAAGTAGACTGTCTTCCTGAGTGGCTATGATTAAAAATGTTATTCCTCCATGGCTAATCTTTTGAGAATAGGTTGATTCTCAAATGACATTTCCATTATAAGCCTTGTATTCAAAGCCTTTTTGCTTGGTAATATGTCAGGATTTGTAGAACTGTAGGTCTTCAGTACCAAAATGAGCCATCAGAGGGAATTTAGGGGGAGATGAGTTATATACAAATTCATAAATCAAGTCACATTTACTATTTACTATACATGTGTACATATATGTAAAATATTTATGTATTCACATATACATATATTACCTATATTACCAGATCAATAATTTCATCAGTTTTGGGAACTGCCAGTGAGGAATTTCTCCTGCTAACACAGATTGTTGTGTTCTTTGCAAGGGAGAATGTTATCAAGTTGTCTGAGGTTCTGAGGGGTCAGTTTTGTCCAGGGTTATATAGTCAGTCTATGTCCAAGGCAGACCTTAAACCTAGAATCTTCTTGACTTCAAGATCAGTTTTTATATCCACTCAACAGAGTACATCTCTGTAAATATTAAGCTGCATTAAATGGAACTGTATTTTAATGTGAAGATTTACATCTGAATATGAGACATTTTGTGAATACATCTACCCTAGATCATCACAGGCTCTATTCGTTCCATAGATCATTCGTTTATTGGCCCTTCCTTTGTATCAGAAAAGAAGTCTGAATTATTATGGTATTAAAATATAAAATATATTGATATTATACAATACTGTATATGTGTGTGTATGTGTGTTATATGCATTTCTGAGCTACTAGACATTTTCTGTGTTATCTGTTAGCCTTTGTACATCATCTGCAGCTTCTACAAAACTCCCAAAAATTCCCATTTAATTTCTTATGCCAACCCATGTTATATTGAAATGATGACAAAGAAAAGAAATCACAATGTGGAAGGGATAACTGTAATTGTTTGTATATCACCTCCTCTGTTTGATTGTGAGCACCTTGTTTTTGCCTTTCTTTGTATCCCTACCTCTTGTCACAGTACCAGTCACATAGTGAAAAGGCATCAAGGTAGATAGAATGCTAGGCCTGAAGTAAGAAAAACTCCTTTTCCTGAGTTCAACTCAGATACATACTAGCTGTGTGACCATGGGCAAATCATTTAACCATGTTTGACTGAAACAGATCAGAGTAGAACAGTCTTGTGAACAGCTCCAGTACTTCTACTATAGGCAAGATATAAAAAATAGTCTTATCTCCTCCTTTTGAGGATGAGAAAACTGAATCCCAGGGAGTTTAAGTCACTAGCCTGACATGTCTTCCATATGTAGCACTAAGCCAGTAACTATTTTTCTTCAGTTAGATTAATTATTTTACTTGCTTAACTTAATGAAAAGTTAAGAGTGAAAACTTGAAAGAATACTTTTATCAAATGCAAAAAAAAAAAAAAAAAGGGCAAGATTAGCATTCATACAGCAATTTGTGCAAGTTTTTAGAAGTCCAAATGCTAATATGTGATATTAAATGAAAAAAACACGGGGAATGAAGAGGTGTATTATGCTATGATATGCTTTAAACCAATCCCTATATATTGCTAATGCAAAAATGTGGAAATTAAATTCTGTTCATTGAGACTGGCAGTTCAGATTAAGAAGCTGATATTGGCAACTCTATAAGATTTTAAATTGTAGAGAAGGAATCTAGTTAAAGGAGTAGAGAAAGTTTTCTTCCAGCAGTTCTTTATATCAATGAAATAACAAGTGCAGATCCCTATTTATTTATGTACAATTGCAATTTTAGATTTCTTTCTCTTTATCACAAATTCATTTTGGTCTTAATTTATCATATTTTGCTATTTTTGGAAAAAGCAATATGGTTTTTGAATTAGTGTTAGGAATCAAAACTAGAATCTGTATTAAATACTAATCAATCAAAGGAGGCAGGAGGTGTGGTGGAAATAAGGTGACCTGAGTACAAATTAACTATATAACCTTAAGTAAGTCATTTAATTTCTCTGAGGTTTAGTTCCTTCAAATGAAAAATGTCCTTTAAACAATCTTGGTCAATCTAGCCTTGAAATTGTAAAATTCATTTTTGTTCTTCATAGAATCATAGACTTGCAACTCTAAGATAGTTTTGTCCGAGCCATAACTGACAAGAGTACCCTTGAAAACATTCCCAAAGTAGCCATCCAGCCTCAGCAAAGACCTCCAATGATAAGAGATTCATTAATTGCCAAAGTATACCCAATTTACTTTTTGATATTTCTAATCATTTAGAGATTTCTTCCCTCTGTTTTTCCTCTTTGTTTCATCTTTATATAGATGAAATAGCTCCTCTGAATGCTTACACCCACCTGCTGTCTGGAACCAAATAAAATGAGACAAACATCTTTTCCACAAAACAAGCCTTCAAATACCTGATGATACTCATCCCATTCCTCTCCTTGCAAAGTCTTTATATTTTCAGGCTAAACATTTCTAGTCCTTAAACCTTTTCTCAGTAGGACTCTCAAAAATGTTGATTGACTTTTTCTTTCTTTATTTGGCATAAGAACTGATGATATTCACCTCCTTCCTAAAGATTTTGTGGTCTTACTGATATAATAATACTGATCACAAGAAGCATTTGAATGGAATGAAGACACTTATTTCTATTCATTGGAATTTACATATTGTATTCATTGACATATATTTCATATTGAGACTTCTAAATATCATATGAACTAACTGGTTAGAATAAGAAACTTACCCAATATAAATAGCATTCTCTTTGTGGGATTGATTCACATATTTCTTTCTGTAACCTTTAGCATTGAGTTTCAGGCTGATGAGCATCTGTTTACTGCCTTATTCTTTGCCAAACAGAAATTAGCAACTCATGCTTTCTATGTAATATCCTTTGTGTACATTAGGATATTTTTTTCATTGTGCAAATATATATAGAATCAGCTGTGGAAATATTCTCGCTCTGTGTGGTAAATTGAAGCTGAATTGTTTGCAATATGCAGCTGTGACACCTAAAAGCAACATTAGCTGACTCAGGTTATTAAGCTAGATTAGGGTTTACATGCAATCATAAACTTTTCTTCAGGTAGTTTATAGTTAAACTTATTTCCTAAGAGATCTTACAAATAAAGGTTTCATCATTTAAAAAACTAAATCTTCTTTAGCTGTATGTCTTTTATTTTTCTAGTTTGCACCTTCATTTATAGTTAACATTTCAGATAATCTGAATCCTAGCAATAACATCTTCTTTGCTTTAATACAGCTTAGCACAGTGCCTGACCCACAATAGACTCTTAATAAGAGCTAATTGACTTGACTTAACTTGAGTTTAGTATTCAAAAATAGTAAACAAGGATGTTTGTTATTCTACACTTACTGCCTGTGTGACAATAGGCCATGTTAGTTTACCTTCATAAACATAACTTTTCTTATCTATAAAATAAGAATAATAATTCTTATATTGCTGTTTCTTGGTTTATAAAAATTTTGTAAACACTGTAAAGAACCATGTATATATGAACAAAATAGATGAATGATTGTCCATAATATGCTCAAGCTTATTTTTAATGTGTATGCCTGGAGATCGTTCTTTGGGTTGTGGCTGTTGGGCAAAGACAGAGTTTCCAATGGTGATAATTCTAATAGCAATCCCAGACCCAAAGACCACATGAACATCTTCCTATTTAGTTTGGTCTAGAGGGACTATAGTCTCTTTTATAGATCATGCCAAATTTTTTAATTAAAAAAAAAAGTACATTTACACATATATTCATTTAGTATATCCACATCTGCATAAGTTATATATGTTTTCTATATATACACATAGCAAGAAAATTTCACTTTCATTTTTGAAGAAGACCAATGACATCATGGAGTGTCTTGACTTGCATATGAATTGGATTTAAATGAAGCAGAATTTCTCAAAGTCATCAGTCTCACTCTTTCTTCCAAAGTCATTGAAGCAAGACAAAAGTCAGGATAATTGGCAGTGATTCAGGATGCAGTGGGTGAAGTAGGCATGTTTGATATCTGACCCAGGTCTAAGTACTCCATATTGCCTGCTTCAGGCATTTTCATGGCCATTGGAATAAATTGTTCTCCTCTACCCATTCCACTAGGAGAAGTTTTCACATGCTTGGGGGAGACATTGCCCTAATGCACTGATGGACTTGGTTATCTCAACTTTGTTTAAGCCATATACCAAGACAGTTTACTGGGCTGTGGCTGCTGCACAAACTTCAGCTTTTTGGAGCCACAGATGGGAGATGAGTGACCAGTTGGATACCAAATGTGAATGAGCAGCCCTGAAAAGGGCTCCACAAGCCCTCATAGCAAAAATGCAAGTCTTCACTTAATACTTCATACACACACACACATACACACACACACACACACACACACACACACACACACACACACACACACATACACACACACTCTGAGAGATTATATGCTGTAATCTCAGAACTAAGGTAGGTGCTGTGGGGAACACTGAAGTATTAACCCCATCTCACAGTTCTTATAATGTAATTAGAGACAACATTAACAATTATATGATTATGTAAATATAATTAAATGTTATATTATTTAGGACAAATTCAAATGCTGAGTGAGCTTAGAGAAGAGGGGCATGGATCATTGAGGGCTGGAGGAGCAGTGAGGGAATCAAGGGGAAAAAAAACTGCTTCTGAGATTGACTTTGAAAAATGATAGGATTTGAATAAGCTTCATGGGAGAAAGAGGGAGGGAAAGGAATTTCAGGCCAGAGAAATAAATTTATTAAAGTAATAGAGAAAAAAATGTAGTAAGGGGGGGAGGGGATATGGAGAAGATGATAGAATATATTGGAATGAAAGTTGAAAATTATGAATTTAGTGGGAAATGTTTGGTTGAATTTGGGTGATATCCCAAAAGGCCTTAAACCAAGCCCAGAAGTTTAGATCTAATATAGTCAGAAATAAAAAAGTCAGATTTTTTGAGCAGAGAAGTGACAGATGACTGGCAGTAATGTTCAAATTGGCTTAGAATATAGAGAGCCTAGGATAAGGGAGGCCAGTCAACAGGCTATTATTGTTTCAGGAGTCTTTAAGATGAATAAGGCTTAGAATGGATGCAAATATCATATTATAGAGCCATAATTGAAAATTTTGGAACTTCAGTAAATTTAATTTGAGGAAGGAGTGAAAAGATAGATAATTGGTGACATCATCCCCAGCTACCATCACTGGACTCCCAAATAAGTGGTAAAAAGGTGGTCCTCTGAGGTTCATACTAACATGGAGATAGGGAAGTTAGAAAAGGGATATGACAATTCTAAGATTCTTGTGGGAATGATAATATATCCATATATATACATATTACCTCTTATCTTTCAGCTTCTACAAAGCTTTGTTCAGCTTCCATCTCTTAAATGAGACCTTTTTTGATATTTCACCAATATCATCACCTCTACCACCATAAATAAAATAGAGATGGGAGGAAGGGGGGCATTTCTCATGTAGTCAATATGGTTCCCAACTCCCTTATGGCTATCTGTTAACCACAAAATAGTCACAGAAAGCACAGATTTTTCACCACCATCATGGTAGTCTACTAAGTATTAGGCATTGTGAAACACTGAATAAACAAAGACAAAAAAAGAAATGACCCCTTCCTGAAGGAATTTATATTCTAAGTACATATATAAGGATATACAAAATAAACAGTCAACAAGCATTTATTATATATCAGGCCCTGAATTTGTAACTTTAGCTACAAAAACAGAAAAAAAGGTTCCTCATATTCTATGGGAGAGACAACATGCAAATAACTATAATATTTGTAAGTCATATGCACTAAGAATGAAAAATAAACTCAGCAGGAGGGCACTAGAAGAGCTGAGACAATAAAATAAGTCAAGATTTCTTTTTTAAATGCTAGAATATTGGACTGAATCTTATACATACAAAACAGACAAAAATATAGCCTTTTGGGGATGGGAGAGAAGTTACCCAAAGCTGTGTCACCAGGAAAAGCTATCTGCCTAAGGGGAGCTGAATCTTAATAAATAAAGAAAACCAAGAAGTGAGATAGGAAGGGAGTAGATTTGTGAAACATATGATAAATGTGGAATTATGTATAAAAGAATTGTACATGTGTAACATATATTGGATTACTTTCTGTCTAAGAGAGGAGGAAAAGGGGAAAGAAGGAAGAAAAATTTGGAACACAAGATTTTGCAAAGATGAATACTGAAAACTATATTTGCATGTATTTTGAAAATAAAATTAAAAAAAAAAAAAGCTATGTAAAAAATAGAAAGGCCCATGGATAAGTGCATGGGGGTCACAAAAAATCTAAAAATGATTGAACAAGAATGATAAGGAATCATCTATAATTCAATGTCATGTTAGTTCCAAAAAAGAAATTTGCTCCAAAGGCATGAATAATTATCTGAAGATCATTTAACATGCAAGTTATAATTCCCCTGTGTCTGGATCATAGAATTCTCACTTAGAATCATTTCTTGATGTAGGTGTTTTTAATAGATTTTTTTTTCTTAAACACAAGTAAGTTTTCCCCTTAAGTATCAGTTTACATAATAGAAATAGTTTCCCACCACGTTTGGAAATGTGTATGTCTGTGCTTTATCTAATCTGGCTTTGAAGATGACATCCAGATTGTGACATAGTCACCAATAGGAGAGTCATCACATTCAGTTTTCAGCCATCTGCATGACCTTTAGCCACTTATTAGTTTGAAAATTCAGTTCTTGTATTTCACAGCTTTCCAATTTAATGCCTGACTCATAATAGAAAAATGTGAAACACTTCCAAAGATGTAGGTGTGCACAGGGAACCAGGATTGTGAACAGCTGTTAGCAATATCCCCTTCCTCCTTCCCTTCATATAACACAATACTCCTTATTGATATTTTTAATAGATTTTTTTAAAAAATTGAACTGCAGCAACAGCAGTCTCAGTGTTCTTTTTTAAAATTTTAATTCTCTCATAATAGTTCTTGCTTCCCTATGGTATTTGATGTGAGTTAACTAGAGTTGTTGTTTGTTTTTTTTTTTTTTTAAATAAACCAAGAGAGTGAAGTGGTATTTCTGCTGAACTTCCCAGTTCTTTTATACACTTCTGTAAACAAGGTTTCTGCCTTTATGTTCACTGTCTACAGAATACTATTCCCTGTGGCTAGGCTATTCTCCAGACTGAAGCCCATGTACTTTGAAGAACCTTGAAGATATTGTTAATGGCAAAATTCTAGGCATCTTGTTTTGGAATTTTGTTTGAATTATTTTTTTCCAATGGGTGATTGATAGTGATTTAAAATTTTATTGTTATTGTTTTATATAGGAATTTCTATTATGGAGGCATTTGTTATAAAGGAGCTGGATGTGTCACATCTTTCCATACCAAGAGAAAAAAATAGGATACAAGGTTTTCAGGGGCAGCTAGGTGGCACAGTGGATAGAGCACTAGCTCTGAATTCAGGAGTACCCGAGTTCAAATCTGGTCTCAGACACTTAACACTTCCTAGCTGTGTGACCCTGGGCAAGTCACTTAACCCCGGCCTCAAAAATAAATAAATAAAATAAAATAAAATACTTTTATTCCTCTCTACTATTTGTGCTTTTTAAGTTGAAATTTTGACAGCTGTTGGAGGTAGATGTGTTAATAATCTGTTAGGCCAAGTCTACTGGTTAATTTTAAGTCATTTGGAGGTGAGTTGTAAAGAAAAAAAAATGGTACCATGCCTGATACAATGGCATTCCTCAAGCAGATTATTCAATAGTTTTTTGTACAAAAAGCATCAATGGAATAAAATGGGAAGAGAAGCAGTTCTCAAGTCTTAAGATCTGAGTTCAATTACCAGTTCTGACACATAATGATAATAACAATTAGTATATACATACACACACACACACACACACACACACACACACACACACACATATATACACTATCCATATATGTGTATTGTATGTGTATATATTTACCTATATGTGTGTCTGTCTATTCTACTAATTGCTAAGCACTGTGCTAAGTGCTTTATTAATATTAATTCATTTGATCCTTACTACAACCCTGAGAGGTATGTATTATTTCCATTTTATATGAGAAAACTGAGGCAAATTAAAGTTATGACACACAACTACAAAATATCTAAGGCTAGTAGAACTCATATCTTCCTGACTTCAGGCCCAGCACTCTTAGCCATTGCCTTATCTCTCTGCAGGACATTAGGTAAGTGGCTTAAATTCTCTATCTCTCAATTTCTTCATCTATAAAATGAAAGAATAGAACTAGATAGCCTCTTTGGTCCCTTCTAGCTCTAAGCTATGACCCTGTGATTTTGAGGTCCGGAAGCAAATTACATATCTTATTTTAATCCTACTGTTTAATATTTGTTGTTCTTTAGTCATTTTTTTTTTAGTCAGGTCTTGACTCTTTATGACCTATTTGAGGCATTCGTGGCAAAGAAACTGATAATTTGCCATTTCTTTCTCCAGCTGATTTTACAGATGAGCAAATAGAGTAAAGTGGCTTGGCCAATTCACATAGTAAGCATCTAAAGCTGGATTTGAACTTAGATTTTTCTGACTTCAGACGTAGTGCTGTATCCACTGGGACCCTCTGTTTGATTACTATACAATAGTAACTTGAAAGAATAACTTATATTTTCTCTCAGTATTAAATTAGGAGAAAATCTTGGCAAAGCTCCTAGCATAAGGACACTGGGTCTCCATTTTTAACTTCATTCTCTGTGAGAGGACTTTGAGTGAAGTAGAAGATTCACATGATAATTATAAATCATTTTGTGCTATTTCTTCTCAAAGTCCTTAATATCTAGCATTCCTTCCTGTCTGTTAAACGGACAGCAAAGCATTTTTACTAAATAGGCAATATTAATAGAGATGAACTTAAATCAAAGTGTGTGAACCCAGTGCCTGTCTAGCCTTATGATTGCCTAGCATTCCGATTCCTTAAGTCACTTCCATGCTCTCTTCTTAATGGGGAACTCTGGTCTCTCCCAAGGTCCATTTTCAAACTATTTGGAAATAGTTGATAGCACTATTCTGAAATCTGGGAGTTAGAATCAATCAGGCTCAAGCAGGACATGAAAACCTGAAATATCAGATTGCTGGATATCCATGACACTCCCTTTGATCCTCCTTATTGTTTTAGTGGAACCTGCAAGGGGGCTGAAAGCTGAGCATATGTTTCTAACAATAACTTTAAAAGATTGTACTGCAAAAGGAAGGTTTGGTGCCTGGATGCCCCAGGAACATAAGAAGAAATGGCAGCTTCTGAACAAAGAGCTTGAAGAACAAAAGAGCCACATGGCAAACAACTATTAGGAGCATTAGAAGGCTGACATGTGGCAGGACAGGCTTTCTTTTCTACTGATGATCATTTTTTAAGGCCCATGGAAACCAATGAAGAAAGAATTAGGATTAATAGAGGGGATCTAATAATGACCACTTAACATACTGCACAGGCTATTTGAGGCAGATGGTCTTCTCTTGGATGCTAAATATTGAAGACAGTCAGAAAAGACGCCATAGGGAGAGATACAAGCCTCTTGAGCTTTATTTCATACTATGTATTCTAAACTTCACTAATGTCACTTGTCACTAGGTCTTACGCTGCTTCTTTTAAGCCCAAGGAATTCAAAACCCAAATGCTAGGCATGGTCTCATTTTGACCAATTATCATCCTTTCCAATTTTTGCACTGGCTGCTCTTCTAAGATATGATCATTGTTTTCTTTATTTTTGGGCCCTAAAGAACTATAAAATTACCCACACGTATTGAGATACTGGAATCAATCAAATTATTGAAAACTAGTGGGCTCTGGCACATGCACTCTGCAGCTTGTTGGAGAGGGAGAGTGGCTGCATCCGCAGAGTCATATATGAATAGGTCATTTGGGGCTATGGATTACTCAGGTCAAAAATTTATGGGATTATTTAACGATCTATTCTTGCTTTTGGGAAGTTTACTCTTATGACCCACATGTATTGGATTCAAGTAAAATAGGGCTGTGAAAAGTTTTTAGCCTCACTCTCTGGAGTCATTGGGAATCCAGTGGCAAGATGTAAGTCAGGATGACTGGCAATTAGCTTCCCTGTCCTTGGTTATGTCTTCCCTAGACCATTTATTTTATTTTAAATTTAAATACAAAATAAGAAAAGAAAAGAGATATTCATTAAATGTATGCAGCAGAATATAAGAAGAGATTTAAAATATAAATCAGTATTTTCAAGAAAGCCTATAAAATATTACACATTGGGTTCAAAACTGTCTATCTTTGCTTCTTTTTTGGCTTTCTTTTGTTCTTTGATGTGCACTTTTTATTTTTTCCCCTTCCTCCCCATCCCCAAGAAGGCTATAATTAAAGTATGGCTATATCTGTATCTATATTCACATGGATATATATATATATATATATATATATATATATATATATATAAGGATATATATATATATACATATATATATATACCATAATATGCACATATACTTTCATGTGCATATAGGAAGACCATCCTGTTTATTTCTAGTTGTTCTCTGTTTCCCTGAAAGTGGATGGGATCTTCCTTCATATAAGTCCAAGTCTTCCTATACTTTCCTCAATCCGACTCATCATTTCCTACACCAAAGCAATACTCCAATCTTTTACTATCTAATTATTTTAAATAGTTTTTAAAATATTGAATGATATGACTGACATATAGTGTAGTATCTCTATTTCTCTTTTGATTAAATCTATTTTAACAACTTTGAAATCATGATTACAACCCATGTTTTTTAACATAATAAATTTCTCTTGATCTTTATTTTATGTTCAGTGTATCTTTCATTTTTATAACATTTCTTGCAAACAACATATTATTAAGTTCAAAATTTTAATCTACTATGTTTCCATTTTATGGATGAATTCATCCAATTCATGTTGGAAGTTATAATTACTTGTTTATTTTCCTCCTTCCTATTTTCCCTTACTGTCCTCACTCTATTCATATCCCTCCTCTACTTTAGTTCTACCACATTTATCTTGATTTTTCCTCGATCTCTCTTATTTGATTTTTAAAGACCTTTTTAAGTTCTAACAAAATATTTTTGTTTAACATTTAACATTTAACATTACTTATGAAAAAAGAAGTGGCTTTTTTTAGTTTCATTATCTTCCTCTAAATATAAAACCCTGATTTTCACTATCCCCATAGTTACTTTCTATGGTTGAGTTCTTTCTCCTCCTTCTGAAATCTATTAGTGTGACTCAATCTTAGGCTTTCTTTTCCACTCCTGAGCCCTGGTCATGTTTTTACCTAAGATCTATCTTCCTACACCTGTCCAGTCTTCCCTAGAACTGAAACCAGGGACTCTGCTCTCCTCTTAGTGTCCACAGCCAGCAGGTCCCAGTCCTTCTATTACTGCCCTTACCATGTGTATGATAGCTCTTTCTCCCTGGCAGAAGCAGCAGCCTAATCCAGAACAGGTCTGGTTAGCACAACTGTGCTTCACATTCTCTCCAAGGTGGAATGTCCTTCAGTATTCTCCTACTCACCGTCAGACATTTTCCCTGAGATGAAAGTTTCCAAGGCTATGTCTACCTTCCAAACCCAGCTGTCCCAGGGCTTGTGATTTGTTGATTCCACAGTTAGCCTAAGAGTATTTGTACTTCACTGAAGCCACATCTCTGCTCCAAGAAGCCCATCAGATCTTTCCTGGGTTCTTCTTAAGTGGTCAACAACTTTAACAGCTCTCATTTAACTGAGGCAATCAACCATTAAGTGACTAAGCCTAGGTAAGAAAGAAATAAGGCAAAAACTGGACTTTTTTTATCTATTAAAAAAGTGAGGGGAAGACCATTAAAGTTTCTGACCAAAACAGCAATAATTGCTATTTACCCCAAATGGTTCCAGAGGAGAAAGTTGGTGACCTTGAAAAGCCTTCCCCCATACAAATCCAATTCACTTGCATTTCATAGCTTTAGTTCTCTAAAATGTCTTCCCTGATGGTCATCTTCCAGAATGAAGGACAAACAACAGAAAAACAACTTCTTCTGTCTGACTTTTGCTTATTCCCATCTTTTTATATTCCCTCTGAGACTATGTTCTGTGTTTTTTTATTTGTTTGTTTGTTTGTTTGGGGGGGGGGTTGTTTTTGTTTTTGTTTTTGTGGAGGAAATTTGGAGAAGAAAAAGTTTTCTGAGTTATTCTGCCATCTTCCCAGAATCTTCTCCCTCTGTGGACTATTGCAATAGCCTCCTAAATGATCTTCCCCTCTCCATTCTTTTCATCTTTACTAGCCTTCCTATTTAATGCTGCTATGCTAATCCTCTTAGTGAACAAACTTGATCATACCTTTACTAAAATATATATATATATATATATATATATATACACACACACACTCCTTAGCCTAAAACTCAAGGTCTTCCATAATTTGGTTGCAAACCAATTTTTCACTTTTTTCATACTATTTACTCTATGTTCCAGCAAAATTGTACACTCCCTATTCTCAACTGGCAACTATGCCTTTATTTACACTGTTCACTCTGTCTAGAGGCTGAAGTTTTTCTAGCTGTTCCCTCCCCCTCCCAAGCCAGTCATAGCCACTGGATCAGAGCCAGCTCAGATGATACTTTTTCCACTTTGCTATCTGCCTCCCCCTCACAAAATGATCCTTTCCTTGAATCTTAAAGTTACTTTTTTGAATATCCTCTGGGCTTAAATCATTTTATGCCAATCATTTACTTACATTCTTTCCCCCCATTAAACTATCAATTAATTCTTTGAGGTCAGGATCCAGGTAATTTTCATTTTTACAACCCCAATGCATTACACAATGTCATGAAAATAGCAACTACTTAATAAATAGTAATTAAATTGAAGTAAATGAGAAGAAAAGAAGAAAAGAAAATGAGGACATTGTTGGAAAGTGAAGAGGCATATAAAGAGGTGAAGATTAAACACAGAATAGGGAGAGGGGAGAAATAAATACTGTCCATTTAAAAATTTTGTTTAGAACTGGTACTGGGTAACTAATTAATTTGTAACTCCTACCTATAAAAGGATTTATTCTGTAATTGTTGGCTTGATTCTTTTCATTCATCCACTTCTTGATTTCTTCTTCTAGCAAAGTTTTACCAACTAGAATTCCTAGAGTATTGGCTCTTTGTATTCAAAATATAGTGAAACATCATTAATTTTGACTCATAAAGGAGGTCAGTCAATATTAATGAAAAGCCTGAATTATACAATATTTTACAAGAAATATGATTTTTGGTTTTTAAAGACAATCAGTGAATATTTATGAAGTACCAACTATGTGACATCCAATGATCCATAGGCAATCCAATAATGAAAATGAAAAATTCAACTATGAAACAGTCCCTGCCTTCAAGGAACTTATGTATGTTCTATCAAAGGAGATGTGAATTTATATGTGTATGCAAATATATGCCAAATAAATGCAAAAGGAAAAAAAACCATTGTTTTAATAGATATCCTTAGATAGTCTGCTTTAATAAATAGAAAAAAATTTATCTATTCTGTCTCATCTCTCTCATTTGTAAAATAGTGAGGAATTTGAACTATGTGATATCTAGTCTTATCCAAACTCTGAAATTCCAGGATTGTAATAAATCTTATCAATTGTATATGAATTAGTGTAGTTATGGATAGATAGAAAAAGGTATTTTTAAATGAGCGTCCTTTTATACTTCTTATGAAAGAAACCTTTTGCCATATTTGGAAAAGTAAATTGTCAGTCATTCTTCCCCCCATGGTATTTTACTTTTTCCAAATATATGTAAAGATAGTTTCAACATTCGTTTTTGTAAAACTTTGTGTTTTAAAATTTTCCCCCTCTCTCCCTTATCTCCTCCTTCCCCAATTCAGCAAGCAATCTGATATAGGTTAAATAAGGGTGATCATTTTAAACATTTTTGTCATGTTGTGCAAGAAAAATCAGAACAAAAGAGGGAAAAAACACAAGAAAGAAAAGACAAATAAAAAAGTCAAAAATATACTTCAATCCACATTCAGTGTGCATTGTTCTCTCTCTGGATTTGATTGGCATTTTTCATCCCAAATCTATTAGAATTGCCTTTAATCACCATATTGTTGAAAAGAGTCAAGACAGTTGATCATCTCAGAATCTTATTGTTACCATGTGCAATTAAACTAGTAAGTCTTATTTCAAAATTTACTGAATTAAAATATTTTGTTTCCTTTGCTTGGCATTTAGCATTTGTCTTGATTAATTGATTTGACTGATAGAGGCCAATGGCACAACAGAAAGAGCTCCAGATTTAGGGTCAAGTTCAGGAAGGCCCTCTGTTTCTAAATCTGCCACTTACTTGTCCATGTGACCTTGGGCTAGATGATCTCTGAGATTGTTTCTAACTCTAAATATGTAATCCAATGACATTTGACTGACCAAAAATGTCAAAATACACCCTAATTTCAATATGGTTTTTGCACCATTTTGAAACATATAAAGATACTAACATTTTTCACATGACCAATCTGTAATTTTAGTGTAATTTCAGTAGAATCTGGCATATGGATAGAGATATATGTGATTTATCAGCTTCAATAAACTTACAATTGCATGCAACTTTCACAGTCTGGAAACTGGACTGTGCATGTCATGTATTATAATGGAGAAGACATTGAATTTGGGAAGTCAGAAGATCAGAATTATCATTTAAGCTCTGCTATTTCCTACCTCATCACTCTGGGCAAATCATTTAACTTCTATATCCCTCAGGAAACTCCTTAGGACTAAGTTCAGAATAGAAGGATTGTAGGGTCAAAGAGAAGAATTGCCCACACTGGGGAAATCCCAAATCCTTGGGTACTTCGTGACCTTACCCAAATCATTTAACTACTTCAAACCCCATTTTCTTCAACTCTTACCTGAGAGAATTGGACAAAATAATCTCTGAGATTTCGTTCAAATTTTAATTCTACAAATAAATTTTATGTTAAATGTATAATAATTATAATGGCTCCATCTCTTAGGATCTGCTGGTTTTTAATTGAACAAAATTTATTGTTTTAGCTAGGTAGAAATTTTAGTTTAACTATGTCATGAAGGCTTTAGGCTTAAAAATAAAGATGAAATTCCTTTATTAAATGACAGTTATCCATGAATAAACTGAATTCTCAGAAAACTAGATTCCAACCACAAGAGGCTAGGAACTAATTGATATCCCAAGTTTCCTTCTAAATCTGCTTCTAATCTTATTTCCTTAGTTTTTAGTTAGTGATATTCAAGTAGGAACTTCAAAAATATTGAAAAGATTTTAAATGATCATTTTAATTGGTCTTTTTCTCTTGTATTTGGAGAATACAATGCTATGCTTATTTTGGAAACGAGTGAAGGTTCTTAAAGTCTCAAAATTTTAATAGAATAAGTAATACTTCTTTAGAATGAGTGTTATGCCATGTTTAAATCTAGCTCAAGTAGAACATTTTAAATTTACTTATTCAGGAATCACTGATTGACAAGTCTGTCTTAAAGTGGTCCCAAAATAAATCTGTTGGACAATAAATAAGCTTAAACCATATCATAATAGCTCCCACATTGGGAGGTTATTCATTAGGAAGAGATGGTTAAGAAGAATCTGTAAACATCCCCATAGAATAAGTTGCTAATGACAAGATGAATTCTCAAAGTTGGATTCCTATTACAGAAGTTTTGAGACTAAATAATATCTCCTATCTCCTTCTAGACCTAATTCTAATCTTGTTTCCTTAATTTTTGTGTTTATATATGTATATGTATATACATATATATATATATGTATATACATATACATATATATATATATGCATGTCTAGATAGGTAGATAGACAGACAGATAGATGGATAGAAAGTTGGATAGCTAGATAGCTATTAGATAGATGGAAAGATACATTGTTGTATGGATAGATAGATAGTTGAATGGACAGATAGATAGTTTTGGATGGATGGATAGATTGGTAGTTAGATGGACAGATAAATAGATAGTTGGATGGATAGGATGATACATAATTGAATGAATAGATAGGTAGTTGGATACATAGTTGGGTGGATAGATATACAGTTGGTTAGATAGACAGATGGGTTGTTAAATGGATATATAAGTTGATAGATAGATAGATGATAGATAGATAGATGATAAGTGTTTGGATAAGTGGTGGATGGATCGATAGATGGATAGATAGACAGACAGTTGGATGGATGGTTAGATAGATAAATATAGACAGACGAATGAATAGGTAACATGGAGAGCTACTCTTGTATCAGTAACAATTTTTTTCAGTTGTTTTTCATTGGCAAAAATACTGGAGTGCCTTGTCATTTCTTTATCCAGCTCATTTTACAGATAAAGAAACAGAAGCAAATAAGGTTAAGTCTAGTAAGTCTGAGGCCAGATTTGAATAAAGGAAGATGAGTCTTCTTAACTCCAGGCCCATTGCTCAATCCATTTTGCCATCTGCTCACACCTGTAATAATATTTTGTAAGTTTTGTTGTTGATTTTCCAAAATCTAGATGAGATGCTTATTCTTGAATGCTTTCATCAGGAGGTAGAAAGACCCCTAGAATTTTAATCAAAATATTTTATTTTAGTCCCAATTCTGTCACTTATTAACTATATGTTTTTGGAAATGTCATTCAATTTATATAAGTTTCAATTTTTTCATCTACAAAATAAAAATAATTATGCATGCAGTGGCTACCTCAAGGATATTGATAAATATCAAACAAGACAGTGTATATATTCAGTCTTTTTTTTCCTTTTTATCATAATATGTTGAATGAATATAAATGTAAGCTATGACTATAAGTGAAACAATCCATCCAGAATGAACAATAATATCCAATATCAAGTACAAAACGGCCATCAACATATGACATAAACAAAAACATAAACAATAAAAAAAATCTTAAATCCTGTAGACTTAAAAAAATTCTATTGCAGTCCTTGGGAGAGTTCTGCTTTTCACTCAGGCAGTATGTGTAGCCCTGGCTAAAGATGCAGTCTTAAATTGGAAATTCACCTTTTCCCTAAAGAAAGAGAGCTAAGGACTGAGCTTGCATTTTAGACTGGATCTTGTTATCTACCTCTCTTTCCCCCAAGAACCGTGTCAATATTTGATTTAGAGATAGCATTGGCCAAAACTTGTGCCAGACCCTTGGGTTCATCACTAACAACAAACAGAAGGAGAAATAAAGAAAAATTGCCTTATAAAACTTTCTACTTTTAGAGGCTTTTCTGTACTTGATGGATTTCTGCTTCTTACCACCCCCAGGAATAATAATGCCAGCCTGCTCTCTGGGTATCTTTTGTCTGGGTTGCTCCACGGAGGGGCCCTGGGTGACAATGTGACGATTCACAAATCAGTAGGTCCCTAAATGTCAACATAGAGACCAGCAGCAAGGGCCCTTTTTAATATGCTAGTGAACCGCCTCCTAGAGCAGATGACATTTCTATTTTAAATGCTTTGCTTTCATCACACAGTATGTTTAATTTCTTGTCTGACTCTACAATCCTGGAAAGTGAGTAGACTGGAGAATTATTTTTAAAATGCAAATTAGTATGCAGGATGATAAAGGGAAAGGGAAAACTGTTCATTGTTCATCAAAGAATTTTTTAGAACCTCAAAAACACATTTCTTTTGATTCTCTAATCTGTAGCTTAAGGGATCAATGTGCTTTGGTGAAAGAAAAACCAGATCTTAAATCAGAAAACAATACTAACAACCACCTACATTTCTGTAGAACTTTTTGGCTTCACAGAGCACTTTCTTCACTCACCCAGAGACTTACAAATATGAGTCCATTTTACTGTCAAGGAACCTATGTCTCAGAGAGCCAAAATGACTTGTACCAAGGTCATATACCTAGAAAAAGTCAGAGTTAGAATTCGAACCCAAATCTTTTCTGACTCCTAGTTCTTTCTACTCCAACTTCCCCTTTCATTGTGCAAATCAATTTAATAATGTACATAAGGTACAGAAGGAGTTCTAGATTTTCAGCCAAAGGTGGTTGTTGAATTATTTGAGAGGCAGCTAGGTGGCACAGTGGATAGACTTGCCAGGCCTGAGTTTAAATCTGCCTGAGACACTTACTAGCTGTGTTACCCTCCACAAGTCACTTAACCGTGTCCTGTTTACCTGGGTTTCCTCATCTATAAAATGAACTGAAGAAGGAAATATCAAACCACTCCAGTATCTTTGCCAAGAAAACACCAAATGGGGTCACAAAGAATCAGACATAACTCAAAAGACCTGATTTCAAATCTAGTGCATCTCTTTATTTATTTAAAACCAAATGCAAAATAAGAAAAAAACAAAATAGAAAAAAGAAAGAAAAGGGGAAGAAACATTGTCATGTGCATAGCAAAACATCAAGAAGGATTCAAACTATGTAACCATAAATTTCCATTTCAAGAAAGCATAAATAATAATAGGAGAGAATATAATCATGAGTGTCCATCTTTGCTTCCTTGTAGGTAATTCTTTTGTTCTCTGCTGTGCAGTTTTTCTTTATTCTTTTTTTCCTCTTTCAATCCTATTTCCCCTGAGCAGGGGGATATATAATAATCTTAACCATGTTACCCACTCTTTCTGTAAAATGAGGGGATAAAAAATTTTTTGAGGTCCCTTCTAATTGCAAATTTATACTCCTATGATTAAATATAGCACTTTTCTAGTACTAAATCTATGATCCTATGGAAATCAAATTCATGTAAACTATATTTTAAAGTTATAAATGCCACCTAAACAATTAACAAGGTTTTCTGTAGAAAGTACAAAGGCCCTCATTTAATTTGACAAAGGAAAGGCTCCCCAAATTCTTCCTGATGAGTAAGTGATGTATATAATTTCATTATTAGAGTTTAATTTATTTAGCTTAAGGGTTAAAACCTTCTTAAAGTCTCCTCTCTAACATTTTAAGTTGCTATCAGTCATTAACGACTGATGATTATGAATAAAATATAGATAATAGACTTTGATGGGTTTTGAGCAGGGCTTAGTGAGAAGTCATGGAACTTTTCAGAAATGGGATGATTAAAGGAAGCCAAATGGGATAGAGGTTAAGAGAGTAAAAGACCAAGACAAGCCTCCTCCCCCCTTCACAATTTTAAAACATTGCCAATCCATTCAACTGCTTGTTTCCTTTTGCCTTCTTCCACTAGATCTTTTGCATTAGCCTCTTGCTCCAGAATATCAAAGCTATTAACTCGAAGAATGCTAAAGAAAACATAGTCCATGATCTGCAGTGAAAGGTCTAAACATCAGATGTCCTAACAGCTGGGTAGTTAAGGGGTGGGGGGGTGGGGGGAGAAGAGGGGTCTATATCTTGTAGCTGTCCAAAAAATAGTATTCACAAAGAAAAATATTCTGAAAACTGTCAATCTTCACATATGAGTACTTGGCAAATATGAAAATAAGCCAAGATGTTCCATTTGTAAAGCTTAGCAGACATAAATCTATAGTGACAGTAGAAATTGCACCTGGGATTTCACTAATTTAAGGAACTCTTATGAAAAAATTCTCTCCACTAACAAAGTTAACCCTTTCTCTGTAACCTAAAGTCATAACGAGTAGAAGTATCAAACATATGGCATCATGGACCAGATTAAAAAGTAATTGGGAAATTTTTAACAAAATCAAGAAAAATATAATATTGATAACATTACATTTTAAAACTTAAGCCAATAAACCACCTAAAGGGATCTTTATGAATTCATTAGTGGGCCCCACTTCTATTTGAGTTTGACCCCACTGGTTTAGGTCACTGAAAAAAAAAAAAAAAGTGACAAAGTCACACAACCAGCATGCCAGAAGAATTTGAACCTAGATCATCCTAGCTTAAGCAAGTTCTCCAATCACTATGTGATGTTTCCTTCTTTCTTAAGCTTGTTTGTTTAGATGAGGAAAAATAACACATGGCAGAAAGAATACAATGATTTAGAATAGATGATCTTCAATCAAGAACTGGCCCTGTCCCTGCAATTATGGGTGAGTCACTTAATTGCTTTTGATCTCAGTTTCCTGATCTGAAAAATGAGAGAATTGGATAACTTCCCATGTCCAGTCTAGTCCTACCATTCTAGATTCCTATCTTTTTCATCTCATTCCCCATTGTGACTTGCTTTCAGTTCCAACTTAGCCAGGTAATTATTTAACAAGCATTTATTAAATTCCTACTATGTGGTAGGTATATGACATAGGCACAGGTTTAAGGTAACCTTACTTGCCATAGGTTTTAAAAAAAATTTATTAAAGCTTTTCATTTTCAAAACATATGAATAGATGATTTTCAACATTCACCCTTGCAAAACCTTGTGTTTCAAATATTTTCCCTTCCTTCCCCCCAGCCCCTCCCCTAATAGGCAAGTAATCCAATATATGTTAAACATATGCAAATATTCTATACATATTTGCACAAGAAAATTCAGATAAAAAGGAAAAAAATGAGAAAGAAAAAAAATGCAAGCAAACAACAAAAAGAGTAAAAATGTTGTGATCCATACTCAGTCCCCATACTCCTCTCTCTAGGTATAGATGGCTTTCTTCATTACAAGACTATTGGAACTGGCCTGAATCACCTAGGTATTGAAGAAAGATATGGCTGACAGAATTGATCATCATATAATCTTGCTATTGTTGTGTACAAAGTTGTCTTGGTTCTGCTCACATCACTCAGCATTACTTCATGTAAGTCTTTCCAGACCTTTCTGAAATCATCCTGTTGATCACTTCCTATAAAGCAATAATATTCCATAACATTCATTTGCCACAATTTATTCAGCCAATCTCCAACTGATGGGCATCCACTTGTAGTTTTCCAGTTTCTTATCACTATATAAAAAAAAATGATACTTCAAACATTTTTGTACATGTGGGTCTTTTCCCCTTTTTTTGTGATCTCTTTGGGAGACAGGCCCAGTAGAGGCACTGCTGGATCAAAGGATATGCACAGTTTTAAAGCCTTTTGGGCAAAGTTCCAAATTGTTCTCCAGATTGGTTGGATCAGTTCACAACTCCACCAACAATGTATTAATGTCCCAGTTTTTTCACATTCCTTCCAACATTCATCATTATCTTTTCCCAATCATCTTAACTTGCCTTAGGTTTAAGGAGACACATAAAGAATTAATATTCTTCATTCTGTCAGTCAGGATGCTCCAAAGGTTGCCTCCTGGGTACCTTACTCTTCCTGTTCCCAATCATTTATCCAACTGTGAGTAACAGAATCCTAAGGCTCTATTATATCATTCATGCACTTCTCTCAGAAAAGTGTTAGAATCAGCAATAAGGAAAGATACCAACTCATAAGTTGAATTTTCCCCACAACTCCAGCCCAGAAAAGGTTTCTAGGGTCAGAGTAAACACTATATATCTTCTTATATGGGAGAATACCAACCCCAAAGTGAAGGAGGGAATGGGAGGGATATTATGGAGGGGATGGAGAATTTAAAGATTTAGAATTTAAAGAATTTAAAAGTTGCCCTTTAGAGCAATTAAAGACAAGCAGGACTGAACCCATGTCATCCCTAATCTTTTCCTTTAAGGATTTTAATTGTCTTGAATAAATCTTTCTTTTTCAATAATCTGAATGCTATCACAATTTCTTGATTTTCTCATCATGCAGAATAAACATCTGCCCTTAAAAGAATCTAGCTACAATTCTCTGTTTGGGGAACTTCCAGATTAAGGAAGAAATCACTGTTTCAACTTCAGGTGGCTTCCTGAAGAGCTGTGATCAACAGAGCCCTTGGTTAAGCACAGCCCCAAGTTGCCTTGTTCTCTTGTAATTCAGTCAATGTTTCATCTTTACTTTTTGAACAGGAAATCAGCCCCTGGCCATAGATTTATTAAATGTTTTGGCTTATAAAGAGCTGTTATATGTGGCTTTGTTTGCAGGCTTATAATAGGAAGAAATAAGGAACTTGTGAAAGAGAAAAAAGAGAGGATGATGGATATATTAAATACATATGGGTTTTTTTCCATCCAAAATATTACCTCAGCCAAAGCTAAAATTTTTCAATTCCTTGTGGGCCAGTAAAGGCAACACCAATCAAAGAGACTTGGCCCTGATCTATAAATCTTTAATATGAAGTCTGAAACAGAATCTTAGGGATCATCTAGTTCAACCTTTCTTCATTAAACTATGAGGAAAGCTAAGATAGAGAGATGAATCTTCCAAGAGCATAGAGATATTTGTATCTTAACATCAAGAATGGCCTGTAGGACTACTACCTAGCTCCTGACAAAGAATACCTAAATATTCCAAACCAAGACATCCATTTTCAAACACTAAAAATCTGGGAACTTATTTTGCCTTCACTCTGTATGTCCAGTTCATTAAAAGGTTTGGGAGTATTTTTTTTTCATTTTAGGGTAGGGGAATTGGAAGGAGGAACAGAACTATCTATAGAAAAAAGGAACAGAGAAAGGAGGACAGAGAGGAATTAGAGAGAAGAAAAAAACAAAGGAAAAAGGAAGGGAAGGAAGGAGAAAGGAAGATAGGAGAGAAGGAAGGAAGGGAAAGGAATGAAGGAGAGAAAGAAGAGAGAAAAATCATTAAAGCAATTTACAACATACATATAAAAGAGAAGAAAACACAAGACAACCAGAAGTTTTGAAAGTTATATGTTAACATTTATTATAAGTTTAAAAAGTGAAAATCAGCTGTCAATAACAGAGATTCATGATTTCATATATGACTGACTGATGTAAGATTTCTCAAGTCTTAATAATAGTGAGTACAAAATTTCAGAGAAAAAAGTGAATGAGCTCTCTGGAGGAAAATGAATTACACTTTCCCCACCCATTTTGGTTTATTATGTCAGTATTCATAATGGAGAGCAGGAAAAGCAAAACACATTAAAATGATTATCCCTTTAACAGCTTGATCTTTTTCTCCTCTTCTCTATTTCACCCCAATAACTTTACAATAGAAATGAGTGGGTTGGGATGATGATTCCAGAGAATTGTCCTGGTTTCCTTTCCCAGTTAACCATAAGAAATTCAGTGTTTCTAATATGGTTGCAGAGGTTCCATAATAGATATGGAAAGGATGACAGTTCTTGCTACTTCTACTAGTTGGTCTGATAGACCAGTAGAGTAAAACAGGATTTGATGAGAAGAATCAACTTGCTTCCAAAACTTCTCTTCCACTGCCCCATAATCAATTTTGAAAGTTCACTTCAGAGAGATCATTTCCTTTGAATTTAAACATTTCCTTCTCCTAGAGGTTCTCTATTAAAATGTAAACACCCAACTGTCAAAGGGTAACAC
Source organism: Sminthopsis crassicaudata (assembly GCF_048593235.1). Classification (NCBI taxonomy): domain Eukaryota; kingdom Metazoa; phylum Chordata; class Mammalia; order Dasyuromorphia; family Dasyuridae; genus Sminthopsis; species Sminthopsis crassicaudata. The sequence goes on along the minus strand of NC_133619.1, from coordinate 175,060,961 downwards.
ATTATGCGGTTAACATCATAATGTGAATTAGCTTTACCAAAAAACATTTTCCCTTGAGAAAAAAGTTAGCTTACTAGTGCTATCACCTGGTTGGGGATAGAAAAGATTCTAAAGGCCCCTGAAAGAGGGAGGAGAGAAATAGCAAAGAAACATTTTGAATTTATTTTTAAATAAGCTTTGTATTTATTTGAAACTCTTAAATTTATATGTAGGAAAATCCTTAAAAGTAACTCAGTGAGAAACAATATGAGTATTAAATAATTAGCCCAATAATAATAATATTAACCAACTGGGTGATACCTTTATAAAATGGTATCAGTCATTTATACACTGCAATAAGAAACCAATTAATACCTGTTCCACCCAATGTGACAGGGATCTTCTAAATCACCTTGACATTAGAGGTGATAGTCATCATTTATCTTCAAGTCTCACATCATGACTGTCTACTTCCTTTCCTGGTCATACATCCCTCTGATGACATCCTATATGCCACATCCTTTTTGCAATTATTTATTGATTATATGTTTCAATCTGCTTATGCTTATTATGTGCCTGTTGAGTGGCCTTCAAATTTAACTTTTTTGGAGATAGATTTAGAGCCATCATTGAAATGTTCTGGCTTAGTTGGGCCTTTCACCAAGTTTTCTATGAACTTGTTTTCTCTGGTCTCTTTAATTCCTTCCCACTATCCATATTTTCAATATGTATTTTCACCATCTTTGACTAAACCTGCTTTTGCATTGAAGTCACTGACTATTCATCATAAGCAATTAGAGAGCCTAATTGAATTATCTGTAAAATTTTCCATATCTTCATGCTTTTCAATACATACTTGATATAAATAAAGTAAATCTATAAATCCTTAGAATAGTACTAGAAATGACCTTCTTGCAAGTAAGGATTAAGCAGACATTCACCATATTAATCCTTTTTGCCCCCCCAAAAATGACTGAGCAATACCACCATCCCCATCATTCACTGATATATTCAATTCAAGTAACCCAATAATGGGAACTCAGATGGGATAAAAACACCAGTATTAAACAAGAGTAGGTCATGACTTCCCCCTTCCTACCTACAAAATACCTCTTCATTCCTTAGCCAGTCATCTTCTGCCCTATAAGGAAACACTCTTTTGTGAAACCCATGTGTTGTTATGTTAGTATGTGTAGAAAAACTAGTGTGTCTACTTCATCACTTGAAGTCATCAGAAAAGAATTATTACTTTGTGACTCTGGTGAACCTGGTGAGATAGAGTTGAAAGATTACCACTTAATGTTGGTTTTAAATTAGATACTTCTAATTATTCTGCTGTTGTCAAATTATACTATAAATCCCAGATGTACTTTGGATATAATAATAATAAAATATAACATTTATATAGCACTTACTATATGCCAGGTGCTATGTTAAAATTTTACAAGAATTATGTCATTTAAATCTCACAATAATCCTGGGAAATAGATGCTATTACTATCCTCATTTTAAAGATGAGTAAACTGAGGCAAACAGAGTTAACTGGCATGCCTAAGGTCACACATCTAGAAAGCATAAGAGGTTGCATTTGAACTCAGGTCTTCCTAACTTCAGGCCTAGAACTCCAACCACTGTACTCTCTAGCTGTCCATGGTTATATGAAATAAGCTCTGAAATTTAAGTTATGAGGCCTAACAACTCATTAACTTAAATTATAAAGATATGGTCAAACTGTACACTTAACAAAACTACTCAAGGTAAAAAAGAGTGAAAAATGAATGTAGACATAACAAGCCCCATGATACATATTTATCATCTTATAAATCTTCAAAAAGCCTTGATAAAGACCCACAGGGTAGGTTTTTAAATGCCAACCCATTCAGCATTCTTAGAGTTAAACATAAAGTGACATACAAAAAATCTGGAAAGTCTTTTTCACTAATTTTCCTCCAGTAATCAATTTCAAGACATCCTTAAATATCCACGCTAACCTGATCTTTCTTTTGAGAGGAATGAAGGCTGATGGGGTGAACTCAAAATTACCTACATAAATTTAAAAATTCATTTTCAATAAATGCAGAGCCATCATAAGAAACAATAGTGTCTGTCAATCCACAAATTGTAAAAAACAATGGAGAGAGAGAGAGACAGAGACAGAGACAGAATGCTTCAATCTGTATTCAGATATAATCAGTTCCCTCTCTAGGTATAGATAGGATTTTTCATTTTAGGTTCTTCAGAGTAATCATGGATCATTGTACAGCTGACAATAGCAAAGTCATTCACAGCTGATCATGCCAGAATATTACTATTACTTTTTATACGGTACATATTATTTTGCTATACTTTGCAGATTTTTTTCTGAGAGCATCCTGCTCATCATTTCCCAAAGAACAATAACATTCCATCATAATCACCAAACTATTCAGCCATTCCCCAATTGATAAACATCGTTTCAATTTCCAACTCTCTGCCCTGAGAAGGGAGCGGCTATAAATAATTCCATACACATAGGTCCCCTTCCTTTTCCTTAAGTCTCTTTTGTGACCCTCAGTCTTGAATTCTAAATATCTATTGAATATCCCAAACTAAATATCTCACAAATAACTCGACATTTCCAAAACAGAGCCTAATTGAATTATCTGTAAATCTTTCCCCCAAATCCTCTCTTCTTAACTTTCCTCCTACTATTTAAGGATAGCACCATCTTTCCAGGCATCCAGGCTCACAACATAGATGTCATCCTCAATTTCTCACTATCTCTTCCTCCTGTATCAATTTTATCTTCATGCTATCTTTTGCATAAATCCTCTTCTCTCCTCTGGCACTGCCATCACCTGATATTGATCCTTATCACCTTACATATGAAATACTGCAGTAGTTTGCTGGTTGACCTCCCAATTACAAATCTTTCCCCATTCCAATATGTTCTCCATACAACTACTAAAGTAATCTTCCCAAAGTTCAATGCTGACCACGTTACCCCCTATTCAATAATCTCCAGTAGCTCCCCCTACCTCCAGGATCAAATATAAAATTCTTTATTTTGTCAATACAATACAGCTTCTTCTTATTTTCCCAGCTTTCTTAGGCATTACTCCCTAATGCCACAACTATTCCATCTAGTAACAGTGTCCTCCTTGCTATTCCTCAAAGAAGATATTCCATCTTCCAACTCTAGGAATTTTCTCTAGCTGTTCCCCATATATATGTTGCTCCCTTTCCTCAAGTCTTTCTCCTGGCTTTCTTCAAGTTCTAGCAAATACCTTTCCCAATGCCCCTTTATTCTATTGCTTCCCTCTATTGATTATTTCCAATATATGCTGAATGCTTGTTTGTACAGAGTTGTTTGCATGTTGTTTTCTCAGTTAGATAGTGACCTTAAGAATAGGGTCTATTTTTTGCCTTTCTTTGTATCCTCAGCACTTAGTACAGTGCCTGGTAGACAATAGATACTTAATAAATGTAATAAACATTTAAATTTAAATTTAAACATAAAGTGACATATAAAAAATCTGGAAAGTCTTGGGATTCTAGCAAAAGTGATTTCCCAACCAGCCTTTTATATATGCCTAGCACCTCCTTCACAGGTAGTTGTAAAGATCAAAAGAGATATTTGTTAAAGTGTTAAGCTGCCTGGTAGTGGCTGGCATATAGTAGGTGCTATATAATGTTTATTCCTCCCCGCCCCTTTAACCTCCTTCATCTTGCTTCAGAAATCATTTTCTCTCCTCTCCCTCTGCACTGGCTCTTGCCTATCTCTCTATAGACATTCTCAGTCGTCCCCAGTATAAACATAATAACCAAACCCATCTCTCTTCCTCTTCACTGACAAACTTTTATAAAATTGTTTATATTCCATGGCTTCCATTTCCTCACCACCCAAACTCTTGCAACCTGGCTTCTGACCCTCCTAACTCTACCAATGACCTCCTAATAAGCAAATTCAGCTTTTTTTTTTTCTCATTCTACATTCTTCATGTTACATTGATGATTGACTAATCCTGTTGGATATTCTCCTCCCTTGGCTTAAAAGAAACTGTCATTCTGGTTTTTTTATTCCTCTTGAACTGCTTATTTTCTGTCTCCCTAATAAGATTCTCCTCTTTTTCTCAATTCTTTAAAAAGTCATCTAGATTATCACTCCCTCTAGTCTTTTCTCTTTCCTGCAGCATATTTAGTCACTCCATGCTTTCAACTGCCACTTCTATCCTGATAACTCTCTTCTGAGCTTAGACTGATATCTCCAATTGCTTAGAGAACAACATATCAAATACAACATGTCCAAAATAGGGCATTACCTATCCCCCCAAACCTGCTCTTCTTCCTCCTGATTTGACTATTCCTTTCAGAGATGCCATCATTCACAAAGTGTTAAATGTCTTGGTGTTGCCATCTATTCTTCTCTTCCACAGTCAATCAGTTACCACATAATAACCACCCTAAATTCCACTCTTTGTACCTTTTGCCTATTGTGGTTTTGGTCCCTCTAGGGCCACAAAGATTAAGATTAATTATTTATCCACTTGAAATAAGAAAAATAATTATTTCTCTCTTTTACTAATAGCCAATTATTGAATTAGGGCTAAGGTTTTTCCCATTTTTTACTTTCTCATTCAGTAATAAGGGTTATTCAGGCAGACTTTGAAGTACAGACCTGATAATGAGAGGGAATGCTCAGATCTGTTCAAAAAGCAATTTTAGTTTATGTAAATTAGTGGATTCCAGTCAATTTTTTTAATCAAAAAGGTGTGAATGGAAGTAGATTTCTCTTTTTTGTCTAGATTGTCCTAGACTGAGGTGATATAGGAAGAGATAAGTAAACCTCTTTGACCAAGGCTGAGTGATCACAGCCACATCCCCCAAATCTTCATTAATATATAAGCCTGTTACAATATTCATTCTCTCATTACTTGTTAAGCAAAACTGATTACCACCTTCAAGAATATCCACTCTTCCAAGAACACATAAGTAGTGATTGAGTATATTAAAGTTTCAAAAGAAAAGTGACTAAACTGGCTGCATGTCCTATAGTCCCAAATACCAATTTAATTCAATTAGAGCTATATGTGACTGTATTCAAGAGATATGTTCTGGAAAATTCTGTGGTAGCTCTCATTTATGCAAACTAACTTGCCCTTTAGAGTGCACCAGGTATGTGAACTGATTCTGAGTGAAGTAAGCAGAAACAGGTGAATATTGTACACAGTAACAGCAACATTATGCAGTGATCAGTTTTGATAGACTTAGCTTTCCTCACAATTTCAAAAGGCCTATGATGGCAAATGCTAAATATATCCAGAGAAAGAAATATGGAGTGTGAATGTAGATTGAAATGTTATTTCCACATTATTTTTTTCTCATGGTTTTTCCCTTTTTTCTGATTCTTCTTTTGCAACATGACCAATGTGAAAATATGTGTACATATATAACTTAGATTGCTTGCTGTCTTGGAGAGAGGGGAGGAAAGAAAGGAAGGGAAAATATGGATTTCAAAATTTAAAGTGAATGGTGAAAACTATATTTACATATAATTAGAAAAAAATAAAATGTTATTTAAAAATAAAATAATGCAGTAAGGACATTATTTAAAGGAGCCTTACAATAAATCCTTCACACACTCAAGAATCTTATTGTAAAGGAAATGGATTATTCCTTTTGGTCTAGTTTATGTTCAGATTTTTTCTTAATGAAATTTTTTTATTTAAAAAAAAAAACCATGAACACCTGCATTCCCTTCTAAGGAATGCAAGTATTTTAAATTATCTTTCAAAAAGAGTTATGCTTTCCCTTAACTGCTTTCAGGAAGATGAAATTCCATAGATTACTCCTTCAATATGATACAATGATACGAAAAAGAAAGCTCAATAAAGTTTCTTTGACTCTAGAATCCCATTCTTAAATCCTGGAATCAAATATAATTTTCAATTTCTAACAAAGGAATTGTGAGGGGGGAGTGGTGATGGATGAGGCCTGTTTTAGTGGCTTTGGCTACCCATCTATGATAAAGGCAGATCATCATATAAGATAGACTATACAGGACATACAACAAAAGATACTTTTCAACATTAATTTATGTAGATTCTGAATACCAGAAGTCCATTCTCTATAGCAGATAAGTATTTCATGGAATCATCAAGCAGCAACATGACATGGATCTTAAAGGTCCTAATCTATTAAATGGAGATTTAAAAAAAAATTTGGATTATTAGAGGATTAGTTAACGACCTGAATTCATTCCCCATCTCTAAAGCCTTACTTAACCTCTTGATGCCCTTGTTGTTCATCCTTTGTTCTTGAAGAGGACCAATAACATCACAAAGATGATATCATGATTTTTTTATGAATTAGATTTTTACACAGTTGTGCAAAATAGACAGCTTCATTCTCTTCCCTAGGGTCACTGACAAAATTCAAAGTGAGTAGCAATGGACCAGGATGCAGTGGATGATCTTGGCCTTTCTCAACTAGTCTTTCTCAGGCCCATTCAAATTTTCTAAGACTGTGAACATCTTAACCAAAGAACTCCCAATGCTGAGGAAACCACAGAATAATGATGATGATGATGATGATGATGATGATGATGATGATACCTATACTTGCATTATCTGTAAGGTCAGTAATATGCAAATCTTAGAACATTACATAACTGTGTTGTTATTACATAATCAAGAGTTGGAAGGAACCCCAGAAATTATCTACTTTTAACCTCATTTTGCAGTCTGAATTCTTTTATATTGCTCTAATGAGTAATTTAACTCTTCTTGACACTTAATGATGGGGAATTCACTTCCTCCTGAGATAATCTATTTCATTTCCAAATGATTCTAATTGTTCAGAAAGTTTTCCTTAAAATGAGCCCCCAATTGCTTCTGCAACTTCTCTATCCATGGTTATTCTAGTTCTGTATATAGGCTTTAAGAAAAACAAATTTAATCCTTCTTGATTTATATTTTGTGATAAGTCAAGTCATTTGATAAATTAAATGAGTTACAATGAAGTTTTACAGCCTTTAGTGAATGACTGAATAAATGAAAGGGCATTTATTAATCACTTCCCATTTACCCAGCCCTGTGAAATGCAAATACAAGCAGGGAATTCTCCCTTGACCTTTAAGGAGCTGCCTTCTGACAACATATACAGAAGAGAACTTTTGGTCAAGATATCATTTTTTCAAATTATCTTTTAGAACTTCTGAAATCTATTATTTCATTAGTGTGGGTATGACTTTCAATGATATATTGCTAACCCTCTGCAACTGGGTTGACAATCTTTGAAAATTTTTGTCACTGAAAAATTTCATTCCACACCCAACCTGATCTCTATGAACTTAGTCTGATTGGTCCTCAGACATGTAGTCCAGCACTCTGCATCACACATTGCCTTTGTCAGTCTCAAATCTTTTCTGTCTTTTCTCGTTACAGTTACATAATCTATTAAATGCTGATGTTTGCTGCAAGGGTGCAGTTATGAAATTTTATTGCATTTTGGTAAATGGAATACAGTGTTGGTAGTAAGAACGTTATGAGATGTACAATTCTTCAAAAGTAAATGACCATTGTCTATCTACCCAGGTTACTTATACCTTCGGAATCTAATACTTAATGTGCAACAAGAAAATGGGATTTACACACATATATTGTATCTAGGTTATACTGTAACACATGTAATATGTATGGGATTGCCTGTCATCTAGGGGAGGGAGTAGGGGGAGGGAGGGGAAAATTTGGAAAAATGAATACAAGGGATAATGTTATAAAAAATTTACTCATGCATATATACTGTCAAAAAAATTTATAATTATAAAATTAATAAAAAAATAAAAAAAAAGTAAATGACCATTGTTGTTATTGCTTCCAACTGCCTTCCTCCCAAAGACTCCAGGAGCAGTTTGTGATATTTGCTTCTTCATAGTTGTGGCTATGATGGGACAGAATGGTAACATTTATTAAGCTTGAAGTATGATAATATCATATAGCAAAAGAATTATGGCCTTATCTCTGCATGATGAAACAATTGTCTTGAATATGTCTGTGATCTTAGTTCTCAAAGTTACTTTCAGGGTCAGTAGTGTATTTAGTTTTCAAAATGGTTCAGATAAATCTGTTCCCCTTGAGATTTGTGAGAAAGATGTCATTGAGATGTTGGAATCCAATAGATAGAAGGTGCTATCTATATCCAAAGAGAGAACTATGAAGACTGAATGTGGATCAAAGCTTAGTATTTTCACCTCTTTGTTGTTGTGGTTTATTTACTTGCTTGGTTTTTTTTTTTTTTTTTTTTCCCCTTTCTTGTGTTTTTTCCCTTTTGATCTGACTTTTTTTTTTTTTTTTTTTTTTTTTTGCTCAGCATGACGAATATGGAAATATGTTTAAGAGAATTGCACATGTTTAACCTATAATAGATTACCTGCTGTTTTGGGGAGGGAAAAAGGAGAGAGTAGAGGAAGAAAAATCTGGAACACAAGATTTTATGAAGGTGAATGTTAAAAACTATATTTGCATGTATTTGGAAAAATAAAATACCATTAAAAAAAAAAAAAACAAAAATAAGGGTTGAGATAAATTCTTCCTATTAGCTCTGTTTATACAATCAAGTAAACAACCAATTTACGTAGTTAAATTCCACAAATATCTTATCAATGGAGCATAGAATAGTTACAGAATCCTACCTTAGAGGTACATTTTTACAAGAAAAACCCCTATGGGTTGGAGACATTATTTGTTCAGGTATTCATTTCATGGCATTATTCTTTAAATGTTAGCAGAATTTTAAGTTCCATTAACTCCTTAGCATACATTAGTGCATTTTGAGGGTGTTTAATTTTCCTTAACTAGAAAGCTAATGAGAACAAGACTAGGGAGAAGGAGATAACAATCCATTTTGTTGTTGTTGTTGTTGTTTGGTTATTTCAGTCATATTCAACTCTTTGTGATCCTATTTGTGGTTTTCTTGATAAAAATACTGGAATGGTTGACTTTTCCTTCTCTAGCTCATTTTATAGATGAGAAAACTAAGTTAAAAAGAGAATCTGGCCAGGATCATACAGCCAGTAAGTGTCTGAGATCAAATTTTAACTCAACTCTTCCTAACTACTGGCCCAGGTGCTGTATCCTAACCTAGCTGTCCGTGGTCCAGTTCATGACTCTGTTACAGATATGTCAGGGTTGTGTAATCTGATTGGGATGCTCTACTGGAGAATAAATAGTTGGGTTTTTTTTTAAATTTTTTTGGTTTTTTAATTTTAATTTTTTATTTTACCCTTTTATCTTCAAAATATAAGCAAAGATAGTTTTTAATATTAACTGTTGAAAAACCTTGTGTTCTAAATTTTCTCCCTTATTTCTCCTCACCCCCTCCCTTAGACAGCAACTAATCCAATATAGATTAAACACATTCAATTCTTCTATACATATTTCCACATTTATCATGATGCACAAGAAAAATCAGATCAAAAAGGAGAGAAAAATGAGAAATAAAACAAAAAATAAGCAAACAATAATCAAAAATGAAAATATTATGTGATGATGCATATTCTGTCCCCATGGTCCTCTCTCTGTGTGCAGATGGATCTCTCCATCCCAAGATCATTGGAACTGGGCTGAATCACCTCACTGTTGAAAAAAGCCGTGTCCATCAGAATTGATTTTCACATAATCTTGTTGTTTCGGTGTACAATGTTCTCTTGGTTCTACTCATTTCAGTTATCATCAGTTCATAAAAGTTTCTCCAGGTCTTCCTGAAATCTTCCTGCTGGTTGTTTCTTAAAAAACAGTAATATTCCATTATATTCATATACCACAACTTATTCAGCCATTCCCTAACTAATGGGAATTTATTCAATTTCCTGTTCTTTGCCACTACAGAAGGAGCTGCTACAAACATTTTTGTACATATAGGCCCTTTTCAAAAAGGAATAGTTTAGAAAAAGTTGTCAAAGATGTTGCTCTTACTGACCTTATAACAAAGATACATTATTAACATGTCTTTTCGGTATTTTTAGTGCTTAAAACCATAACATAACAGCCCAAAACACATACTAGATAGGGGAACACTAACAGAGACATATAAGGAAAGTTAATTGAGAATAACTCCAGAACCCCATAGTCAGATTTTCCCATCCTACCTGTTTTTCTCCTTCTCATTTCTCATAGGGCAACATTGAAAGAACATAGGATTTGGTCCAGTCTTCAACAATCAGTTTTGTTTCTTGCTTCTTTTCATTGCTAGATACAGGCAGTTATAGCCTAGGAGAGACACTGGGGAATTCTTTAGGGCTATTGGCAATAGCTGCTGCCTTCTCTCACTGCCTCACCTTAACTATCCTTTCTTCCTTATTTTGGTATTTGCATGGAGAAATTCAGGAAATGGAGAGGGAAATTCATAAGTAAAATTAAGGTGGGTAGTGTCTCTACTGATACAGACTTCACTTTACAATATTAGTGAGTTGCTTAAGGATCAGATTACAGAGCTGATAAGTATTGAAGATAGGGTTTGAAACTAGGTCTTCCTGATTCCAAACCCAGGTTTGTATTCATTCATTTATTAGGATGTCTTTCCATGAAGATAATACTTGGCCATGATCTTTCCATAAGGGGACCAGAAAAATATACAGCATGCCTTCAATAAGTAGATCATTATGGGTAATTAGCAACAAACCCTGGACTCCTTCCTTTAATGACCCAAACCTAGACATTACCTAACAGCTAAATCTTGGATATTCAGACCATGTAAAACACTGCATAATCGTTCTTGAGTTTGGATGTGCTAAATAGTTGTTTGCTAAACTGATGCATTTCCTGTAACTTATTCTAGTAGCAGAGTGTGAGTGTGTGTGTGTGTGTGTTTGTGTGTGTGTGTGTGTGTGTCCTCTGTTGTAGGAAGTCCAAAAAGATTTTAAAATATTACTTTTTCTTGGATAACATTAAATTGTAAAAGGCGGACAAGAATACTCTTAACAGTTTATGTAGTGGGTGAAGGGGAAAACCAATCAACTGTAGAGGAAATTAGAGTTCAGAGAAAAGGCCAGAAAGGAAGCAGATGAACTTGGCAACCAGCAATATGTGTGGAACTTTCAGTTTTGGATCACTTCTTGGGATTCAAATCTGAGCAGAGTTCACAGGATACAAGATGAGAGTCATTCTTTGGCTCTGCAAAATGATTCAATAGTCTTAATCTGATTCCTGATTCCTGATGAATTTCTATTAAACAGAACATTCTCTTCTCATCCAAACAGACCCCCTCCTATCTGGAGATCAGTTCCCATAGGAACAGAGTTGAATCATATTGACAAGCTTTCACTGAAGCAATTCAAAGATTGACAAATGACATTAGAAGACGGAAATTAGATAACAAAGTCAAATAAGATTCAAACACATGCTCCAGTGGCTTGGCTAGAGTTCAAGAATAAATTCTGGCAAAATACCAGTCAAAACCTTCCCTGCCTTGTAAGAAGGAAAAGAAGTCAGAGAGAATTTTGATTATTGAGAGAGGCAATGGGATTTAGGTAAAGAAAGCTAGAATCTTCTTCACACACTTGCTATAAGGATCAAATAAGATTATCTGTTGTAAAATATTATGCAATAATAAATAAGTAAATAAAGCATAAAGCCAAAGTATCTGAGCACATAGTAAGCACTATGTAGTTATAGTTATTATTATTATTGGGTTATCATATATTATAGTATTATGTATTATTAGGTAAGACTTACCTGCTATGTTATGGAGGGGACTCCTGTTAAATGGGTTGAACTAGAAGTCCTTTATATTCTCAAAGGATTTTGGTTCTAAATCAGCCAAAACTTCGTTTCCTTAAGCAAATCATTGAACTTTTCTATGCCTTGGTTTTCTCTTCTGGGAAATAATAACTAACTGACATCTAAATAGCATTTTTGGTCCAAAAAATATGTTTACTTATCTTATCTGACCCTCACAACAACCCCATAAAGTAGACAGTATAAAGCATTATTACACCCTTTACTGATAAAGAAACTGATCAAAGAAAAGTTTTAAGTGACTTGCCCAAAGTCAGACAATTGGCTAAGAACAAAGTCTCTTTTTCCATTATCTCAGAGTAAGATCTACCTCTTACTGTATCTGCTTTAAAGGATAACATTTTTGAAAAACAGAAATGCAGAAAGAGAAATTCCATATAGATAGCCATGTCCTCCAGACGAGAGGAAATTCTTCTGATTTCCTCAAGTTCTCAGAATACTAAAAGAGAGATTTCTAAATGAGATCAATATTGATTGAAAAGAGCTCAATTTATCCATTTAGGAAAAACCAAGTTGGGTAAAGAATGTCTGTTATCAAGGCTGGTTTATTGAGTGGGTTGAATGGCCTATAGAGTCAATCCTATGAGAACATGTTTTAGACAAGACATGGCAAATGGACAGTGAGAACTGGGTGTGGAAGGAACTAAATAGTAAAAAAGTAGACTGGATTACCTTTGGGAAATCAATTAATGCTTTTAATGATCTCATTTTTCTCTCTGAAACAAAGGCTCATGTTTTTAATATCAATATTTTCTGGTCTGATCTTGAGGCATTGAATATCCAAATCTCTGAAGATTTAAGTTGAGGTTCACTGTAAGGGCAATGGAAAAGTACACAGTGAGAATGCATAGGCTATCATAGATTGCCAAATATGTAATAATGAAAAGGGAGTGAAGGATATTATTTCACTTCACATATGGATGTATGTCTAGAGAAAAAAAAAAAAAAAAAAGGTGGGTCAGTAATGTAGAACAAGTCTGAGATAAACCAATGCACAGCCTATACATGTCATTAACAATGTTAAGAGATCTAGATGCCAGATATGGTGGTACACACCTGTAATTCCTGTAAGCTAGGAAGCTAGAGGTGCTTGTAAGCTTTAGAAAGTCTAACTTGTAGTAGACTAGGCCAATTAGGTGTCCACACTAAGTTGGCATTAATACCATAAGGGAATGGGGATCCATCAGGTTGCCTAAGGAGAGGTAACCTAACCCAAGTCAGAAAATGGAACAGGTCAAGGCTCCTCTGCCAGCCAGAGGGGGACAGGACCTTTGTGATTAACCCTTACATTTCCAACCTGAAATATATAGATAACAATATAACTAATATAGGTATATTCCTGATTCCAAACCCAGGATTGTCACTAATTAGAATGTCTTTCCAGCCTATACATTTCATTAACAGAACAATATACCGAAATAGGTAACAGTCTGAGAAAGAAAGAGAGCAGAAGTTCTTAACCTCCCATGCAGAGACCCCTTCAGTAACCTGGTGAAGTCTGTGGATCCCATCCAGAATAATGTTTTTTGTTTGTTTGTTTTTGCTGCTGTGCCCCTCTTTAATTTTTTTTTAATTTTAATAGCTTTTCATTTTTCCAAAAACATGTAAAGATAGTTTTCAACATTCACCTCTGCAAAACCTCTTCATTTTAAATTTATCTCTTACCCTTCTACTACCTCCTTCCATAGATAGCAAGCAATGCAATATAGGTTAAACAGAATAATGTTTTTAAATAATTGAATAATTAAATAAATTACAGTTAGAAATTAGTGAATCCATGTATAAACTATATTGGATCTCAGGGAGAAGGAAGATAAGGATGAAGGGGTAGATTTTGGAACTCATCACTTTTTTTAATGTTAAGAAATTGTTTGAACATGTAATTGGGGAAAATATATATAAAAAAGAAGTTATGAAAATAAAATATGTAATTTTTCACTATTCAAGTTCATGGACTCATCTAAAATTTATTTATTGAACTTTTTTGGGGGGGTCTATGTGATGTGGGTCTAGTAGTAGAGAATTGAGGTGTGAGAATCTCCTCTGGTTGGCACATAGGTCCAACGTGAAAGAATTTTTGAACCCAGAAAGTCTGAATAGCAAAAGGGATTTTTACTGGCACCAAGAAGCCAGCTTTGCTAGGAAGACAGACTTCTTACTGGCAAGAGGTCCTGTCAGGGAAATAAAGGTTAACATTGAGAAGAGAGTATCTTCATAGTGGGCAGGAGTCCTGGCAGGCAGCTGTGCCAAGAGGTTCCTTGGCAAAGCTCAGTCCTATTTCATACTTCTGCAGAAATTTGGAGATCAAAATTGTCTTTTAATAAGAAATCTGAGACTGGGGCTTCTATTCAATGCCCCAGGCCTAGATTTCAGTAGAATAGAAATTACTTATCTTGGAATTTAAAACTACTCAGTAGGAATTTCAGGCCCAGATCACCAACTGAATGAGACCACTGAAGTTGGAGCTACTGGGAATGGTCTTGGGCTAATCTTCAATTCAATAGAGGGTACAGCTAGTCAATAGAGAGTATGGCTAGTCCCTGCCAAGATTTCCAACAGAATGAAACTTTAAAGGTGGGTCTCTGTCAGAAGAGGGTTTCAGAGTTCACCTCCATGGCTTCCCCCCAAAAGTCAAGGGGGACAGTTTCAGAGTTCACCCCCATCCATATGGACTCTGGATTAACAAACCTTGACCTAGAGTAAGGCTCCAGACTGGGGTTTGTTGTGTTTTTGTTGCTGTTTGTTGTTATTTGTCCTTCTGGAAGAGGACCATGACATCAGGGAAGAGATAACATGACTTGTAAGTGAATTGGATTTAAGTGAGGGAGAGCTGTGCAAGGTCACCTGCCTCACTTTCCCCTCCAGAGCCAAGTCCAATGGCAAGATAGAGATCAAGACGACTGGGGGTGATTCTAAATGAAATGGGTGAGGTTCCTGTGAAAGACTTGAGTACATAAGAAGAAGAGTTTTGCTGCAGGATAATAAAGTGTGGATGGGTGGCAATCTGGAAGTACTACCTCCTGAAAGAATTCACAGATGCATCCAAAGTGCTAAAAAACCTTACCCACTAAAACAAAGTGCCTAGTTGCAGATTCCCACTACTTAGCTCACTCCAAATACCTATTATGTGTATGATTGATGTAATTCAGTTCCCCCGAGGACAAATAGCTAGAAGAACAGATAGAATGAAGGAGACAATCCTACAAAGCTGAAGATTGGAACAAAGAGACACTAGCAATAAGGAAAGCAGCTTAAAAAGTTTGGCATTTTTAACATATCTCACTTGGGGAAGGTGGGACTATGGTCAAATGCTATGAAATCATACATATACTGACAACTGCAAGCTCATAAGTTTGTGATGAACAGGGTGTGGACTTTTATCTACCAATCATGTGAGTCTACTCACCAGGAAGTAGTTGTTTAAATTCTGACCAGGCAAAAGGAAATTATTCCTTTCAATAGGAACTGATAAAGAATGGGGTGGCTTAACATAATGGAATTTGTAAGATCCATTAAGAATGGTAGAATCCATTTATCCAAAAGAATGCCTACTCTTTAATATGTTCCAGTGACAGGTCACAGTCACCTTTTAGACCTGTGTGGGGCAAGGTGTTTTCCTTCTATAAGAGAGTTCCTGGTTCAACTTGATTAACTTACTGGGTGGTAAACATTTGGAACATTGATTCTATCTTGCAATAGTGCAGAAACACCCATTGTTGCCTCTTGAAGGATGGCACTGCCCCTAAGATAAACTGGTTGGTTCCTTCTGCTGTGGAATGGATTGCTATTGGAAGTCATCTCTGTGTACTGACCTATAAAAAGAAAACCAGTTTGTGATGGAACATAGCTGCTGAAGGAAGGAATCCCTCCCCGCACCCCCACCCCTCCCTTCAGCTCTAGCCTTAGAACTCTTAACTGTTAACTTCTGACTAAAGGCCCATAAGGAGAGAGTTCCTAGGATGCTAAATTCCTGGCCCCAGCCTTGAAGAATCTGCAGCATACTCTCAAACTCTATCACCATTTTATGTGGAATCACATAATCCAAGTAGCAAGAATTACTGGATCCTTGGATTTTCTGAGCAGAATAATCTCAGAATCTGCCTTCTAGGCAATGCCAGCTTTGAGGGGTGTCTCCCAAACAACCCTAATTTGACATTTAGAGATTAATTTTCTATTGAAAAAAATAGGAATTTCCTGAGCAGCAAAACTCTTGGCGAGAAAAGAAGATTGGCCACAAAGCTTCAGCAACTATGGAGGACAAACACCATGAAGCAAAAGAATAAGGAACATGATGCTCTTGGCTCTCAGTAAGTCATTGGATAGTACTGAGCTGTGAATTACACATGCATTGAAAACTTAGCATGGAGGTGAACCTGATTCATTCGCTGACTCTACCTACTTCTCCTTTTCCCTGACCTGTGATAAAATATCACATTTAAAACTCCATACAGTTACTAAGTGCTTTGCATCTGTTATCTCATTGAATCCTCAAAATATTTCTAGAAGGTAGGTGGCAACTATATTATTATCTACATAATATGTATTGTCATATTAATATTATTATTTACATAATAGATATTATCTACATAACAGCTAAGGCAGTGGGGAATTGCTAAAAAGTGGCAAAGCTGGAACTTAAACCCAGACCTAATTCCAAGTCCAGTATTCTTGCCTCCATAGTGCTTCTCCTTAGGAATCCTTGTGATTGTACAATAATCTATTATTACATTGGATCTAACAAAGTAGGGGGTGCTCAACATCATAAATCCTACCAGGGCAAAATTTCTCATCACAGTGTACCTGTGTTCTATCTCAAAATATTCTTGTATAACAAAGTGCTGGACTTTTCGGAAGAAATACTTGGATCCAACTATTGCCTTAAATAGTAGCTAAGAGTTGGGTTAAGTCATTTAGCCTCTCTTTACTTCATATTCTTTATAATAGGAGGGAGTAGGAGAAGATGGCCCCTGAGGACCCTTGCCAAATCATTCTAAGAACTTAGCATTAGGATGCTAATTGTTGTGTTCCTTAAATGTCCATGAGAAGAGAACCATACTCAGATCCTGAGAAGTCCTGTAAATCTATGATCCTATGATCTTTACAGCGAATGGGTCAGAGTAAATGGCCTCTGGCATCCTGCCTCTCACAGGAAACCATCAACCACAAGTTGAATTTTTCTGGACCTCAGTTTCCTCATATACATTGGCAACCTATTAACCTTCACAGATTTCTGTTAGTTCCAAACCTATAGTTGCACTCATTACTTCATGTAGTGCTCATAAAAGAAAGAAAAAGAAAGGAAGGAAGAAAGGAAGGAAGGAAGGAAGAAAAAGAAAGGAAAAAGAAAGAAAAGAAGGAGGAAAGGAAGAATAGAAAAGAAAAAGACTGGAGTCAGAAGTACTTTTGAAATTCAGCCTCAGAAACTAGCTGTATGACTCAGGGCAAGTCATTTAACCCCAATTATCCCCCCAAAAAAGAGGAAAAGAAAGGGAAAGGGGGAGAGAGAGCTCACTTACTAAATATGACATTTTTTTTGCCTCCCTTGCAAAAAGAAGGAAGAAATTCTATCACATACATACACATACACACAAGTGTGAACATATATCCATCCCTTTGGGAGTGGGCCGTTTTGAATCACTGAGCAAATTTGTCTCCTGTTCAACATTGCCAGTATGGAAAAGTCAGTTTTGCTCTAAGCTTCAGGATTACCTACTTCATAGGCAGTACAGCTGACATGTTACCACAAGTTCTGGGGATTCTAGCAAAACAAGGGTATCCTTAGCCATTTTGTGAAATTAAAAATACAAGATTTTGTTTGTTTCCTACCAGGATAGAATGTCAGGAACTTAAGGAAACAAAAAGCCTTTAAACATTCCTTTAGCAAGTGATCATTCAGAAAATATAGTCACAAAAAATAGTGTCCACTGAACACATTCCAGTTCAGAATGAAATCTCTCTGCACATCAAGATCAGAGATACATTTATTTATTTAAGCTCTCCATACACTAGACAATTCTCTAAATGTGTAAGTTGCAGAAAAGGGTCTTCTTTGTGGTAGGAGTTCCTTCTTCTGGGAGGTCCCTATATCAATGAAATCACAGATCCAGTTTTTATCCCTATCCAAATTTCTCAAATAGTTTTTTTATGCCTTTTATTTGCTCTTCCAACTCCCTTCCTGTTCATTATAGTTATCTGTGTAAATGTCTTATTCCCCCTTTTCAATTATAAGTACCTTGATCTAGCAGGGTCTTTGTCTTTCCCCTTTTTATATACCTAGTTTGTGCCTTGTACAAGGTAGCCGCTTAATGTTTATTGGACTGGATTACCCACAGGTCTTATTTTGTAGATGATCAAAACCCCAGGTTTCTCTTCTTTTTACTACTAGTGGTGCTCATTATCACCTCCATACAAATTGTTACCTGGAGGTGAGACTAGGAAGAGGAACATGTATAATGAGCAGGAAATGGGGATCATAGCTGGGCAACTACCTTGGCAAGCCTTCTGAATGTCACTGATAGAATCCAGGCTGTGCAGACGTGTTGCTAGGCAATGAAGGGAACCAGGAATTCTCAAGGGAGATGTGGAGTATTGCTTAGCAACCTTCATCATTGTCCTATCACTTTCACTGAGACTGGACATAGCTAGGAAAATTCTGACATTTGTATTCACTCTTTTTACCTCTGCTGGAAAGACTTTGGACTGTTCAGAATATCAACAAGAAGCTGATTAAAAGGACATAGAACATGACTACAAATTACAAACCCTTATAATGAAATTTCTACTTTGATAGAAAGTCAGTAAGTCATAAAGATTTTGAAAGAGTTTCCAGGAGATCATAAATCCTGTCTTTAATTAGAAGGGACAAATTAATTAAGCTTAAACTAATGAAGTTGAGTATAATTCCCTGCAGGATTTGAAGGAATAGCCAAACATTTGAATAGAATAGCTAGGGATTCTACATGTATATTCCAATTGGACTCTGAAGAATATATGGTTTCATCAGTGCCCCTCCACCAATAAAAGTTATGACCGCTTTTTTGCTTACTAGATATAGAGGGAACTTCCCTGTTAAAATTGGCTCTGAAAAATTAAATTTAGATTTCTAATTCTATTCGTGATCTCTAATATCTTCAGGTGAACCAGGCTAATTTGAGATCTTTGAGAAAATACAGAAAATGAAATCATAATGATTACAATCACCAGATTCTCCTCTTTGGGTCAACAGCCAGTTGCAAAATTTGCAGTTGTGAAAAGAGAGGGCCTCCCTTATCTCCATTTTCCTTTCATCTTTGATTTAAGAAAGGGAAAAACGTGCTTTCCAAGGAAATGTGCTCCTAGCTGCAGTGACAAGCATTTTTTAGTTTTGTTCACTCATGCAGAAAAAGCCCTATGGCCATAAAAAAGATATATTAAAAAAATAGTGTGTTCTCCAATCCAGCTTTGGGCTGAACATGTCTGAACAGGGTATAAATGAGGTAAGCCCCTGTGTGGGGCTGTCTACTAATATATTCTGCAGTGTAAAAGATTCATCCTCTCCTTCACTGGAAGCCTTCAGAATGTTGTGGGAATGGCAGTTCTCCAGACACTATGCCAGGAACAGTATGACGATCAGGTACCTTGTTCAAACACAGCAATGAAACTTTGTCAGAGCATGAGTCCTGAAATTCTGCTTAGCATTTATATGACTCATGATGTCTTTTTCTTAAGGGATTTCCTGGTCTAGGCTCCCTTGTCACCTAATATTACTCATTGATGACTAGGTACACGATGCTGTCACTGAGCATGGGACACTGACGCTAGCACTGAGCCACACCTTGCTAATTCCAGAGAAGCAGCCACCTCTAGAGCAGGTAGTCACTGCCCATGAGGAATTTTGAAATCATAGAGAGAAGCCAGATATGTAGCAGACAGGAATGCCCCTATTTCTCACTCCCTGACCTGCTAAAATTATTCATTCTTATCTAAAATAAAACAAAATAAACAAACAAAAAAACCTGACAAAAGTAAACAAAAAAGTCATAAAATCTTAGAATATAAGAGGTGAAAGCTGTGGTGGACTAGAGTCATCTTAAACAGACTTGGGAGAGCCAATTATTGAATTTTCAGTGTATTTTTTTGTTATTCATTTGTCTTGTTCAAGACTTGGTGACTTTATTTGGGGTTTTCTTGGCAAAGATAGTAGTGTGATTTGCTTTTTCCTTCTCCAACTCATTTTACAGATAGGGAAATTGAGGCAAATAGTGTTAAGTGACTCGCCCAGGGTCACATAGCTAGTAAGTGTCTGAGGCAGATTTGAACTCCAGAAGATGAGTCTTGCTGATTCTAGGCCAGGTACTCTATCCATCAACCCATCTAACTGCTCTCATGCAAGCATTTACCATTCCAAAACTGGCACATACCAAGGATCTGAGCTTGATTTTTTGTTCTATTGGATTGTCTAGCCTTGAAAATGTTAATAACACAGATTAAGCTTTAAAAAGTATATGTTCATTTCTCACCTCACCTCACTTCACCTCCTTCCAAAAATGGTTATTAAATTCCAGAACATCCCTAAGAGTCCTGTGATTTCATAGCTCTTTTAATCATGATTTCCTTCATTCCCTACTCCTTGGAAATATTTGATATTGTTGAGAGAGCTTACACCACTGAAATCCCAGAAAAAGTAATGAGAAAGATTGGTTTATATTTTGCTTTTATTTATATTGGAAGCTTTTACTTTTAGCCTTTATTTTTTGGAGGAAAGGAGAATAACAAGGCTGTCTCTTGTAGCAACTTACTTTCTGGAATCTTTTACCTGAACCTTCGTCCTGCTATGTTTACATGTCTTCATATTTCCACAAAGTTTTATTGCATTTAGGCAAATATAATACATATTGGTGATAAGAATGTCACAAGTCTTCAATAGTAAATGATCATTGTTATTGTTTCCAGATCCATAATTTCCAAGGACTCCCTGCCATGTCTGGTAATTTTGATGAGAGATTGGAAAGGAGGAACCCCGTTGGTCGGCACAAAGATCCCATGAGGCGCAGTGTCCCTTGTAAATGAATTTACAGGCCCGAAACCCTAGATTGATAAAAAGGTTTATTGTAGGAATTTTAGAAGTAAAGTTTAGTTAGAAAGACGCTAGGGCCAAAGGTGGTCAATGGGTGGGCAGGAACCCTTACATGGCCTGAAGGATACCATGTTCGGGGGGAAGGGCTCCTGCCAAAACCGAGCTCCAGCTTGGCTCTTTCATACCTAAAAGGGGCTTGTGGGTGGAGTCCCGAGCTCCTGGCGGGCTTTTCAGATAAGGAAGAAACTGTGGGGGGTTGGGGAAGCCTGAGCACATAGTGGGGGCTGGGCCAGGATATTCAAAAGAGTGCTTTTTGATCAGGATTTGTGAATCAAGGTAAGCCATGGGGCTTGAGAAACCAGAAAGGAATCTTAAAGGGACCTCAACCCCTATCAATCTCAACCTACTCTAGCCTTAGCTTATCCTCTTTAAGCACATTGATGATAAAGGTCCCTAAATCTCCATCTTGTTCAAATGTTCAAAAAAATTATTTTATGGAGAACTGACACATGCTAAGTGTTCACCAGGTGGTCAGAAAAAATGATACAAAGATACTCTCAAGGTCTCTCTTAAGAACCTTAGAATTGATTGTATGCCATAGGAGACTCTAGCACAAGACCCCCCAGCATCTCTTGGCTTTATCAGAGGAAATTCTGTACTCTATGAGCAAAGCAGAATTGAATTAGCTCAGAAGAAATGTGAGATGCTCAAAGTTAGAGAAGTCACCCAAATGTTCTGTTTTGTTTTGTTTTGTTTTGCTGAGGCAATTGGGGTTAAGTGTCTTGCCCAGGATCTCACAGCTAGGAAGTGTTAAGTGTCTGAGCCCAGATTTGAACTCAGGCCATCTTAACTTCAGGACTGGCACTCTATCCACTGCACCACCTAGCTGCCCGCCTCCCTTTCCCCCCTTCTTGTCCCCCCTTCCCCCCCCACCCCCAGCAATGTTCATAGGGACTATTTGTGTCCAACCTATTGGTCTGATCAGTCACTGTCAGACACACTATAACTCAACTCTAACATAGTGGTTCGTTTTGGTCCTCTTAGAGAGCAAAAGACAATAATCATCCTCATATATCAGTTAATTCTGTCTATTTTCTTCTCTGTCTTTGCCTTTAGGCTAACACTGTTTGTTAAAGGCACAACAAGACATCCTAAACATATGGACCCCTTTTGGATTTGGGGCAAAAGGTACAGTACTGCACTTGTGATTTTATTAGTATAAGGAAGTACTGCTGAGAACTCCTATATGAATACCACACAGCACTTTGTCTGCACTTTACAATCTTACCTATTTGCCTGGGCCACTAACAATTAAATGATATGCCTGCAGTCACTCAGCTAGTCTGTGTAATAGACTTGAACTCAGACCTTGCTAACCCCAAAGCTAACTCTCTATCCACCAAACAATTCTTTGCCTTTAAGGTTTTCAAATTCAATCATTTTTTAGTTGTGTCCTACTTTTCATGACCTCATTTGGGATTTTTTTGTCATAAAGGAGGGGTTTGACATTTCCTTCTCCAGTTCATTTTACAGATGAAGAAACTGAGGCAAATAGGACTAAGTGACTGGACAAGAGTAAATGTCTGAGGTCTGATTTGAACTCCGGAAGATGAGTTTTCCTGCCTCCAGGCTTATCATTCTATCCACCCAGCCGCCTCACTCTATGAAATAAGTCATAGGATTATAGATCCAGACCTGAAAGGAACCTCTGAGGCCAAATAATCCATTCTCCTTTTTTCAAAAATAAGAAAACTGAGGTCCAAGGAATTTAAGTTCAAGGTTATATAGTAAGTCAATGGTAGCAGGTTTGAATCTAGTTCTCTGGTCTCTAAGTCCATGGCTCTTTTAACTAGGTAGCAAAGAGTTTGCTTCAAAGCTTTTGAAGTCAAGAAGGCTTGGGTTGGGTTAAATCACATTTTAGCCATTGATTGTGTGACCTCAGGCAAGTCACTTTTATCTCAGTTTCCTTATCTGTACAATGAGTATAATAAAAAACTTCTACACCCTGGGATTAGTGTGAGGATCAAATAAGATAATACTTGTAAAAGTGCTCAGCACAGTTACTGGCACTATATAAATGTTAGCATTGTTATTATTATTAAACCATGGTAAAGTATGCAAATTCTATTCTATGGCTTTTGGGAAAGTCATCACGGTTTAAGGTGGAGCAGTACTGGTGTTTCCAGGTCTGCTTCTGGAGGCCTTTGAATCGTCCTTCTTCCTGGATAAAGGCTGGAGGGAAAATGCTGGCTTGTGAGGGAGAATGGAAGTTGTGTGTTTTTGGTTTGGGGCAAGAGAGCTCAAAGAGGCACTGGCAATTATCTGATCAGGCCCAGCCCTATTCCAGCTCCTGACACCCTTACCAGAAACTTGGGGATTCGAGCAAAGGTTAAACCAGCCTTCCTTTATGGCAAGTTTTCTCACTGTAGGCAAATGGTCCTTCCGAGTCATATAAAGGAAGATGCTGGACTGAGAATTTCTCATATTTTGGGATAGATTTTTAACTGTATACTACAATAAAGAGAATTCTGGCTCTCCAGTCAGAGGGGCCTACCTCTGATGCTCACTATCTGTGTGGGCTTAAGCAAATCACTCATCCCTGTACCTCATTTTCTCTCTGTGTAAAATAAAAGGGTTGGATTAGATGAATTTAATCCAATTAGACTCAAGAGTCTCTATTCCCATCTAAGCACAAGATCATAGCTCTGTAGCTGGAAGAGACCTTAGAGGCTATCTAGACCAACCCCTACCATTTTATGAGGAAACCAAAGCCCAGTGAAGTAAAATCACTAGATCATAACAGATAGATCAAATTTTCTGGCTGCGGGGTCAATGTCCTTTCTACTATGCCAGTCTTTGTGACTAGACTTTATTTGCTTATTTTTACTATATAATATTCAACCTGAGATTTAAATATCATTCTACTCTTTATTCTATAAATATATTGGCTTACTATGGCATGGAGGTCACCAGCGAATCACTCAGAAGAAACGTTAGAGAAGCCATCACAAATGTTCATTTACTGATTGAATGTCCCTAGATAGCCTCAGTTTTCTTACCTGTAAAATGGGGACACTTGAAAATGGGGAATACTTGAGATACTTATCCTTTGGAAATGTTGTGAGGCACAAATGAAATAATATATGTAAATCAAAGCACTGAGTGAACTTCAAAGTGTATCTAAATTCAACTATTATTATTATCGAAAGAAATTTCCTTTAACTGAGGTCAACTGGCAGAACCTATCAAGATAGAAAAGTTTTGAATACTTGTCTGCTAATGGACTAAGAACCAACCTAGAAAAATTCAAAAAACACTGAGACTAGCAGAGGATGAATACGAGGAGTTATTGTAACTCACCAAGATTCTCTCTTTAAGTTATAAAAGAATTGTGATCCTTGTTAGTAGATTAATTCACTAACAAAATCACAGGCACCAAAAATATTGAAGGAAGTCCTAGTTTTTACAATATAGATAAATATCATTTAGGACATATTACGGCTAGGAACTCCATTTATCCAATGGAAAAGAAGCTAGTTACCTGCTCAAATTATGTCTCTGCATGTTAAAAGTGAATTCATAAAAATAATTTTTTTAAAGTTTTAATTATATAGAGAGGTCCAAGAGGGAGAAGGGAGTGGGAAGGTAAACAGAGGAATAAATTACTTAATTGATATGAATTGGCCATGTATTCTAAGATGATCATGACTTTTTCGGGGCTTGCCTGAACAATCCAGGAAATTGTGGCATTCTCTCAACATTCAAGTTACCTTTGTACCAGAAAGCCTGCTCTGATTCATCAGAGCCACAAATAAGCACCTTTAGCAATGTGAACTCTCTCATAGACCTCTGCTCCACCCTCCACTCCTGCTATGTACTATGAAAAGGGAAAGGATAGGGGAGAGAAGAAAAGAATGGGGAACCCTGCAGACTTGGTTTTAATACATGTTATTTTATCTGATAAAATATCAGCTCCTTAAGAACAGAGATTATTTATTTTTTTAGTTTGTATTACCAGTACCTGGAATATAATAATTGCTTAATAAATGTTGTTTGGTTGATGTTGATGGCTAAAGACCCCTCTAATAGGTCCCTTAGAACAAAGACACTGCAGGTAAAAGAGATAAAGGTGATAGGAGTAGCGTGAATGTGTTATTTTATCAATCCCCTGAATGAAGGTGTGGATGGGGTGCTTTATTAAAGTTTCTGATGACAAAAAGCTAGGACTTCATAGCTAACATGTTGAGTAACTGAACTTTACAGAACAGAACTGACTGAATCTAAGATGAAATTTACTAGAGAAAAATGTAAAATCTTATACTTGGGTCTAAAAAAAGTCAGTTGTATAAACCCAATATGGGAGATGGGTAACTTAATAGCAGTTCATCTGAAAAAAAAAAAAAAAAATCTGGGAGTTTCATGGATTACAAAGGAGCTATGATTGGACAAAGTGATATAGCAATTACAAAGCTAATATGATCTCAAGTCATATTAAGGAAGGCATCATGTTCACCTAAGAGACTAGGTAACGAGGCACCTAGGGAGATGATGGTAGTCTCATTGTACTTACCAGAGCATATGGGAAGTAGTTTTTAGTCCCACACTTTAGGAAGTGCATTGATCAGCTGGAAAGAGTTCAGAGGAGAATGAATGGACCAATTAAAGGAACTAGGGATGGTTAGCCAAAGAAAAGAAAACTTAAAGTGGCCATAATTGCTATCATCAAATATTGTAAAAATTACCATATGAAAGAAGGCTGGCATAGTGGACAGAGTGTTGGACTTAGAGGCCAAAAGATTCATTCTTAAGAGTTCAAATCTGGCTTCAGACTTATTAGCTATGTGATCCTGGGCATGTCCCTTAACTCTATTTGCTTCAATTTCCTTATCTGTAAAATGAGCTGGAAGAGGACCACTCTAGTATCTTTGCCAAGATGACCCCAAGGTGGGGTCATGAAGAATCAGATATAACTGAACAAAAACATATGGAAGAAGGATTAGCTTTGTTCTGCCAAACACAACTAAGAACAATAGGTAGAAGTTACAGAAAGGCAAGTTTAGACTTGATTTCAGAAAATTTTTCTAAAAATTATAACTATCCACAAGTAGAGTGAGCTACCTTGAGAGGCAGTAGGTTCCCCCTCACTGAAAAGTTTCAGGCAAAGATTTGGTGATCATCTGCTGGATATGTTGTAACAGGAATTCTTCCAGAGATATGAGTTGAACTAGATAGCCTCTGAGGTCCTTTCCAGCTTTGAAAGTATGAAAATCAGTCCTCTCCTTTAAGTACCAAAGAAACTCATTATTTGTCTTTCCAAGCTTCCCTCTTTCTTTCTGACCAGTTACCCCATCTCAGGGACTCCATTTCCCTTGTCCTCAAGCAGCAATCTGTGTGACCAAAGAGAGGTCTGGAGAGGAAGTTCAGTCCTTAGCCTTATTATCTTGTTGTTGCTGATTATCCTTTCTCCAAGGAGACTGATAACACTAGGAAGACAATATTTTGACCTGCATGTAAATTGGATTTAAGTGAACTGGGCAATGTCTTCAGCCTCACTCTCTCTTCTAGACTTATCCAAGTTCACTTGGTGAAGATGATTGGGGGTGTCTCCAGATGCAGTGGGAGACCTTAGCCTTTTTAAATAAAGTTCTTGAGCAGAACCAAGAGAATACTGTTCATAAAAACAAGATTATGTGATGATCAACTTAGCTCTTTTCAACAATGAGGTGATTCAGGGCAACTCCAATAGATTTGTGATAGAGACATCCACATCCAAAGAGAAAATTATGGAGATGGAATGTGGACCAAAGCAAAATATTTTCACCTTTTGTCATTGTTGTTGTTTGTTTGCTTGGTTTTTTCTTCTTGTAGTTTTTTCCCCTTTGATCTAATTTTTCTTGTGCAGCATGATGAATATGGGAAAAACTTTAGAAAAATTACAATGTTTAATCTATATCAGATTGCTTGCTCTATTGGGAAGCTGGGAGAGGGGAAGGAAGGAGAAAAATTTGGAACTCAAGGTTTTGCAAAGGTGAATTTTAAAAATGAAATTTTCATTTGCTTGGAAAAAATTTATTATAACTTCAAAAAATAAAATAAATTGAGTTCTTTCCTAGATCTCAGCTTGTTTGAAGCAATGCCAATTCATTAATATACTGTAGTATGATACTTATAGAAAGTTTATGACCATTTTTGACCATTACTACCAGGCTCAGCTTCATTTGACTTTGAGGCCATTCTCATTCTCATTCTTTCCTTTGCCTCAAACTTCTAAATCATATATAGATTTTGAATAATTCCGTTACAGTACTCAGGGAGCCAGAGTAATGAAAATTTAATTGACTTTACATACACTAATATTTGTTCTCTTTTTGATTGAAAAAGGGAAAATAGGTTTGGGCTGAAGTGGTGAATCCCTGAGGGGGATGGGTGGAGTGGGGAGGGCTGTGGTTACACAAAAGGGGAAATGTGAAGATGTGATCTTCCAGATGTGAAGAGAGGATTAATGGTAAAGAAGAATTTTTTTTTTTCTTCAGAAAAAAAAACCAAAGGAGAAGGGAGAATTATAAATGAAAGTAGGGGCAAAAATAATCTCTTAGCTTGGTCCTAGACTGTCTCTCAGAAAACAGACAGACCAACAGTATTTTTGCCATATGGGGTCATGAAAAATTGGACATAACTGAAATGACTGAACAAAAATAATTTTCTGTATAGCTGATATTATGCATACAAATTTAACAAAGAAATGACAAGTTACTACTGCTTTTTAAATTTTTTAGGTCAACACGTTTGTGGTTCCTATGTGTACTAAGCATTTTTTTTTAATATATTGCTGTTATTGAGTCATTTTCATTATGTCCAACTATTTATGATACCATTTGGGATTTTCCCGAGCCCTCTACTCTTCTCTGTTCATAATTATCACTTTGTGAATCTTAGATCTTCTACTACTCTTTGGCTATGTCACCTCTTGATTACTTCATCAGTTCCCATAGGTTAATCCTGTTCTTCCATTCTTCTCTATCCATAAATTATGTTTTAGTGATCTCAACAATTCTCAAGGGTTAATCTTGGGCTCTGGGCTCTACTCCATCTATGAGATCTCTTGCTGATCTTGTCTATTCTATGGCTTTGATGATCAGATCTATGGAAATAACTACAATCTACATATGCAGACCTCACTTTTTCTTCTTATCTCTAATTTTGTATCTCCAGCTCCTGGCTGAATGTCCTTCTACTCACCCAGGTTTGAAACCCAGCTTCATCCACAACCCTTTTCTTTCTTTCCGTGCTAGGTAATAAACCATATCTGGTCAATTCTAATTTCACGATATCATGTTCTCTTTTTCCCAAATCATCACTTCTCATCTAGACCATTGTAATAACCTCTTTTCAGTCTCTCTATCTCATCTTTCCCAATCCATTTACTACGTGTTGCCAAGTTGACACTCCTAAAGTACATGCTTGACCACGTCACTCCTCTTACTCTGGAAGTTTCACAGGTTCCCTTTTGCCTGAAGGATAAAATACAAATGCCTCTGCTTGCATTTAAAATCCTTTACACACTTTATGCCCCAGGCAAAATGGCCTATTTGCTATTCTCAGAAGACATTACATCTCCCGTCCATATCTTTATATAGGTTTCCCCTATGCCTAAATTGCTCTTCCTTCCCAACCTCACCTCTTGGAATATCTATTTCCTTTCTAGTCTGCTCAGTTCAAGTGACCTCTTCTCACTGGGAGCATCTATTGACCTTCCTAATTCTTAGGAGCCTAAGTCACTTTGCATTTGATTTGTATGTATTTTATATTACATGTTTTCTCCTCCTCCCTCCCCTCCACTCATAGAATACACAACCCTTGAGGGTAGGGACTGATACTTTTTTCCTTGAGTCTCGGGGGCCTAAAATAGTGTAAGATGATCTGTTGAATAAGAGACTCTTCTGTTTTGAGATTTTCTTGGCAAACATACTAGAGTAGTTTGCCATTAAGTTAGATAGACTTACCCAGCTACTAAGTAAGTGTCTTAGGCTGTATTTGAACTCAGCTTTTCTTAACTCCAGGCCCAGCACTCTTAACTAAGCTACCTAAGCTGTCTAAATACTCTGTAGGTCTTTATTAAAAATATTTCTTGATCATTCTCCAATTGATAAATGGTCAAAGGATACAAACAGACAATTTTCAGATGAAGAAATTGAAATTATTTCTCGTCATATGAAAAGGTACTCCAAATCACTATTGATCAGAGAAATGCAAACTCTGAGATATCACTACACACCTCTCAGATTGGCTAAGATGACAGGAAAAGATAATGATGAATGTTGGAGGGGATGTAGGAAAACTGGGACACTGATACATTGTTGGGGGAGTTGTGAAAGAATCCGATCATTCTGGAGAGCAATTTGGAACTATGCCCCAAAGTTATCAAACTGTGCATACCCTTTGATCCAGCAGTGTTTCTACTGGGCTTATATCCCAAAGAGATCTTAAAGAAGGAATGGTGCTTAATACCTATTTGATGAATTGAATCATAATATTCAGTTCCATAATAATAATTAGCCTCTATAAGAAACTATTCTTTTAGGTCACTTAATCTCATGTCTGCTTTATTGTTTTTTTGCTAATTTCAGACTGCTTGGGAAATGAGGACTGTGGGAAGATTTAGCCTCTTAGGGGATAAAGAGGAAGCATTCCTTTAAGATATGAAAAATATACACCTCCAACAGAGAAGAGACACTTTTAAGACCTCTTTTCCTCCCCACCATTCCTGTTGTACAGATAACACAAATCAAGGTCCTGGAAGTTTTTGACAACTGAGAGGTCTGGGGCAAGGGGCATTAGGGAAAGTTATAAAGAAATAAAAAAATATTTACTTTGAAACATAACTATGTAGATGGAAGCATGTCATATTATGTCACATTAGAAACCTGGAGATTAGAACTCTTCATATAATTTGTCTCTGTAAGGTTTTCTATGAAAGCATAGACTTATTTCAAGATGTTGGATTAAATGAATGGGTTCAGAAATTCAATTGGTGCTTACTATATGGTATCTCTACTTATTCCAAATATTTCATTCTAGCCTTAAACCTTAATCAATCGATTAGGAAATTCTACTCTAAAGACCATATATATTTTTGGTTACATATTTTCTGGAATTACTCAGGAGATCTGATTCAAAATCCCTTCTTTGGCACTAGCTGGACCAAGAATAAATCACTTATTCTCTCTGATCTTCACTTTCCTCCTCTGTAAAAATAGAGATAATACTACATCTTCCACCTACTTCAGTTAGACTTTTGTGGAGAATGCAGAGAAAGGAAATATGAGATACCCAAATCTAGAGACATCTCTATCCCAAAGATTCAAATGGATTGTTTGCGTCTGACCTATAGTAGAGACATCTAAGTTTGTATTGGACTAATCACTCATAATCTAGACACAATTTACTCTGACTCCAACATTGTGATGTCATAGATACTCTTTAAGTATAAAGGACAAACAACAATGATTGTTGTGAGGAAATTACTTTATAAAATTTGGAGTGCTATAAAAATATGATTATCAAAAACTCCCTCCATGTCTTTCAAGATTTCCCTATTCAAACTCTGACCTCTACAGAACTATATACAAAGTACAAAAACAATTTTATTGCATATTAACATAGGTGATGGTAGTAGAGAGTCAATTTTAAGACTATGCAGCCTTCTTCACATTGCTACTGCTTCTTCCTTCTCTTTCCATCATCTAAGGACAAAGATACCTATCCATAAGCTGAGGTTAGGCTTCTGTGGGAAGATTTTCTGGATGCACAACAATAGCCCATCTCAACTAAATAATCTAATCCATAGAAATAATAATTTCATCGAAGAGAATGACAATAATGAGACAACCTATTTCTGGGATGCAGCCAAAGCAGTTCTTAAAGGAAATTTTATATCTCTAGATGCTTACATGAAAACAATAGAGAAAGAGAAAATCAATGAATTGGGCATACAACTAAAAAAGCTAAAAAAAGAACAAATTAAAACCCTCAATTAAATACTAAACTTGAAATTCTGAAAGTAAAAGGAGAGATTAATAAAATTAAAGTAAGAAAACAATTGAAATAATAAACAAAACTAAGAGTTGGTTTTATGAAAAAACCAAAATAGATGCCCATTATCATCATTACTATCACCATCAATATTGGATTAAAAATGTTAGCTTTAGCAAAAAGAGAAGAAAAGCAAATTGAAGGAACAGTAGTCCACCTCTGTTTTTGTAGAGGCCCCTAAACCATCCCAAAGGCTTTCAACAGATTTTCCTAATATTGAATTGTATATTAGCCTACAACTTTGAATAAACTATCCCAATTCCTAATTTCTCATCCTAAAGTAATTTACAAATATCTTATAGTTGTACCTTCAATACCATGATTTTCCCATCATGGTTTCAGGATATTGAGGGCTGGCATGAGAAATTAAATAGGAGTTGGGGGAAATTTTGCAGAAAGCTCAGATAACGCACAGAACCCAGCAGATGACACAGAAAAAATTTAGAAACTCAGAAATGCATAAAATATATGGATAATAGTGTATAATATCAATATTTTTATCTTTTAGTGCCCATAATAATTTAGGCTTTTTTGATACAAAGGAAGGACCATACATTTTTTATGTGGCTTTTCCAGATAGTGGGAATACCATGCCCCTATCTTTGTGATGTGGAAGGGATAACTGCACTTTTCTCTCTTGAAGGTCTGCTCAGGGGTCAAAATAAAGAGTTCAGGGGTCTCATTGAGGTAAGGGTTTCACAGGGGTAAGCAGCTGGTAACATTCTTTGGGAAAGCAGGCCAAGAGGGAGTAGTGAGAATCAACAGTACTTTCAATAAGACAACACAATACAATGGAAAGAACACTTTTAGTTGAGCCAGAAGACTTGGGTACCACTCTGTTTTGCCAAATACTGACTGTTGGACGTTGGACAAATCACCTGACTCTCCAAGTCTCAATTTTCTTTTCAGTAAAATGGTGACAAGAATGTTTGAAATACATTCTTTCACTCATTCATTCTCTTTTCTGGAAAACAATTTGGAACTATGCCCAAAGAGCTATCAAACTGCATACCTTTTGATCCAGCAGTGTTTCTATTGGGCCTATATCCCAAAGAGATCTTAAAGGAGAGAAAGGGACCCACATGTGCAAAAATGTTTGTGGCGGCCCTCTTTGTAGTGGCAAGGAACTGAGTGGATGCCCATCAGTTGGATATTGGCTGAATAAGTTATAATATATGAATATTATGGACTATTATTTATATGTAAAAAATGATCAACAGGATGATTTTGGAGAGGCCTGGAGAGACATACTACATGGATTGATGTACACAACAAGAAGAGTATATCAATTCTGACAAACATGACTCTTTTCAACAATGAGATGATTCAAATCAGTTCCAATAGTCTTGTGATGGAGGGAGTCATTTGCCCCCAGAGAGAGAGCTATGAGAACTGAGTGTAGACCACAACATAGTATTTCACATTTTTGTTGTTTGTTCATATTTTGTTTTCTTTCTCTTTTTTTTTTCCTTTTTAATCTGATATTTCTTGTGCAGCATAATAATTGTGGAAATATGTATAGAAGAATTGTACATGCTTAACATATATTGGATTACTTGCCATTTAGGGAAGGGGGTTGGGAAAAGGGAGGGAAAAAAATTGGAACACAGGGTTTTGCAAGAGTGAATGATTAAGTATCAACCATGTGCAAGACATTTGGGATATAAAGATGGAAATGAAATAGTCCCTATTTTCATGGCTTATATTCTGCTGGCCAATGTGGTATAGTGCAGAGAGGACTACATTATAGCAGTCCTCCGGTATAGGACTGGACTTGAAATTTAAATCCTTCCTCAGATAGTTGCTAGCTGTGTGACCCTGGAAAATCACTTTAATCTCTAAAGCTATCAGTTTCCTCATATATCAAATAGGAACAGAAAGGAATAGGGCTTACCTCACAGTAGTATTAGTGTGAGGCTTCAATGAGATAATGTATGTAAAGTACTTTACAAACCTTAAAATATTATGCAAATACCCATTGCTACCAAAAAACCCAAACAAAAAAAAACCCTATGTAAATATCAACTATTATTACTCTGCTGAAAGGCTCAAATTGAGATAATGCTTGGAAATTAAGATGACTGAGAGAGGGCTCATAGAGAAGAAAAGACAGTCCAGTAGTGATTTCTTGGGCATACAAAGGATCAGACTAGTGATCTGCAAAGGAGATGAAAAAAGATCATCTATTTAGAGAAGTCATCTAGTTCAGTGCTAATTTTTACATAGAAAGAGAGTTAGGTCCCAGAGAGGTTGGTGACATACTTAAGATTGCATATGTAAAAGCAAATGGCTGGATGGATGTCCCCAAAGTCTTAGTGCATTTCAATTCTTTAATAACTTTAGATGTACAAATGGTACAAAATTATGAAAACAATAGCGAGAAGATTATATATTTTTAAACACATGCTTCTTATTAAAATTCAACATTTTGTTAATTTCCAAGCTTTGTAAAACCTTTTAGTGATACCATGAAACCAACCACAGATGCAGAGAAATCTTGAAAAAAATTTACTATACATCTATAAAGACATAATAGACGGAGCTTGGATTAAAACTTTTTTGTTTCTTTTGTTGATGTGGCAGATGAAGGAATGTGTTTTATTTGATGACATATTTGTATGGAGTTTGGGGTTTATTTTTGGCCTTCTCAGTAGGTGGAAGAGGGAAAATTCAGAAACAAAGATAAAACTGAAATAGTTATTAAAAAAAAACAAAAAACTTTCAGTAACTTAAATGATTTGTAATTCTAGCCTTTGTAATTTTGTTACCTAGCTTTTTGTAATCCTTTCCTTTAAGGCCCTCCAAAGAATGAGGTTTTGATTTACGCAAGACTTCACAAGAAAAAACTGTAATGGAGATAGACCTGGTGACTAAGGTGGCCAACTAATCTGAGAAAGTATCAACAAACACTGTTGGGGCAGCTAGGTGGAGCAGTGGATAATGGATAGAGAACCACCCTTGAATTCAGGAGGACTTCCTAGCTGTGTGACCCTGGGCAAGCCACTTAACCCCAGCCTCAGGGAAAAAACAAACACACACTGTCACACAAGTGACATAATGACACGGTCTTTTAAGTCCTTTTGCAAAAGTTTTATGGCAAACTCATAAAAGGCAAGTGCTCACATGGAGGTCAAAAGAAGGAATACAAGGACACTCTGAAAGTTTCTCTGAAGAACTTTGGAATCAATTGTGAGTCTTATGCACACTGGCATAGAAGTGTGCCCACATCAAAAAGGCATTGTGCTTTAGGAGAAAAGCAGAATTGCAGTAGTTCAAATAAAATGTAAAATGTGTAGATTAGAGCCATCGCTGCTTCAAATGTTCATATGGGCTATTTGCTGACCTGTGTAAGAGTCTTCCCAACTCATCAGCTATATATATATATTAGTCTAATCAGCCATAGTCAGACCTTGACTCCCACATAGTGATGTCATTTTGGTCTTCAAGAACAAAGGGCAAGTACTAGCCCGTCAATGGCAGGGTACCCCCAACTCTTAAAAATTAAATTTATGATTTAAAATTTACAAATCTAAATAAGTATAAAATAAAAATAAGGAATTAAACTTGTAAAAAAAAATTGGTAAATTTCTAGCTTTTATACCTCTGAAGTTACTAAAACTCAAAACTGCACTAAGATTTTTGGGACATCCTGTATATATGAAACATTTTGCTAACATCTGTTCAATCTCTAAAGCATTATTTTTCCCTGCATGTTTAAATGGATGTTTTAAGGCTTTATCCTGATCCAAAAGACAGAAAAAATATGACCTTGATTATAGGATGAAATCTGTGTTAAGACAGAGAGGAATAAGAGGTATATTTGGATAGGTAGATTGCCCATTCTCTGAGAGTTTGGGGAAACAAAAGTAGAATCCTAGGAATTATTTGAGAAATCTGATATAGTGGAACAAGCCCTGTCTCTGGAGGGAGTGTATCTATGTGCAAATCCTAGTTATGCCATTCGCTACTTGTATGACCTTGGAAAATCTCTTAAGTTTCTTGGGTCTCATGCTTCTCATTTTTATTGGACTATGTGTTTCTAAGCTCCTTTCAGGGTCTAGATTTATGCTCTGATGATATTAAATACTAAATGATGTGATCCTGACTATAAATATAAAGATGACCAGTGGAAGAAGAAATTGATATAGGTTTTCATAATCAAAGACATTGCCAGAGGGTTCTTTAAAGAGGTGAAGCTTTCATAGATGGTCTTAAAGGGTATTAAACGGTAGATAATGTTTTATAGGCAGTGAAGATAAAAAGAAAATTCCAAGGGGAAAGGAGATGCATTACACTGTAGTGGGAAGAAGTAAATAACAAAATGAAGATGGTTTTTCAAAGATAATGATATTGATGAGTGATGTCTTGACATTTGTAAGTTGGATTTAAGGGAGGCAGAATCGCACAAAGTTAACAGCTTCACTCTCTTTTCCAGCGTCATTGAAATCCAATGGAAAGACAAAAAAGTCAAGAAGATTGGTGATAGCCTGAAATGCAATGGCCATCTTGGATGGCTGACCAAGATGTAAGCACCCCAGAGTACCTGCTTTATCCTTCTTCATAGTGAGAGAAATAATTCATTTGGACGCCTACTTTATTCTTATTAATATTAATCAAATTTGGTATATCATATCATAATTCTTTATAAAAGTCCCCAGTGCTATAAGTTACAAAATCTAAGTTTACTTGCTTAACTTTTGGAAGTTAACTAAAGGTCCTCCATCTTAGTTTTGTTTTATCATGATGGCCAAAACCAATGTGGCAGAAATCACAATTACATGGAAAGTCAACCCAACTATTTTTGTATTTCTTGCCCAGTAGAAGGTGTCCATCTTAAGACCACGTATGATCACTTAGATCACTAAATGTAATAGCTTCACCCAACTTGTTATTCTGGTGGCATTTATATTTTGGCCTATATATTATATGATAACCAATGGGATTCTGTTCTATGTTTAGCATAACTATCACCCTGTAAAAGTATACCCCTAAAGAGAGGTAACTTCTCAGATCATGAGGAAGATCTGAGGTTCACTGCAGTAGAGGGGACCATGGACTCTTTAATAAAGTGTCATTGACTCAGAGCTCTGCCTCAGTCTCTTATTGTAGATGAGATAATTTTAATCACAACAATTGTCATCAGAACAAATTCTCATCTGCCACTTCCACCCAGGTAGGTCTTTATATGTTTGCGATAGCTCTCTCCCTAATTCATTTCTGGGTCTGAGGCCTGTGGGTCACCCTCCATCTGGTTTAGTCTGTCGCTCATAATCATTTGTTGGATGTGGCTTTGCACCTGCTACAGTTTCTTGAAGCCACAAAAGAGAGTTGGATGACAAGTGGACACCAAAGGTGGGTGAGCAGCCCTAAAGAGGGCTCAGCAAACTCTCTCTCCAGAGATGTTAGGCCTCCTTGAATGTCCTTAACGCCCTATTAGGTTAGAGGATAAAGTCTAAGTTAAGGAAGAAAGAGGTAGCTTAGACAGTTAGGGTGTGGCCAATTTTTAAAGGGCCTTAAAATCAGGCAAAGAGAAATCTGGGGAAAATATGAACTCTTTAAAACTGACTCATTCATACTGAGTCAAATGGGAAGGGTTATATAATTTATGATACTGCTGTGGCAATCTTCCCCTCTCTCCACCCAGCTACCACAACCCCTTTCGCATGAGCAAACAAACAGCTGGTAAAACATGATTTGACAGGGAGATTTTAGAGCTGACTTTTATGTTCAGATCATAGTTTAACTCCTCTCATAGAATATTAGCATCAAGCTTTGAAGTCAATGGCTACTCTCATAAAAATGTGTAACCGTAGAGTAAATTATGCTAATTTCACTCTAAGATGGAGTCCCTTATGAATTAAGTGAGTGACAAAGGGACTGGCCAATGGGGACTAATGTTTCATGGATGCTCCAAGGAGACCAGACTTTCTGTTATACTGGCATTCTTTAAGTCAAAGCTGCTGACACATCCAAAGTTTTCCCATTCCTTATTCATCGCCCCTACAATATATCCCTACCTCTTCCTTCCTACCTCACCATCTTTCAAAGCTTGGTTCAAGTTCCAGCTCTTTCATGAAGCCCTTTCCTGACTATTCCAACGCAATCATTTTTCTCCTTCCTAAAAGATCCACAATCAGACATTGGGTCTCGAGTCACCTGATGTCTACTTTTGGGGAGCAATAGGATTATAGAACCATAGATTCAGTGTTGGGAGGAGCCTTAGGAGTCATCTAGTCCAGGGATTCTTAGCCCTGGGTTAACCCTAAGGGATTCATGAAACCCTAAAGAGTCTATAGTTAGATTTCAGAGAATCTGTGAACTTAGAGGAGGAAAAAAATTACAATCTTCTTTTCTCTAATCTCTAACTAGAATTTAGTATCCTTCAAATGTGTAAATACATTATTTGGAGAAAGGTTCTAGAGATTTCACCAGACAGCCAAAGAAGTCCATGATGTTAAAAGGTTACAAACTTGTATTTTAGTCTAAATTAGATGAAAAAAGTTAATCTATTAAATAAAACCTGATATGTTTTTTTTTTTTAAAACTGTTTTAAAAGGTAAATCTAACTTAGTGTAGAAGAAAAAAGTTATGAACCTTTTAAATTAAATCTGCTTTTTAAAAATCCTGTTAATATTGTTTGTTATTATTATTCATCCTTCATTCTCAAAAAGGGTCAATAACTTTAGGAGGGAGATATCTTGACTTACAAGTGAATTGGATTTAAGGGAGGCAGAACTGTGCAAAATCCCCCAACCTCACTCTATTCTCCAGAATAATCAGAGCTCAGTGGCAAAATATAGATCAAAATGATGGCCCTAGATGCAATGGGAGACCATTACTTTTTTAAGCTAATGTCTTTCCCAGGTCTCAGTTTGTCTGGGGCTGTACCTATTCAGTAATTGAAGGCTAAATAAGAATTGAGGCAAAAGATATCCTGGTTTTCCTTTACAAAAGAATCTATCTGAAAATGGAATTAAAAACAAAATCAAAACCCTGTTAAGAACTCTTAAAAACAGTTAAGAACCTATCAACTAATCTTTATATGTTAAACTTATAGTTATAGAGTTATAGAGGCTCAGAGATCATAGTGAATAACAGAGCCATTGTAAGTAACAGAAACAAGGGCCTTGCCTGCAGCCCCAGGCCTTCTGTCTTTCACTTAGATTATCAAACCTTGTTGAGTCACTGAGGTTCCTGCCCCTTCCTGGTCCAGAACCCTGCTTTGGCACTCCTAGTTCAAAAAATCTGCTGCACCAGAATCCCAGTTACTAATGCCACTGTGCTATCAGTTCTAGCATTCACTTCCCTCTTTTCCTCCTACCCACTATGTCCACATTCTTTAGACAACACAAATGCATTTTTCTAGGCTTTATTCTTTTTTTTTTTCTTTTTTGCTGAGGCTATTGGAGTTAAGTGACTTTCCCAGGGTCACCCAGCTAAGAAGTATTAAGTGCCTGAGGTCACATTTGAACTCAGGTCCTCCTGACTTTAGGGCACTGCCCCTTAGGCTTTATTCTTGAGAGAAAATAATATATACATTTAGAAATAATTCATTGAGGTAAAAAATATATATTCTGTAGACCAGGGGAAAGAGCACTATATTTTTAGTCAAAAGTTTGGGGTTCAAAATCTGCTTTTGATATATGTTTGATAAAGAGTGACTCAATTTCTCTAGAATGCAATTTTCTCAACTTTAAAAATGAAGGCCTACATGACCTTCCAAGTACTTTATGCTGCTTACAACTATGATCCAATTTGAAAATTGAAGTACTCATAAAAGAAATATCTGTTTCAGACAAATTGTACCTGAGTTTTCCATACCTCAGCTAAAATTTCCCAGGCCTCCTATGCTGGAACTCTATCTTTCCAGAAATCAGCAAGAGTCAGGATCACTAAACGTCTTTATTCTAGATCTTTACCTTCGCCTCCAAAGCCCGGTCACGAGTGCAAGTGAGCGTGAGTTCCACCACCCAAGTTTCTCTTGCTCCTCCCACACAAGTCACTTCCCTCTCTTTGTCTCACCAATCAAGTCAGCACAGAACAGCTGGGGAGGGTCAACCTTAAACAAGTTAATAGGGAACCGTCCAATTGGCAATTAGTCTCACGTGCTTCATCATCCAAGTGCATTGCTCAGTTCTAGCCCTTTACATCTCCCGCTTTCTTTTGTTTTAGACCACAGGAGGTCGCGCCATCCCTGACCTTTCAGGGAGATGAGAACCCCAAAAAGGACGTGATCACGCCCCCCCTGACTTCTCAGGAGGGGAGATGAAAGCACTAAAAAGGAGATAATCACGCCCTCCCTGACATCTCAGGAAGGGAGATGAGAAGCACCAAAGAGAAGTGGGGATTTGCTAGCGGGTTTCTGGATTGAAGGGCCTTATTAGAGACAAGTATGCACAAACCCATCAGCATGGGAGTTATTACACAAGCACATAGCAATAACGCAGAGGCTATTAGTGGTGACTCTCCCCACAATCAGTGCAGACTCGATGTGGTGTAACAAACAGGAATTGTACATGCAAATAGTGACATAACAAACAATATAAATCAACATGGTATTGTAAGAGATTTCCAGAAGTCCTAGAAGGAGGGTATGTAGACACCAGACACACATACCCCTTCTTCAGCAACCAAG
Source organism: Sminthopsis crassicaudata (assembly GCF_048593235.1). Lineage (NCBI taxonomy): Eukaryota > Metazoa > Chordata > Mammalia > Dasyuromorphia > Dasyuridae > Sminthopsis > Sminthopsis crassicaudata. The sequence goes on along the minus strand of NC_133619.1, from coordinate 175,021,426 downwards.
AAATAGTCCAAAACCAATCTATTGTCCATTGCTTCACTGTTAGGGAATCCAATGATCCCCACAAGTTTTTGAAATCCCACATCAGTCTTTTTATATGTTAGGGAATCCAATGATCCCCACAAGTTTTTGAAGTCCAGCAATAGTCTTATGATGCCTCAGAGAATCCAATGATTCCTGAGGACTTTCAGTCCTACAATAGTCTTATGATGTCTCAGAGAATCCAATGATTCCTGAGGATTTCAGTCCTACAATAGTCTTATGATGTCTCAGAGAATCCAATGATTCCTGAGACTTTCAAGTCCTACAATAGTCTTATGATGTCTCAGAGAATCCAATGATTCCTGAGACTTTCAAGTCCTACAATAGTCTTATGATGTCTCAGAGAATCCAATGATTCCTGAGACTTTCAAGTCCTACAATAGTCTTATGATGTCTCAGAGAATCCAATGATTTCTGAGGATTTTCAAGTCCAACAGTTTTTGATGTCCATGGGTCAAACGCCATAACTGCCAGGTTCTTTCAGTGGTGGGCACAGTCAGCAACGGAACCACCCGATGTTTCTTGGGCCTTCTCCTTCGTTTCAAGGGTCTGCTCTGTCTCTCTCCGATGGACAAGGCGAATACGGCTCGTTGGCACCCATCTGATTCCTTCTCCATCTGTAGAGATACAAGCAAACCCTCTCCCCCAAGCAGTTAACCTATCTGGTCCCTTCCATTCACCACTTTCAGGGTCTCTCCACATCACTTGGCGATTATCTAAAGACAGTGGAGCTGCTCGCACTGGACACTGCCCTTCCGGTGAGTTATAAAACCTGTCTGCTGGAGCCAGTGCATCTTTGTCACTCCTATGTTCTGCAATCCTCTCTGGACCAGAGCTTTGAGCTTTCTCATGTTTCTAGTTGGGATTGATAGAAATGGCATCTTTCCTCTTTGAATCACCCTATACCAATTTGGTGATTTACCTATTTGAGCTCCCTTTTTCAAGAGTATAGGTCGTCTTCTTTCTAAATTCTAAACTCACCCTCAGCCACAGTTTGTAGGTGTTTCATTCACATAACTGTGAGATCTCTTATCCAATTGCTTCCCCTCCCTGTGACTAAAGGACAAGCAAGAACATACCAACAGGTAAAGAAACTAGAATTTCCATCACCTCAAAAATCAAAATAATCCAACTTGACAAATTCATCCCAAAATTCACAAATAGACATCTCTTTCTTACCCTTTGTCAAATTATTCTAGTCTGTTTTGAATTGTCTTTGGTGTTTGTTTTTTTTTCACATAATAATATGTCATATTTATATGAGTTTGTAGAACTGTTACAGATTCAGGGTTGGAAGGGACCACAGTATTTTGTGGCTTAAAAAGTGCTTCACTTACATTTTTAAGATGTATGTTGGTATTGGTAACCAAGTTAAACAGTATGCCATAAGAGTAATCAATTTAAAATTCTTAAGGATTTCAAAGATCATTGAGTTCAAATCTCTCTTTTTAGAGATAAAGAAACAGGGGTCAGAGAGTTTATGTGATTTGCCCTTTGTCACACAAGTAGTAAGAGATAGAAGAAGGGTGAGATCCTAGGTTCCTAGGCTCCAAATTCAGTACCTTTTCCACTGTATCATTCTGCCTCAATCTATACCTCTTATAATCTTCAAAGTAACCTGCAGCTGACCAAATAATTCCATGTTGAAACGATAATACAACAGTCATTGGATTTAGAGTCATGACTCTCCTGAGTTGGTGTCTCATTTTTGCCATTGTGTGACATTAGGCAAATTCTTGAATCTTTCTGAGCCTCAGTTTGCTTAGAAAGTAGTGTGAAAAGAACACTGGGTCCACTCTCAGAGAACCTAGGTTCAAAGCCTACCTGTGTGACACCTAACAGTTTTTTTTAACCTCCTTGGACCTCAGTTTCCTCATCTGTAAAATGATTGACTGGGTGATATACTTTTAGGTGCTAAATCAATGATTCCATGATCCCATCTAACTCTAGGATCCCAGGAATTGATAAAGAATCCACAAACTTGCATTATGTACACATTTTCTAGTTTTGTACTTTGGACTTGACTCTGGAATTTAATCAGAGTTCACAAATTCCTAACACATCAATGCAGATACTGATGCAGCAGAAAACCACAGGAGATTAGTAACACAAAGAGAGTACAACATAACAGACTGAGTGATATTCTTTTTTTTTTTTTTTTTTTTTTTTTTTTTTAACATCAGGTCCATTCAGCTACCTTTTTGCTTCTGTGTTTTGTTTTGTTTTTGTTATTTTCCCCGCCAAAGACAGTAAGTTTGTGGGAATAGGGAATGAGGGATGTGAAAAAAAGAAGGAAGAAAATGGTCAGGGAATTGGAAGATAAGATGATGAGATCATTTAGAATGACAGTAGAGCATGGGGAAAGGAAGAAAGAAATTGGGATTTCCTCAGGTCAATAGCTGTTGAAGGATGAAGAAATAGTAGAGAAAATGGAGAACAGAAATGGAAAGATTCCAGGAAAATCTGAAGTCATGAGTAAAAATCCCCAAGAAAATCTAAAAAGAGAGAAAGAGAGAAAGAGGAAGGAAGGAAAGAAGGAAGGAAGGAAGGAAGGAAGGAAGGAAGGAAGGAAGGAAGGAAGGAAGGAAGGAAGGAAGGAAGGAAGGAAGGAAGGAAGGAAGGAAGGAAGGAAGGAGGGAAGGAGGGAAGGAAGGAGGGAAGGAAGGAAGGAAGGAAGGAAGGAAGGAAGGAAGGAAGGAAGGAAGGAAGGAAGGAAGGAAGGAAGGAAGGAAGGAAGGAAGGAAGGAGGGAAGGAGGGAAGGAGGGAAAGAGGGAAGGAAGGAAGGAAGGAGGGAAGGAGGGAAGGAAGGAAGGAAGGAAGGAAGGAAGGAAGGAAGGAAGGAAGGAAGGAAGGAAGGAAGGAAGGAGGGAAGAAAGAAAGAAAAGAGAGAAAGAAAGAAAGAAAGAAAGAAAGAAAGAAAGAAAGAAAGAAAGAAAGAAAGAAAGAAAGAAAGAAAGAAAGAAAGAAAGAAAGAAAGAAAGAAAGAAAGAAAAGAGAAAGAAAGAAAGAAAGAAAACAGAGAGAGAAAGAAAGAAAGAAAAGAGAGAGAGAAAGAAAGAAAAGAAAGAAAGAAAGAAAAAGAAAGAAAAGAAAGAAAGAAAAGAGAGAGAAAAGACAGAGAGAGGAAGAGGAAAAAAAAAGGAAGAAAGAAAAGAAATGGATGTCAATGAGAAAAAAGAAGAATGAAAAGGAAGGAAATAAACATTTACTAAGTCCACACTATGGCAAAGATAAGTGGCTCATTGGATAGTGTGCTAAACAGAGTCATGGAAACCTGAATTTAAATCCACACTAGCTATGTGACCCTGGGCAACTCACTTAACCTTCTTGTCTAAGTTTTCTCATTTGTAAAATGAGCTGGAGAAAGAAATAGCAAACCACTCTTAGTATTGCCATGAAAATTTCAAATAGGGTCACCAGAGTAGGAATTGTTGTAAACAACAAAATAGCCATCCAGACTTTCAAGAAAGATTTGTGCTTATACAGTTACACTTTTAATTTACACAATTACATTTATAAGTTTACACAGGTCTTCTCAAAACCAATTGTTTAATCAAGTAAGAACTTTGGCCTTGAATAATTGTATCCTATATCACTCCATGTCAACAACCCTCCCCTTTCAGCTAAACTGGAATTCATGGTATCATTTGAGTTGTCTCATCAGATTCACAGCTCTGATCCCTCACTAACATTAGACCAAGCCAGATGATACTTGAATTCAAAGCAATGGCATATAGTTCAAATAGAATGGCAAAGGAATAAAAAGAAATTGGATCAAGAATATAAGGCTCTTAACACATATTCCAAGACTTTTGTCCTGACTTCTCAACCCAGCAGGGGCAAGGGGGGGGAGGAGGGGAGGGAGGCACATCAGTACAACCACAGGACTGTGTTAGAGACGAGCATACAAAGCATTCTGTGCTTAAATATTCTCTTTCCCATCTTTAAGTAGTAATCTTGAGAGATCTGGCTTCTCAATACACCACTCAAAGAGAATTCTACACTCCTCTGGGCAAAGCAGTCAAAAAAGTACTATTTGTGTCTCAGAATCAGCAGGAAGTTTTTGCCATATTTCTCTTAATCACCTGACTTATATTAATGCCAACTGGGTATCACAATATCTTGTTTGGACAGCCTCCTCAAGAATCTTAAAATCTTTTAAAACTGTACTGGAAGTATATCTACGCGATTATATCACTTTGAATTGGGAGTTCACATACAACCTCCTTGGAGATATAATGCAAGTAAAAATTTCTCCAATATTTCTCCTGCCCTAGGCATTATAGAAATATGGAGTCTATACACAAATCCACACATTTAACACATTCAATGATAGCTACCAAAAAATAAAAATGCACTTGCATTTCTTTCTCTTCCTTCCTCTCTCCCACCCTCCCTTCCTTACTTCCTTCCTTCCTTCCTTTTCCTTCCTTCCTTCCTTCCTTCTTTTATTTTCTCCTCCCTCCCTTTCTTTCTTTCTATCTATTTCTATCTATTTATTGATCTCTATCTATCTTTTTCTTTCTTTCTTACTTGGTAATCAGAATTAGGTGACTAACCCAGGGTCACACAGCTAGTGAGACTGGATTTGAACTCAGACCATCCTGAATCTAAGGCTAGTAGTGTTCCATCTATTGCATCACCTAGCAGACCCTGAATTTCTCTAAGTATATTTGAATGCCAGTGTTGGACTTTTCTCTCTCTTTGTGTCTACCTCTTGTCTTCCTTGACTTCCTACAAGTCCCAGCTAAAATTTTGCCTTTTATGGAAGCCTTTCCCAATCTTAATGTTTTCTCTCTGAAACTATGCCCAATTTATCCTTTTTATACAAAGCTTTCATGTCATTTCTCTTTCAAGAGCAAGAATTGGTTTTTGACCTTTCTTTGTATCCCCAGCATTTAGCACATTGCCTGGCACACAGTAGGTTTTAATAAATACTTGTTTCACCAGCCTTGTATTTCACATCAGAGAATTAGGCTGGCAATATTTGCCCTCAATAATTTATTGAATTGCTTATCTTTCTAACACTGTGCTAACATCCCAAGTGTTAATTCCACTAATAAAAATCTTAGTTGGATCTTATCTTAACAACTAGCCTTGAAAATAAAAGTGTGACAAGAAATAGAATTCTAGCCTAGCTAATTATTTCCTACACAATACACTAATGTCCATTGTTCTATTTAATTGCTCCCTATATTATATATTTAACCTTCCTGGGCCTCAGTTTCTACAATTCAAAAGATTGAACCAGTCTCTAAAGTTGCTTATAGCATTAGTATTTTATGATTCTACTTTTGCCTGTTGTTTATTAATAATCACAGGTGCTTCCAAAGCAAATGGTTGCACTGAATGAAGTCAAGGAAGAGGCTTTTCTTTTAAATTGTATTCTCCTTTTGCACATATGAAACATTTGATTTTGAGGATGACTCGATCTAAACTGGAATAGGGAAATCTATGGCATTCAATCAGAAACATTCTTTGAGTGGAATGGGGTGAGTGGGAAAAGGAGGGGAAAGGACAAGCAACCAAAACCACAAAGTCTTCTGATCACAAATGTCAACCTGAGAAATTATTTTGTCAGAGCTGGAAGGCTTCCCCCTTTCCCCTCCCCACCTTCCTCTATCATGTGTGGTATGAGCTTTTTACTATGGCAACAGCAGAGAAAAAAAATCCTCCTAGCTCACATTTGTCACTCTAGGTATGATCCAGAAGCAACTTATCCAGTTCTGGCCCAGTGGAGTGCTTAAGGCCATTTGTAACCTAGTTATTTAGACATTCCTCCATTTAACAGGGTGGCTTATTCAAGCACCCTGAGGCCCGAGGGGCTGAAAGAGGCAAAGCCTGTTCTGGGCTTATTCGTTCATTTGTGAAGGTTGAGATAAACTCAAAAAGCTCTTGGCCAGACTCTGTCCCACCAGGCTATCTCCCAGTGCTAATCAGATAATCTACCTTGCCCTCCCCTTTGGGAGAGAAAAACAACTTTGTAACAAACACTCATAGGCAGGCAAAACAAATTCCCCCTTGGCCTTGTCCAAAATCACGTGTCTCATTCTGCATCACCTATCTGGTGCTTCTTCTCATCATTGATCCTTCACTGGAATAATAGTTTCTCCTTGCATTGGTTAGAATTCTTAAGTTTTAAATTTTTTTTTTACATTATTATTATTATAATACAAATAGTTTTTCTGATTCTGCTCACTTTGCCCTACATCAGTTAGGATGACTTATAAGTCGGGGCAGCTAGGTGGCACAGTGGATAGAGCACCAGCCCTGAATTCAGGAGGACCCGAGTTCAAATGTGGTCTCAGACACTTAACACTTCCTAGCTGTGTGACCCTGGGCAAGTCACTTAACCCCAGACTCAAAAAAAAAAAAAAAAGGATGACTTATAAGTCTTTTCTGAAAACATCCCCTTTATCATTTGTAGCAGAACAATAGTATTCCATTATCTTTATATGTTATGTTTTGTCCAGCCACTCCCTTATTAGAAGAGCACCTATTTAGAGGCAGCCAAATGCCAAATAAAAGAGTGAAAAGAGCAGGAGTTAGAAAGACCTGAGCCAAGATGAAGTAACAGGAATAATATAGCTTGAACTATCCTATAAACTCCAGACCCCCAAAATGTAGTTGGCTAAATGCTGATGGGAAAATATAAGAATATCTCATAAATCATTATTCCAGTACAGATTAGTATAAGGGAAAAGTCAGGGGAGGGAAATGGAGACAGGATCTTGCCAGGAGCTCTCTGAATTGAGCAGTTCATTATAGGGAGAGAAAGATTGTGCAGCTTAGGATGAGGAAATCCCAGATTCATATTGGGGTTCCATGACTTTGTGTGTAGAAAGTATTGGAATAGTGCCAAGTATGTGTTACATACTACCCAGCTCTGGATCACAGATCTAAGAGAAGAGTTCTGCACCTAGGAGTGACATTTGGGATGAGAATCAAGAAATCTACTCTATGTACTCAGCAAAGAGTAAATTCAGAAGCAAGCAGAATCTAGGTGGTTCAAATCCCAGGAATAAGGTGAATTCTAAATTCCAGCTTTTAACACAATCTGAAGTCTGCAGAGGAATAACTAGGGCAGGAATCCCAGACCAAAGGGGAGATTACATACAGTTCTGACCCTCTGAACTTACAAATTTCCCTAGCTGATTGAGTCTAGCAGTCTATTATTGCTCTGACCGGGACACAGGTAAGGAACTTGCAGAACCCAGAGCAGGGAGGAAGGGAACAGATTTTTATCTTGGATCTGACACTTTGGGGAAATTAAAAACTTTCAAGTTGCAAGCCTAAACTGCCCTGAAAGCCTGAAATAACATAATGTTTGATATCACAAGAAAGCAGCAATATGACCAGCCCACACTTCCCCTCCAAAAGTTCATAGAGCTTGGTCCTAACATCAAGCTGAAAATCAAGAAGAATAAACAAATGAGAAAAAAAAAAAAAAAAAAAGAACATAACAATAAAAAGTCATTACAATGATAAAGACTTTCAAGGTACAAACCTGAAAGTAGAGAAGGACTCCAAAATAATTATAAGCAAAGTTTCAGGAAAAAAAAAAAAAGAAAAAGGATAGTTTGGATAGAAAATCAATTAGAATTCCTGGAAGACATGAAGCAAGAGTTAAATTTTTTTTTTTTTTTTTTTTTTATCAATGAAATAAGAGTGCTTGAAGAAGGAAAATGGAAATGAAATGAAAACTATGAAAGAAAGAATTAGAAAAGGTATAAAATCTTGTCTAGGCAATAAACTCTCTGAGCTCACAGGGTCCATGAGATAACAAAAAAATATTAAAAACAAAGTCAAAAGACTGAAAAATAGAGTAAAATAGAAAACATTTTACTCATAGGAAAAAAAAATTCAAGGAGAAAAATTTTAAGAATTTTTGGGTTACTTGAAAGCCATAACTTAAAACAACAATGAAAAAAAGCATAGACACATTTTTTAAAATCTTTAAACTGTCCAGATCTATTAGAAAGAGAGGACAAAGTAAAAATAGAAAGAATTCACTGTCACCTCCTAGAAGAAATTCACAAATGAAAATTCCCAGGAACATCAGAGCCAAAGCCCAGGTCTTTTAACTCAAAGAAAAAAAATATTAAGCATCTAGAAAGAAGGAATTCAAAGTATTAAGGAAATAGCATGATCACACATGAGTTAGCAGTCACCAATTTAAACAAGTGGAGTATTTGGACTACAATATTCCAGAAGGTAAAGGATATAGACTGCCAGTCAAGAATAACTTATCAAGCAAAATTAAGTACAATCCCTACAGAAGAAGACATGGATCTTTAATAGAACAGAGGACTTACAAGTCTTCCTGATGGAAAGACCAGAGCTGCAGAGAAACTTTGAAGTGCAAACACAGGAATGAAGAGAAACACAAAAAATGTAAACAAGGATCTAATGCCTACATTCAAAATATGGGAAGATGATATAGGTACCCCCAACTGAATCATGTCATCATCAGGAGTCATAGAGGGATTCTAATTAGTTAGAAGGCCTGAGAAAGATTCGATTATATTTTAGTGATCTTCAAAAAAATGGGGAGAAAAATTTATTAGGAGCAGAAGAGAAAAAAAGGTTAAGGGAAATTATCTCATGTAATAGAGAACAAGTAAATGTCTATAAAAACAAGAAAGATGGAGTTGGGGGAGTAGCTGACACTTGAAATTTACTCTATTTGAACTGGTCAAAAAAGGAAAAGAGAGTTAGAGACGGAGAGTGAGACAGACAAAGAGAAACACACAGAGAGAGATGGTTACAAAACTACATTCACGGAAAATAAAAGAGGGGGGAAAAATGGGAAATTAGAGGAAAGGTAGAATAAGGGGAGATTAATCCAAAGAAATACAAATCCTAAGAATGTACCAAAAATATTTACAATTCTTTTTTGAGATAGCAAAGAATTGGAATCTGAGGATGTGTCCATTAATTGGAGAATGGCTAAACAAATTATGGTATATGTATGTAACAGAATACTAATGTGCTGTAAGAAATAATAAACAGGATGATTTCAGAGAAACATGGGAAAATTTGTATGAACTGATAGAAAGCAAAATGAGCAAAACCAGGAAATAATTTATACAATGACACCAATATTGTAAAGTCAAACAACTTTGATTAGAATAATGACCAACCATGATTCTAGGGAGTCTCACAATGAAACACAATACATCCTGATAAAGAGATAAAAGTCTCAGAATGCAGAATGAGACACATATAGATATCTATATCAATCAATCTATCAGGAAAGAGAGAAAGATTCTTTTAGATATAACCAAAGCAGAAATTTGTTTTCCTTAGCATAGATGTACATTACATCTTTAGGAAATTTTCAGTTGGAGGTGAGATGGGATGGAGAGAAGGCAGATTTTTGCTGATTGAACAAATAAAATTTAATTAAAAAAAATAAATCAATCCAATCTTAGGCACTTCTAAGTTGTGTAACTATATGTAACTCATTTTACCTGTCTGATTTAGTTGCCTAACATGTAAAATAGGAATGATAATAATAGCACCCAAAGTTGTTGTAAGGTTAAAGTTAGATAATATTTGTAAAGTGTTTTGAAAATCTTAAAAGTTCTCTAGCTGTTATTAGTTTCCAGTAGCAAAATCCAATCAATTTTTATCATTATCTTCTATCCCTCTAATCATAAATTCCTTAATCTCCATTTAAAGTGGAAAGTCAAGACGGATATATTACCAGAATCTCATTTCCAACCCAAGCTCCTTGAGGGCAGGAATTTTCTTTCTTTTTTCATATTTTAGCACTTACTACTGAGCTTACCACATGGTAAATACTTAATAAATGTTTTATTTTCATGTATTATTATTACTACTCAGTATTATTATTACTACCACTAAAAGAAATACCATATAAATATTTTTGAACATATGATTCCTTTTCCTCTTTGACATTTCTAGAGTATAGATCTAGTGATAATGTAGATGGATGAAAGGAAATGCAATTTCCTTAATAACTTGCTGGAGGCAAGAATGGAACATAATTCCAAGTAGCTTTTCAGAATGGCTGGACCAATCCACAATTCTACCAAAAGTACATCAATTTGCAGGAACAATAATAAAATTGTTTTGATTATAGTTCCAGAACTGAAAGAAAAAGGAAAGGATGGAAGGATAGATATTACTTTAAGTTCCAGATGTGAAAGGGTTAAAACTTCTAGGGAATGGCTAGGAGGTTAAGCTGCTCCTGAGTTTGTTCAGAAGATGGCAATTTGGGAAAGAAGATTAGGAAATAGAATAAAATTTCACAGTATAGTTCTGGGAGATGAGTCTTCGGTAGTTAAAGAGGCTGTAAGCAATGTGTAATACTGCTCTGCCCTTTCCAATTCTGTTAGGTCTAAACAACAGGAATAGGCTTAAATTAAAAACACACATTTTTCTCTATCTCACATAGAGATTCAGGGAAGACATGTATCTTAGTAGAGAAAGGTCATCAGGAAATAATTTGCCTCCAGATCCTAATGATCCGTAGCTCATTTTCAATACCTGCTTCTTATTAGAAATAACAAAACCCAGCAGCATTTTCAGATTCAGTAAAATGTCTATTTGTTGCTTGTTTTGTTTTGAAAATAGTCTGGGTTCAATAAATAAAGAAAAGGCCTTTGCCAAGTATTCTCCTTCCCCTCCCACATTCCTATAATCTCCATTTTAAAAGGCCTAGTCAAATATTTAAAGGGAATCTGATCCATGTGTTTTGAATCATTTGCATTTAACTCCTCAAAACTGTTATTTTGTAAGTCATTTCTATGGCCAAGGATCCTTGGAACTGATTTTCTCTGAACAAAGAGTAATATTTTTTCTAAGAATAAGTGGTGGTTAGACCTCAAGAAATAATATCTGATTGAAACACAAACAGTACTCCACATCAAAAGTGACATATATAAACAGACCACCCCCTCACCTAATCATTTACTACATACCAGGCAATTATTCCCCCTCTCCTTCCTGGCTTCTACTCTTTCTTTTCTCTTTCCCTTTTCCCCTACAAACTTAGAAGGCACAGAGTTCTCAGCCTTGTCCTGACTTCCAAGAGATAATATAAGGTAGAGGAAAAGAGAAAGATCAGGGTTCAAATTCCATCTTGAAGCCTTCTAACTGTGTAAATCTCTCAACTTCTCTGAACTTTACTGTTCTCATTTGTAAAATGAGGAAGATGGACTAGATAATCTCTAAGGCTTCTTTTAGTTCTAAATCTATTATTTTCTGGTCCTACAAAAATTTCCTATTAAACTTTCATCCAAGGCTAGTTTATAGGCGGAGTTAATGGCAGAATTCACAGTTTTGTTCAATATTATCTCCAGCACAGCATTGTCATTTGATCTACACTCTCAAAAATGACCATGACATCAGGGAGGTGATACCATGACATGTAAATGAATTGAATTGAAATGAGGGAGGGCAGGCTGTGCAATGTCACCAGCTTCACTTTCACCTCCAGAGCCATCTGGGACCAATGGCCAAATATAGATCAGGATGATGGAAGATGGCCTTGGATGCAGTGGGAGACCTTGGTCTTTGTAAATTAAGCGCTTCAACGGATCTCCAGTTTGACTGAGGTCACTCCCATTCAGTGATTAAGGCTAGATAGCAATTGAGACAAAGTATTTTCTCTTTTACCTAGTCAAAAAAAAAGTAATCTAAAATCACCATAAGTGATAAGGCTATGAGGCACAGAAAGGCTTTTTTTTACCTAGTCAAAACAAAGAAACAAAAAATATATCAATTTGGGAGGTGGAGAGTTTCCTCAAGGTTTCTAACCAAAACAGAAATAATTACGCACCATAGGAACTTTGGCAGAAAAAAAAAGATTTCATCTTCTCCTGTGAGTTTTGTGAATTTAAGTCTTAAGAAAAACTAAAATCCTCAGGAACTTGACATGACTTGACAGGTGGCTTGTTTTAAAAATGAAAGACGAATGATCATAGTTTCTTGAGTCCTACAAAAACTTGAGGCTAAAAATATCCTTATTTGACAGGAAGTGTTTACAGCAGGGCTCAGCAAAATGAAAACAAGCAAACTAAAAACATGTCTAGGAGGCAGAGCCAAGATGGGAGAGTAAAGGCAGAGATTTGCCTGAGCTGTCCTCTAAGCCCTTCCAAATACCTTTATTAATTATACTGAACAAATTCTAAAGCAACAGAACTGACAAAAGAAGTAATAAACAATTTCCCAGCCTTAGATAATTTAGAAAGTCAGCAGCAAAAATCTGTCAGATCTGTCTTAGAATACAGGATAGCACAGCACAGCCAGAGCCCCAGAAAACTAGGTCTTCCTGAAAGTCATGGTCAAGACAAAGAGCCTAGACATCATCTTTCAAGAATTATCAAAGAAAACTGCCTTAATATTCTAGAACGAAAGATTTAAATAGAAATTAAAAGACTCCATGGATCGCCACCTGAAAGAGAGCCCAAAATGAAAACTCTCAGGGATATTATAGCCAGATTCCAGAAATATTGCAAGCAGCCAAAAAGAAACAGTTCAAATATAGTGGAGCCACAGTCAGAATAACACAAGATTAGAAGTTTCTACATCAAAGGATTAGAGGGCTTGGAATATGATATTCCAAAGAGCAAAAGAGCCAGGATTATAGTCAAGAATCACCTATCCCCAGAAAATCAGTATAATTAAGGGAATGTCTATAAGCTGGAGAATGGCTGATCAAGTTGTTATCTTATGATTATCTTGGAATACTACTATGCTTTAAGAAATGATGAGTAGGATGCTCTCAGAAAAACATGGAAAGATTTACATGAACTGATGCAAAATAAAATTAGCAGAACCAGAATAACATTGTATACAATGTAACAGCAATATTGTATGATGAATAGCTTAGTTATTCTCAGCAATGCAATGATCCAAGACAATTCTGTGGTACTTATGATAAAAGGTACTATCCATCTCCAGACAAAGAACTGGTAGAACTTTTTCTTCATGCTTTTTCTTTACTTTATTTATTTTTCTTATGTTTTTTTTTTTTTTTTTTGCCTGTATTCTCTTTCACAGATTGATTTACATAGAAATGTGTTTTGCATGACTATACATGTATAACTTATGTCAAATTGCTTGCTTTCTCAATGTGGGCAAAGAGAAAGAGAGAATTTGGAACTCAAAATTTGAGAGAAGAAAAATTGTTTTTACTTGTAATTAGAAAAAATATTAAATAAGAAAAAGAAACGTATATCAAATTAACAGATTCCACCATGTTTAGCTGTTACTATATTAAGTGTGAAATGATCGGGGGGGGGGGGGGGGGGGTTGAGGCTCTCCTAGATAGCATTTCTATATACTTGAGATATAAACATTGAGTTGTTGAAGATCAGAAAGGCTCTGTAAAACCAGCATGGTGGTGCCAATTAATACCAGCAGCATGTAGAGAACCACAGACCTTCTCCCAGGAACATAATTTTGGGTTAGGACTGTGCCTCAAGCACAACTGTCTCTAAGGAACCTGTTCTAATTCAGAGAAAAACCCTTAGACCTCAGCCAGCTCAAAGCCTCTAGACTTTGGTGTGGAACTAGCAGCCCTTCCAAGACTATTCTGACCATCAGAAAAAGAACTCATATCCTTCCTTACTGCTCTCCTGAGTCCCAGGCAAGCTGCAAAAGAGATGGGAATTCACCATCAGACAGTATCAAAATCCAGGGATAAAGTGGAATTGAAATGTTTTAAGTTCAATATATGGATAAATCTTGAGAATTTGCACAGTGGGGGAAAGTTCTTACTGAAATTCGTAATCCTATTCCCTACTTTCCATTCTCTATAAAAAAAAAAAAAAAAAAAAGTTAAAGATTTTTTATTTCCTGACCAAATACGTTTGTTTAAAGTTCCTTGCCTAAAGTGGCTATAAAACTACCAGTGATAACCAATCAAATTGTTCCTTGGAGAGAGTACATCTGGAGCCTTGTGTTCAGTTGTGGCTACCACATTACAGGAATTTCAGTGTCGAATTGGAGCTTTGTAAAACACAATGACCAGGAGGGTAATTTTGCCATGTTGTTTTGGTCAGAATAGTTGGAGAGATTTAGCCTGGAGAATAAAACACTTAGAAAAGGAGATGAAATTAAATATGTGAAGGGTTGTTCTATAGAAGAAAGATTAAACCGGTTTTATTTATCCTCAGACAGAATTAGGAGTGATAGAGGAAAGGTACAGAGATAGATTTAAGCTTGTTGTAAGGGAAAATGTCCTAACAACTAACTAGAATAATGGACTGTTTGAAGAGATAGTGAGATTCCCTTTCCCCAGAGGTGGCAAAGGTAGGATGACTACTTCTCAGGGACCATATAGAGGCACAGGTTGGCCAAGGTGAATTCTGGTGTCCCTTCCAACCCTGAGAGTCTGATTCAAATAAGACAATAGAATAAAAAAGGATAAAATCAAATTCAAAAGGCCTCAAAATCCCCCTGTTGTGAAAAGTCCCCATTCCAGGCTCAATTAGAAGCTCCAAGCCAAATCAGATATGGAGCCAAAACCCAAAAGAGTTTCTTTGAGAACCTTTCTTCTCCGCCTTCTCTGGACCCCTGCCACTTTGTTCTGTCACTAAATGAATTTCAGAGGTGTATAAAGCATCTGAACTGGCTGCCTTGGATACAGGTCTTCTTTAACATTTTGAGGTTTAGAGAATTCAAACCCAGAATGTTTCTTGACTGTATATGCAACCTGCTCTCTTATAGATAGGGCCTCAGAAGCCATGAGAAGCAAGAAGTAGTCCAGAGTTAACCCTGAGCATCTATTTTGAAGCACCTGCCCTCTATCCCATACTAAGTTCACTATGCCTGTTTTATATATGAGGCAAGAGGTCAGTGTTCTTCTCTGTACAAACTACATTCTAAGTACTGAATTTTGTTTTGGACACCATTTTATTTTGGCCATGAAACATATTGTTTTTAATCTCATGACCTATTGTGTATAAGCATTTAAGCATTAATGCTTTAAACAGCATAATAAGTTTTCAAAACTAAATACTGAATTTTCCTCTTAGTGCTACAGGTGTTTTGACATAAATCAAATTGCTTGTCATCTTCAACTCTCAGCCATGTTTACTGAAGTTTTAAGTACTATATGTTATCCTGTTAATTCAAAATCAAGACACCAGTAGTGGCTATACAACCATGTTTTTGTGGTCACTCAGCAATAAGACTGCTTTCTTGGCAGGAGTTGAGGCACTAAACAGTGGTAAAATTAAGAATATGGTAGGTTTTTTTGTTTGTTTTTTTAGAGGAAATTGGTTAAGTGACTTGCTCAGGGTGACATAGCTCATATGTGTCTGAGGTCAGATTTGAACTTAAGTCCGCCTGATTCTGGGACTGGTACTCTATCCACTGTACCACCTAACTACCTTTTAATCATTTCTTAAAATCTTTAAAAAAGGAGATAGCTGAGTATATTAGTAAATCTCTCCCAAACAAATAAGACTTCCTATTGGCAAATAAAAATATAAAATAATATCTTATTGAACATTCACTGTCTGAGTTTGAAATATCAGTTATTAAAATTAAAGAAAGCTAAAAAGAAAAAGCATATATAAAGATTGAAAACTGCCACCACATTTTATAGCAAACAAGAATAAGTTGCATTTCAAAAAAAGGAGAAGGTGTCTAGGAGAGTAATTCGAAGAAAAACTATCAAATATAAAGATCTGTTAAAGGAACCAGCCTGGAGAAGAAAAGACTCAAAATGGAAGATGTGATGGATATATTCAGTAATTGAAGGGTTATCATATAAGAGACAGATTAGACTGTCTGCTTGGTCCTAGAGGATACAACTAAATGTCATCTGAGATTCTTTTGGATTTAATGGTTCTATGATTCTGTGCATTTAACATTTATTGAACATTTATTAAAATTCTATTAATTGTCTACAAGGACACCTGACTAGTTGCTGGAAGAAATACAAAGTTCAGAAATAATGTTCCCTGCTAACTCCCAATTATTACACAAAATATAAGGTAAAGATAACAAAAAGGAAGATTGAAGGATAGGTGATGAAAGTAGCATGCAAGATACAATAATAATAAATAATTCATGCTTAGAATGTACTCTCTCCTGACTTTTTCCTCGTAGACTTCCCAATTTCCATCCAACAACCTTGGTGGTCAGGCATTTTTTGATTCTCCAGCTATTTCCCCCCAATTATTTCATAATTGTTTTCTAGGATTTTGATTTGAGGCAGCCCTGAAGGAAGGAAATTATCTGGATATACATTGAAAAGGGAAAGTGTTTAAAGAAAGAAATAACATGGGTGAAAAATAGAAAGCAAAATAAGTAATTTCTAGGACAATAAAAACACAAGGCTCTCTAGATGAAATGATCTGTTTCTCAATGAATGAATCCTCTTTTCTCTTTCTTCAATCATTCCATTGCTCTTTTCACTTTAAAAGCCTTAAATCAGAACTGAAGACTTTTAAAAATTATTTGTAATCTTTAGAGTTCTTAATTTTAAAAAATGAATGACTACAATGGTTTATATGTATGTATATATATATATACATATATATATATATATATATTTTACATAAAAATGGTTTTTATATTTAAGTTTATATACCTGGAGACAGCTGGTGACTCAATGGATATAGAGCATTGGGCCTGGATTCAGGAAAATCTGAGTTTAAATCTGGCCTTAGATGCTTAATTATAGCTGCATGACCTTGTGTACGTCATTTAATCCTGTTTGAATCCAGGTTTCCTGACTTCAAGTCCAGTCCTCTTTGAACTCTCAACTTCAAATGCAGGTTGTCCGACTCACAATCCAATGCATTTTCCACAGTACCAACACTGCATTTATAGCTAGTAGGGGTCTTAGATCGGATTCAGGTGAATGGAAGGCCGGGGAACCTAGCAGATTTGCCTAGTGTCAGAACTATATGTGTTAAATTCTACCTACCCCTCATTTCATAAATGAGGAAATGAGCCCAGAGAGATACCAAGATTTGCCCATAAACAGAGCCAGAATTTGTAAACAGGTTCCCTGCCTCAAAAATCTAGCTCTTTTGAGAGCCAGGATTCAAACCTACAAATCCAGTCATCTTTCTAGTCTGAAGTCAGAGGGAGGAGTATCCAATTGAGTTCCAGGCTAAATCTCTTATATTACTGACAGTGGTCGGAGGCTCTTGTTTATAAGAATGTGAGAAAGTAGCAATTAGCAAGGAGTGCCAGCATTCAGAGGCCTATACCTCGTTTTACCAATCTAAGAAATTCTCTTTCCTTAAAACCAGAAAGAAATAGTTTTCAATTAGGTCTGGGGGAGATAATAGCCTTCCCTTGTAGTTAGAAGTGACCACAATTTTAGAACCTATGTTTAACAGAGTTTGGGTTGGGTTTTTTTTTTTTTGTTGTTTTGGTTTGGGTTTTTTTTGTTCCTTGAGAATCATACTTTCTGGAGGGGATAACAGGCTAGGTGGAGCCACTTTTCAAGGCAGGAGAAACTGTTCTAACAGTGTTTGAAGTGGGAAATTCCACTCCTAGTTAGGGAACTCTGAATAATTAGATAACATCAGTACATCTCAGGAGACTATCAAGATTCCAGAAGATAGACAAAGTAACTGATGGCAGATCAAAAAAGATTATGGAGAGAAGAAGATTAGAGAAAGTTTTTGGATCTTTTTTTTTCTCTTTTAGATCCCAAAGAACTACTTAGTTAGGATCAATAGCTGAGATAACTGATCAGAGGGGGGTTGGGGAGAGCAGGTAGAAGGAAGATTATGGTATTAACAAGGAATGAGGATCATCTCCTAGTTCTTGTATATTCATGGTATACCTATTCATAAAAACATGGTACACATGTCATTTTCAAAATAGTCTCTGAAGTTAGATGTTAGGTACAAAGGGCAGAGGCTTAAAGAATTATGGGTTTAAGTGCAGAGATTTAAGTTTTTAGTGCTATATAAAGCTATATATAAACATTGAGACGATGAAGGCAAAAATACAGTCCTTGTCCTCAAAAGTTTACCTTTTATTAGGGAAAACAATAATCAAGTAATGGGATACATATGGGTTATATACTGAGTAAATGGAATATAATTCCCCAGGGAAGAGAGTAGAGTTGGGGGGAACAAGGGAAGGAACAGAACTGGGAAAAGTTTCCAGCTTAGGTTGGATTTGAGTTGAGCTAAATTTTGAAAGAAATAGGGAAGCTAAGGAGGTGAGTTGCCTTACTAGTATACAAGAACTGACATAGAATCTCAGCATTTTATTGTTCTAAAAAGAGCAAATGTAAATTCAGAGACCTCAGGGAGGGATCTGAGAGGCCCTTGGCATTCTTAGAATTGTTAGATAATAGATTTAGACCAGAAGAGACCTCTAAGGTCATCTAGTCCAATCCCTTTATTTTGTAGATAAGGAAATTGAGTGGAAAAGCTGAAAGACTTCCTTCAATCTCACTGATTCCAAGGAACAGACTCAAATCCATTCAAAAATCACTCAAAAGTCACGCAAAGTCAAGCCTACTCTCTAATACTTCACAAAATTTGTTTTTGTTTTATTTATTAATCTGCAATTTTGAACCTAGGAATGTGTGAGGAAATAGAAATACAAAGACAAAAACCAAGATAACTGCAGGCACCAAAGAACTTCATTTCTCTTGTCTTGTATCCTCAAGTGCTCCAAAAGTTCTGGGTCAGACAGGGAGAAGATGAATAGGATGCTTTTTGGATTTCAATGATAATAATAAGTAATATTTATTTAACATTTTATATTTTACAAAACTCTATACAATTACTATCTCATTTGATCCCAACAACAGCCCTCTTGAGTAGGTGCTTTTATCCCCATTATATTGATGAGGAAACTAAAGCAAGTTAAATGACTTGCATAGGGTCACAAAGCTAATTAATATGTGAGGTAAGATTTTAACGAGGTGTTCCTGGCTTTTGAGTCCAACACTTCATCTGCTATACCACCAAACTGTCAAGAAATACAAACTGGAAGACAAGGAAAAAAGGAGGGAAAGAGGAAGGAAGGGAGGATAGAAGGGACAAACAAATATATGCGTTGGGTATTTGATCATCATAGTGCTATAAGACAGGTGCTATTATCATCCTTGCTGAATAAATACATAAATAAATAAACCAGTTGAGGAAATTAATCAGAAAGAAGCCAAGGGACTTATCAGGATCACACAGCTAGTAAGTGTCTGAAGTTGTATTTGAAATCAGGTCCTTCCTGAAGTCAGGAAGTATTCTACCCATTGAACTACCTAGCTGCCTCTTCATAATATCATTTTACATGAATACCAAAAACTGACATTTATACGGAGCTTTACCTACTATATCTCATTAATATAGGCTGCAGGTCCATTTCTCTCTTTGTAGGGTACAGAGAGAGGAATACCCTATTAGTCTCAGTAGAGAGTCTGAGAGAATGAGAGCTGCTCTAATAGAAGAACTTACATGGTAAGAGAAGCTCTTTCCTGAAGGATCTTATTTATGAGTTAAAGCCCTCCTCTTTGCTTTTCCCCATATGCTCTCAACTGGTTACTGCTTTCCTTTTTTCCCTTTTTTCCTCAATCCCTCACTTCCCATTTTCCCAATATTATTTTATCACAGTTTCCCTTCTTTATGTCTCCAATTTTTCCGTCTCCATCATGAAAATATTACCATATTATAATGCCTACGAAATACCCACTATAACAAATTTTCAAAACCAATTTTCTTTTTCTATAAGAAACTCCAAACATTTTACATACTTAGGCTCATTCATGACTCAAAGGTCAGATAATTATCATCAACATCATCTCCTAGAAGCCAAGAAGAATGTACAATTCCAAATTGTCTACTCTGTGTTTGGACATCATTCATTATCAGTGTTCCTACTGATGGATTAGTGAGTAACTCTGCCATGAACTGCCGGCCACTTGTAAAGGGAAAAAACTCCCACACATGACAAATGTGCACTGTTAATAGTCTCCATGTAAAAAAGTCATATGACTTTGGTGATTTCTCTTCCTAATATAGGAGACGATTTTGTTGTTGTTGCTGTTCTCATTTATTTCTTTCTGAGCCAGTCCACCTTAAACAGGGGTATGCTAATGCTAATTCTAAGCAATTTATAATGTTAATTTTCAGTGCAAGTATTTGCACCTCAAGATTTTTATAAGTGTGTGTGTGTGTGTGTATATAACCATATATACTATATAAAGAAGAGTTTTTGTTCACATCTTTTGATAAATAAGTGTGCACACACCCACACACTTATCAGGGCTTAATTTATTGTTTTGTAGATTTCTAGATTTAAGACAGTATGAATATCATTTGTTCAGTTATATCCAATTCTTTGTACCCCTTTTGGGGGTTTTCTTGGCAAAGATACAGGAGTGATTTGCCATTTCCTTCTCCAGCTCATTTTACAGATGAGGAAACTGAGGCAAATAGAGTTAAGTGACTTGCCCATGGTCATACTGATAGCAAGTGCTTGAGGTCACATTTCGAAGAAAGATCCTGTTGATTCTAGGCCTGGTGCTCATTTATTGTGCCACCTGACTAACCAGGCCTATTGCCTAGTTTCAAAGATCTACTTTTCTGTCCTATTTGCTATTTCTAATTTGTAATATCCCATTTTCCACCTCTGTCCCTTTGCATTGCCCATACCCCAAATGCTAAGCCCCTTCATATTTGCCTTTTAATTTCTTTAATTTCCTCTAAGACTCGGCTTAAATCCTACCTTCTACAAGAGACCTTTCTTGGTCCTCCTAGTTATTCCACTCAGAGATTACTTTCTATCTAATCAATAGATATATAGATGGATAGGCAGAGAGATAGTTAATATTAACATAATTAACATATATAACGATTAATAATGAGTGATAGTAATTGATCTAGATAATGTTCATTGATGTTTTTCTAAAAATATGTAGCCTGCAGGGTTCTATTTTTATCTGAATTTGATACAACTGATATGAGTAAGTAGTTATTTATTATAGATAGATATTATATACATATTTATCATATTTGTTTTGTGTGACACATAATCTATATATACATGTGATGTATATCTATATATCTATTTATCTACATCTAACATGATGGACTGTTGTTCTTCATTGTCAGAGAGGACCAAAGTAATGTCACTATGTTAGAGTTACTGTCCAATTGTGGTGACCAAACCAATATAAGCTCAGAATGCTTTGCTATGTCTGGCACAAATAGTTCATGTGAACATTTGGGTGGATTCTCTAATTTTGTGCATTTTGTATTTCTTCCGAGCTAATTCAATCCTGCTGTTGAGGGGACACCATATTGGGCAGTCCTGTGCTAATGTTTCCCATATTGTACAATCAATTCTATCATTCTTCCATCACTGTATTTTCTAGCTATCACCATGAGCACTTGCCCTAAGTGAATTCTCCATAAAATAGTCCTTTTGGCCATAATACATTTGGCACTTGAATAATTTAGCCAGCCCAACAGAGTTGTACAATAAAATTTGAATCCTTGGCAGTTTAGTTCAAGAAAGAATCTCAATGTTTGGCATCTTATCCTGCCAGATGATCTTCTATAAGGATGCGGTTCACGCAAAACAAGAGAAGGGAATTGTAAGGGTCCTTTAAATGGGCGGGCACAGCACAACAGGAGATTTGAGTGGCCCAGAAGTAATCTTTGTGGATATAGGACTGCCCTGTGGGTGGGATCCTGGCCATATTGAGATAGCTTTGTAATGGGCTCTCTCGCTGGTTGGTTGCGTGTGTGACCTCACAGGCCCTTTATAGGCCCACTGCAGACAGCAGACACTTTAACCTGGCTCCCTAGCCTGGAGTAGCCGAGCCAAGCTGATGGATACCCGAGAGGTAAGGAGTTTGGTAGTGAACACGTGGGTCTTCAGACCAGGTGTTCACTAGGGAGCTGACAAGTCAGGGCATTATGTGAGTAGGTATAATAAAGGCTTTTAAGTTTACATGTGGCTGTTCTTGAGTGCGCTACCGGTTATTAAACTATAGATTCCAGAAATCATGGCCAGAGACCTTTGAAGGCCTCAGAGGAGGTGAGATAGAGTTGACACTGCAAAGGTCAGTGGTCAAAGGTACTCTGTTGGGCCTAGGACAGACTGGTGATAGTAACTGCAATCTTCAGAATCTAACAATATATACCATATATGATTATAGTTATTAGAATATATTTTTGAATAATACAGTTAAATGCATCAATTTAATAATTTAATTAAGTCAATAATTTACTTGTTTAACACTTTGATTGATTTAATAATTTAAAAAGCAAGTTCAGAGACTTAAGAAGGATCTGACCTAGAGGAAGTTCTCCAACATATTCAATGGATCCTTTGTGGAAAGAGTTAAATATGAAAATGTGACAAGATTTAGTTCATGTAGAGTTGGTCTTGACTTCAACAAGACCTGGGCCAAAGTTCTGCCTGTGACAAATTCTGACTGTTTGACTCTGGACAAGTCACCCAAACTCTTGGAGTTACACAAAACTCTCTAAAGTTACAGTATTCGAGGAGGTGCCAATCTGCACTAGAAATTTCACCAAGAAATCACAGGGAAGGGGAGGAAGTGAACTAATAGAACTTAGGGTGAGAAGGTATGAATGAACCTGCTCTGGGAGTCCTTAAATCAGTGACATCAGAGATCTGACTATATAAACAGATGGCTCAGAGGATAGCTAGGGCACTGGGTCTGGAGTTAGAAAGACCTGAGTTCAAATTCAGCCTCAGATACTTACTAGCTGTGTGATTCTCAGCAAGTCACTTAAAACCTTTTTGCCTCAGTTTTCTTATCTATAAAATGATCTGGAAAAGGAAATGGCAAACTACTCCAGTATCTTTGCCAAGAAAATCCCAAATGGGATTGCAAAGGGTCAGGCACACTGAAAGTGACTGAAGAACAACAGAAAACAATAATACTCTTATAGTTTCCTTTCAGTCTAACTATAATCTTCATCCAGTGTAAATATTACCCTTCCCTGTTGCCACTCATACATAGACTTGTTTCTGAAATGCTATTAGCAATGTTCCACTCATCCAATTGCTGCTCCTCCCTAAGCCACAGTGTTTATTGTCACCCCATCAAATTACTGATACCTGTGAAGAATTATTTCCTGGAATTTCAATTCAAGGTTGCAAAAGGAAAAGTATGGAAGGAATTTAATGGAATCTAGTTCAAGCTAGTGACTATCTATACTTTAAAAACTTTGCATCTTATAAAATTTAAAGCATTATTAAAATGTTGATTATTAATTATTATTATTAGCATTATCATATATTTGTATGATAGAATCATAGACTATTAAACCAGGAAGGAACCCTAGAAATCATTTATTATTTAGTCTCATTTCAATGAAGCCCAACATAGATTTCTTTTTTAATCAGTTGTTTTTATCCCGTTTCATCAAAAAGACAGAATAATATATATATTTTAAAGTGCACTGGATTTAGAACCAAAAGATTCTAATTACTACTTATTAGTTCTTTTTTTTTTAGGAAATAAGAGTTCATACTAATTATTTTATCTCTACATCCCTTCTAGTTCTAACATTCTGTGAGTTCAAAAACAAAGAAAGGTTAAGTGATTTTTGCGAGTTCATAGGATACTAGATTGAGAATTGGAAGAGACTTCAGAGATCATCTATATATTACAAACTCCTCGTTCTACAAATAAGGAAACCGACACCCAAAGAGGTATCTAGTCAAAGATTCTACAGCTAGTAAGTAGCAGGACTTCTAACCCCAGCTCTAACACTCTTTCCACTTTGCCATAATCGCCTTCATCACATTGTTGGTAGAGAGAACTGGATTTAGAACCCAAGTCTTCTGATGCTCAGTTTTTATTATGTGCTATGTTAAATTACATGATATTATGTGAAGATTGTGTTATTGATTAGTTTCCTTTCTTTCTCAGACTTTCTACTAGCCTCAGGACTCACAATTTATTTTTTTTCTTCTAAGTGTGAGACTAATTAATCTCATAATATTGAGATGTTGGATTCCTAGATGGATGATATTCTATTGTGACCTGTGCTTACAAAGACCACTAAAAGATGTCAACATAAGTGATGCTATGCAACAAAGACAAAATAAAAATAACAATAATCTTATGATCTATTCTAAAGCAGATGGCAACATCCAAGGATACTATAAAGATTAATTATTGTTTATACTTCCCTTTGAAGATAAGTATCTTTAAATTGGGTGCTAATTATGGTTAATGAAAACAAAGTAGGAGCAAAAAAGAATAAATAGAACATTGGAGAAGTAGTTGGTAAATATCCTTTAGTGAGATTAGAAAAACAATTTTACCCTAGGCTTCTGGAGTGATGGTCAGAGAGATTCCAGGGGCTAACAAAGCAATTTTGCAACCTGTGTAACATGAATCCTCCCCATCTTTACCTGTTCAATTTAAAATGATTATCTTTTGCCTGACATGCTGCCTGAAATTCTGCTATTCAAAATTCACCTACTATGTGCAATAAGTGTAGTACTAGGCTGAGAGATCTATGAAGCTTGTTTAAGATACACTACTTTGACTTCATGGAACTATGGAAATAGGAGTTTGGAGCAGGGGATGTGGCAGGAATCATTGGATATTAAGGTTTAGAACTAGATGAAACTGAAAAGATCATCTGGTCTTAACTTAGTGTGAGCACTTTTTAAAAATAATTTGGTAACTATATTTCAATATAACTGATTACCTTTGCAATCCTGTGTATTTTATTTTGTGTATTTTAAAATTTTCATACTAGCCATTTTGCAACAAAAAAAGCAAGAAAGATATAGTGAAAAAAGTATGCTTCATATACATTCAAGCTGTCAGTTCTCTTGGAGGTGAAGAGCATTTTTCACCACGAGTCAAAGGAAAGAGCTAAGTCATTCACAATTCTTCACAATGCAATATTAGTCTTACTGTGCACAATGTTCTAGCTCTGCTCATTTTATTCTGTATCAATTCATATAAGTCTTTTCAGATTTTTCTGAAACCATTCTGCTTGTCATTTTTAATGTTTTATCAATTTAAAATATTCTTCTGGAAAAGGGTACATGGATTTCCCCAGACTGCCAAGGGTTCCATGATACAAAAATGTTAAGACTCTTCCTGTCTAGAACAACGCCCCTCATTTTACAGATGATAAAGATGGTGAATAGAGTGGTGGGTCTGGAATCAGAAAGACCTGAGTCCAGTGAGTTCAAATCTGGCCTCACACACATACTAGCTATATGACTCTGGGGAAGTCACAGCCTCTATTTGCCCCAATTCTCTCATCTATAAAATGAGGATGATAATAGCTCTACCTCCCAGGATTATTGTGAGGACTGAATTGGATAATTGTTAAAACACTTATCACAGCTCCTGGCACACAGTAAGTACTATATATTAGTAGCTGTTAGTCATTATTAATTATCATTAAATATTATTGTTAATTATTGTTGTTATTAATAATAGTAATACTTTAAGATTTGCAGAGCATGCAAATATGTCTCAATTGATCCTCACATCAACTCTAGGAGGTATCCTCATAACTCTAAGTCCTGTTCTTCATGTAAGGGACCTAAGTGCCTAGAAGATAAGGAAACTAAGGTTGAAGAGGATAAATGGGTCATACATATCTTGTAAATAGCAGATCTAGGACTCTGAGTCTTCTGATTACAAATCTAATTATCTTTCCATTGCATTAAACTGTTTTCAGGGAAGGGTTATTATTATTTTTTTAAGAGCATTTTATTTTTGCAAATACATGCAATGATAGTTTTCAATATTCAGCATTGCAAAATTTTGTGTTCCAGTTTTTCTCCCTCTCTTCCCTCCCTTTCCTCTCCCCTAGACAGCAAGCAATCCAATATAGGTTAAACATGTACAATTCTTCTAAACACTTTTCCATACTTATCATGCTGTGCAAAAAAAAAAAAAAGAGAGAAAGAAAAAACAAGCAAACAATAACAGAAAGGTGAAAATACCTTTGATCCCTATTTAGTCTCCATGATGGCACTTTCCATAACAAGTTTATTGGAATTACCTTGAATCATCTCACATAATCTTGTTGTTGTGTACAATATTCTCTTAGTTCTGCTCAATTCACTCAGCATCAGTTCATGTAAGTCTCTCCAGGCTTTTTTGAAATAAGCTTGCTTTATTCTTATAAAATAATAATATTTCATAACATTCATATACTATAACTTATTCAGACATTCTCCAATTGATAGGCATCCACTCAGTTTCCACTTCCTTGCCACTACAAAAAGGGCTGCCACAAACATTTTTGCACATGGGGGTCCCTTCCAGGGAAGGGTTATTTTAAATAATGGAATATTACCTTGGGAATTTAGGCCTGGGTTCATAGGATTGAGGACTAAAGAGAATTTAAAATCCAATTAATCCTAGATTTAGAGAAAGTGAGTCTCGAAAAAGATAATTAACTTACTGAGGTTCATAGAAGTGGTAAAGTCAGATTTAGGTTTTGAACTCAAGTCTTTCTGACTTCAGGGGCTGCCCTCTAGGGCAATCCATTGGACTTTTGCCTCTATTCCATAATGTGCCATCAAAAGTCTGGTTAAATGGGAGTTAGGTTGTTATTGTTTGTTCTTTGTTCACCAAGAAGACCATGACATCAGGGAGGTGCAATTGGATGCAAGTGAATTGGATTTAAGGGAGAGTGGGCTGTGCAAGATCATCAGCACTTTCTTCTCCAGAGACATCTGGGTTCTGGTGGCAAGATATAGATCAGGATGACTGGAGATAGCCACTCAATGAGAGATTTATTAAAAAACAAAAACAATAACAAAAAACCCCACAATTTAAACCAACTTTCTAGCCTGAGTACTTTTAATTCAATTCAAAATAACAAATATCTATTAAGAACCTAGGCAATACCCTGTGTTGGATACTGAATATATAAAGACAAAAAGAATCCTAAATCTCTCTAAGAATTTACACTTCTTCTTCCTCCTAACTTGTCTTATTTTAAACATTGTAAATGTGGAAAACTACCTCATCCTATCAACAACCATATCTTTAATTTCAGATAAATAGGTACAATAATTACTATGTTTAAAATAGCAAAAGATGAACTTATTCAGGGTTAAGGGATAGAGTTGAAAGGTTAGAGGAGGAAGGAACATAAAGGAAGAGCTATTTCAGCAGCAAAGTCCAGAACGGATTAACCAATAATTAGAAGATTTTTTAAATGATAAAAATAAAAGTCTGATCAGATAATCTGAGAGACTAATGTCAAGTCCTGGTTAACCATGGAACTGCCAACTTCCTAAAGACAATGTCAAATGATTTATGTAGCAGAAAGAATATATATTTTATATATTCCATATTCCATGTTTTTATATGGACTTGTAGTCAGAAGATCTAGGTTCAAGTGATTGTTCTAGCACACATCAATTAGCTTTGCAACCATATGCAGATCATTTAATCCAAGCTTTTTAAACTGTGTGTTGCAATCCCATATGGGGTCATGTCACTAAATGTGGGGGTTGCAAGAAATTTGGCAACAGTAAAAAATTTCTGAATGCAACAACAAAAAATTAATACGAAATCAAATAGGTAATGAATCTGGGATGTTTCTGACAGCATTTGCCATGATGAATTGTGCAGTTCAGATTCAAGACTATTGCATGTTATAAATTGCAGTGGAAAAATCTCTTTTGCTTACTTTGTTCTTTCCTGATGCAAGGTTATTATTATCAGCCTCAACTACTTTCACTATTTTGCTTAATTTGTAATGATCTAATCTACCTAATCTTCATCTTTCTCATTGACAAAATGAGGTTGTAATATATTGACCACCAATATCAATCACAAGGATATTATAAGAATCAAATTAGATAACATATATATATATATATATTTTTTTTTTACAATGATGTACAAATGTCAGTTCTTCATATTACCAAACATTAGCTGTCTGAGTTCATCTCACCTGTAATGTAAGAATGTTTCACAAAATAATCAGATAGGCCATTATTATAACACATTTCAATTAATTCAGTAGAAAGTCCAAGGCCTAAATTGAGACATCTAGGAGTAGAAACAATAAAAAATGGATACAATTAAGTACAATGGTCTTCTGGTTTTTGAAAGATTCAGAGATGAATCTGAAAGTTCCTGCCCTAGATTCCAGAAAACAAAAATTCAAAGGGCAACTGGGTGCCTCAATGGATAGAGCAACAGCTCTGGAGTCAGGTGGGCTAGTTAAATGTGACCTCAGATACATTCTATCAGAGTGATCCTCAGTAAGTCACTTAAACCCATTGCCTTCCTTACAAAGAAAAAGAAAAGAAAACTTCACCAATGCCAGAGGTCCTCTCTCTCCTTCATAAGGAGAACAGCCAAAGTGAGAATATTATAGTTTGGTTAGGGAAAGGGAGTGATCTCTCACTCAAATCTCTGATAGGTTTCCTATTTCTGCTATCACAAGAGGGAAATCCTTGAGGATTTGTCTTGTAGGCCATGATTTTATAAGGATAAAGCAAAAAAATTTCCAGAATAAGGTATTGAAATTTTCAGGAAAGGGAAGATCAGAGGAGAGGCAGGTCCAGCAAGTCAGCCTGCCGTAAGCAGGTCTCATGTATCTCAAAAAGGCATATCACTTTAGCAGGTGACCAAATCTGATACTAAAATTAATCATTTAATCTTCAAATATTTGAAGGACTATCATTCTGAAGAAGGATTAGCCTTGTTCTGGCTGATCCCAGAGAGACAGATTATATTAGAGTAACAGGTGACATTTGCAGAGAGCGAGGTTTAGGCTTGATACAATGAAAATCTTTGTAATGATTAATGGAATTCAAAATTGGAAGATATTGGTTCAGGAAGTATTCACTATAAATTTGCAAGCAGAACCTAGATGAATTGTTGGGAATGCTACAAAGGATGTCCAAAGCCCTTTCTGACTGAGGTTCTGTCACTTCCATGATTTTCACCGAGGTTTCAGACTTTAACAGCAAATAAAGTGCTGGAGCTGGAGTCAGGAAGACAAGTTCAAATCCAACTTTAGACATTCATTATCTGTGTGACTCTGGGCAAATCAGTTAGCTTCTGGTTACCTCAGTTTCTTCATCTATGAAATGGGCATAATAATGTCACCTTCCCTGTACCTTCCATCCTGTTGGTTTATATAAGGATGAAATGAGAAAAGATTTGTAACACACTTTGCAATCTTTCAAGAAATATGTAAATACTAGCTATTACATATATAATTTAATATTATACACATATTATTATGATATATATTATATATGTGTGTCACTTAACTGTTTGGCTTAGTTCCTCATCAAAAATGAGCTGGAATGGCAAACCATTCCAATATCTTTGTTAAGAACCCCAAATAGATCATGAAAAGAGAGAGACATAATTGAAGAGGGACTGAACATAGCTATAATTACTATAATTATCATTTGTAGTAATGGTGGTGGTACACTGGCAATAAAAGTAGAAGTAGTAGTAGTGATGGTGGTGGTGGTGGTTGTAGCAGGAGGAGGAAGAAGAGGAGGAGGAAGAGGGATATTTACTGAGAAGATATAGCAAAAACAGAAATATAAACATTTTCCCCAAATGCACAGGAACACAGTCTCCGCTATACCACCTCAGCCTATAGAGAAGATGGGGAGAGTGGGTTCAGATATCATAAAGTTTCTTCATAGTATTAATGAATGGTGATGGTGATGGATGTAAAATAGTAGTAGTGGGAGGAGGAGGAGTTTTGAGAGATGACTAAATTGGGAGATTGATTAAAATAAAGTCTAACTCTTTGATTTTAATCCTCAAATGTTATTTGGAAGTGACTTTTTTCTATTCCCAATCCCATCACTCTTGCTCTCTTTAATACATAATTGGGCTATTAACTGCAATAGTTTTCTATATGGTTTCTACTATAGGTTAGGAGATGAAACAACTTCCTCTGCCCCTATCTATCACTAAATGTAGAAATGTGACTAATACTTAAACCCAAAGTGAACTACATACTGTGAAGAAAACAGCATTTGGCCAAAATCAAGTTCAGACCGAGACTCCATGAAGATGATCCTTAGTCTAGATCTAAGGGCATCTTAAAATGTTTCCACTCATGACCTGAGAAATTTTTACACTATCCCAGAAAGATAGGTATATAAAATAAGTATTAAACATCATAATTTCACAATCCCTACATTTAGTTACCTGACCCCATATAGGGTCATGACCCACAATTTAAGAAGCTTTGCTCTAGAGTTTCTTTTGAGCTATGTAACCCCCTGAAGGAACATGTTTCCTAGCTCTAACAGGAATTCTGTCCTGTGTGAAGAAAATGCCTAATAAAACCAATTTCAGTCTCAGGATTTGGAATACGTCACAGTAATAGTGTCATAGCTGAAAGAGACCTTTGAGTTCATCTAAGATGAACTCCCTCCCTTTGCAGATGGATAAACTGAAGCTCAGAGAAATTAACTGGTTTATTTAAGATCACATAGTAAGGGTCAGAGGTCAGATTTTGAACTCAGGTCTTCCTGGCTCTAAGACCAGCATTCTAACCACTATCCCATAAAAATGCAAAGCAGCTGTGACTACATAGGAACATCTTGAAATAATTGACTTTTTTTCCTATCTATATATATATATATATCTGTAAATAAAACTTTGCAAGCAAACTATAAGTATGGTCCATTAGCCAGACCATGAGAATCTTTTGAACTGAGTGGCTTTTACTGACACATATGATCTCTCCCTCTTCTGGATTCATCCCTAACCTATCCCTCTCACAAATGCTGCCAGATTTCTCTTCCTAAAATAGCATTTTTCACAATCATTGTGACAATCATTACCCCCACCAAAAACCTCTTTCAAATGTTTCCCATTGCCTATCGGCTAAACTCTAAAATCCTTAACTCCTCACTGAAGATTCTCCATAACTTGGACTCATATGAAAATGTATTTCACACAATCTCACACACAGTTTCCACTACAAAAAAAGAAAGGTCTACTCATTGTTCCCCAACTATCCAAACTCACCTCAGTGATTTTGCTTACCCCAAAGGGGTCAAACTCTCTAGGGCCAAATGAGGCTCACAATACTTGGTGCAGATCAAACTATATTAATATGTAATAGGGAAATATTTAAGAAAACAAATAAATACAATGAAACATATGTAATATCCAACTCAATATACCATCCACAGGGATCTTTATTTAACCATCATTGCTAATTAAGTGTGAAACTATTGATATATATCATTTACACTGCTTGAAGTACTCTCCCCTCCAACTTTTTATAGACCCAGTTAAAGTGTTTCTTTAGCAATAAAGAATCTTCTCAAACAGCTTTAGATATATATAATTGGTCCTACTCCTGACTGCAATATTCATTGTCTATACTACTCATTGGACATAGTAAATATTACCAGCACATCAAGACTGAACTTTTTTCTCCCAACATCCATGCACACCAGCAAAGGTGGATCCCAATCAGACTAGTATCACCCTTTGTGTTCTTGAAGCAATAGGGAGTATCTTTTCTCATCCTGTTGGTTCAAGACCCCATTCAGGTATATCATCCCCAGTGTTAACACTCCAATGCCACATCCATAACAGACATTAATTTCTACAATGGGATATTTACTAAGAAGATATAGCAAGAAGAGAAATGAAAACATTTTCTCCAAGTTTATAAGAGTATAGTCTCCCTTACTACTTCAGCCTCTGGGAGAGATAGGGAGAGTGGGTTGAGGATTAGTAAAGTTTCTTCATAATATTAATCTCATCAAGTTCCCTTCCAAATGTGGTGTGGCCATTGGGCGAATGAATCTGTATCTCTAGCACTTATAGTTTGTCCTTTGTTTTCAAAGAGGACCAAAGTCACCATGAGACATCTTGACTCCTTTGTGATTGGATTTAAATGAGGTGAAATTGTACAAAGTCATCAGCCTCCTTCTCTCTTCCAGAGTCACCCGAGTCTAGAAGCAAGACAAAAATCAAGAGGACTGACAATACATTGGAGATAACCTTGGTAACTTCTATGTCTGGCTAAACTCCAAGGTCTCCACAGTGACTATTTCAACTGCCCTTTATGGCCACTGGAACAAATTATTCTCAACCACCCATTCTTTGGGAACAGGAGGAAAGGTAGGAGTCTTCATATGCTCAGGATAGACAAACCCCTAACTCATCATTGGGTTTGAAGGCTATTGGTTACCCCAACCTGGTTTATTTCATCTACAGAGACAATTTTACAGGGTGTTACTGCTGTGCCCAGTAGACAGTAAAGGTAGTGAATCTTTAACAGACCTGAACAGACCTGAAAAGGACTTAGCAAAGTCCTCACATCAGAGATGTTGTTTTCCTGGAATAACTCATATACCCTACAAATGAAAGCACATTAAGAATAAGAAGACAGTGTCTGCCCTCAAGGAATTTATCATCTAATGGGGGAGACAGTATGCAAACATACAAAGCAAGATATACATAGATAAATAGATAGATAGATAGATAGATAGAAGATATATATATATGTAGAAAATAATTAACAGAGGAGAGACATTGGAATTGAGGGATTATAAAATAAAGTAACCTCTAAAAAGGTGCTTTGTAAAACATAAAATGCTACAGAAATAAATGTCAACTATAATTTACTGGCTATTTATATCTACATGTTTGTTTTTTTAATTTTTTCTGACATTTCAGATCTCTGGAGAATTTTAATTGTGAATTTTAGTTGTGATAACTGGAGAAAAGTCAGTTACTTCTTGCTTTTTTGTACATTCTATTCTATGCCCGTCCAAGGAAACTCCCTGGCCTTTTTTCTTTCCCATAACTATCTAAATCCTCTGAGGAGGAGCGCTAAGGTTATAATCCTGCTTAAATAAATAGGGGCTCCATTTAGATCATTAATTCCAGTCAGGTAAGAAATGTGGCAAGGCTATAAAAGCACAAAGGGCAAAGAAATCCATCCCATTTCATCCACAAAAGTCTCCCTCCTGTCATAAAAATACAGACACCTTCTGATCCAGACTATAATCTCTGCCAACCTTTATACCTCAAAGTGTTGACAAACCATCAAAGGCTAAATTGCTGGGAGATGAATAAAGCAATTAAATGCAACTGGTTTTGTTTTTCTTCTCAGACAGGTCCAGCCTCTCTGGGTACTAGCTACATTGGCAGACACCCATACTGCCTACTACATCATGTGGGCTATAAAATTTCTGTGGGGATGGGAATATTGGCTCTTATGATCATTTCCAAGGAATTCCCTGGGGAATCTAAGACTGTCTTTTCCCTACTGATTCTCATTTGCATCCTCCAGGCAAAACACTTTATTTGCCTTTTACAAAATCCAAAAGGAGGCTGAGGAACCCAGCTGCATTAGGTATTAGTAAAACGAATATGGGCTTAATTAAGCCCTTTGAAGATTAAAAAAAATTATTATAAAAACATTGGCAATAATCACAATTTACATAATCCTTAGAATTTTATTGGATCTGTTACAAATGCTTCCTGATCTTATGAATTATCTAATTTAATTAAAAGATGAAATAGCTTGAGTGGGGTTGAGACTGAGAAAACTTAAGTTTTTCTTGTAAACCACTAGAAGCAGATTTTTTTGTTTGTTTTGAAGAATATTTGTATTAAAAATAACTGATGTTTATCAAGTCAATGAGAGTCATTCTTTTTATGGAACACAAGTTAGTTTTCATACTCCTCTAGACAGTATGATATTATGTTTACTGTTTGTAAAAAAACAGGGTAGCTCATCAGTCTATTCAAAAGAACGGTATAAAGGGGGTGTGGTGGGGGAAACATACATTTTATTCCTTGAGCTGACATTGAGTTATATTCTAGTTCACCATGTAACTTGTTCCTTGTCTCTGGTACTGATTATTTACAAATGATATATTATGCTAGAAGCAGATTGTTAGGGGCCCTATGTTCAATGTTATCTGTCATACATACAAATATATTTAGAATGCTTTAAGATTAACAACAGATTTTCCTCACAATAGTCCTGTAAGGCAAGTTGTATGTGTATTAATCAGTATTTCCATTTTCAAGATGAGGAAACAGATTTTTATTCTGTCATCCTTTCTCTAACATTTCCTAACTGAGTGACTTTGGATAAGACAATTCCCTTTACTGGGCTTCCCTATACAATATGAGATTAGAATGAAAGCAATCTTTTTTTGCATTAGAGATTCCCTTAGCAATCTAGCAAAGTCTATGAATACCTTTTCAAAAGAATATTTCTATATGCACCAAATAAAATATACAGGAGCATAAAGAAAACCAATGATATTGAAATGGTTATCAAAATATATTTTTTTAAATATTCAGGAACGTAGGTTAAGAATTCCTGTATTGGGTGATCCCTAAGATTCCTTTCATTCTTTATTGATCTCTCTTGTTAAATAAAATCTTTGTGAGAATCTTCTTTACAGGAATCAAGGATATCCTTATAAGGATATTAGTTACATATAAAGACAAGCCAGCTTTTGTAAGGGATAGTCAATAATGGACCACATTTTTATCATTTTGCATATGAGAAATGTAGACAATGCAAGATACTACCTTTTTTATTGTTTGGTGATTATGAAAAAAAAACATTTAATTTGTTGGACATACCTTTTGGTTGGCTACAAGTAACTGATTTCATACATTGCTAAGAACCACCCTTCAAAAGAGAGAAATCATAAACAAATACTGTAAAATAATAATAAAAATAAATTTTATTTCTTCAATTTTTTGCTTAAAAAATTAAAAGTTTTCTCTCCCGTTCATACTTGAAAATCATTCAAGATTTTTTGAGACATAATAATAGAAATAACTTTTTTTGATGACTCAATCTACCTATCAATATAAATATAAAACAGATAATGTATGCCTACCAATAATATTCACAATATTGAATATCTGTGATGGAGTAAATCCAATGCAGAGTCCAAAATTAAGAGAGATTCCCTGGAAAAACAGGTGAAGAAGGAGTCCTGCCAAATTCCTTTTATGACATATATATGGTACTGATACCTAAATTAGGAAGAGCCAAAACAGAGAAAGAAAATTATAGACCAATCTCCCTAATGAATATTGTGGCAAATTTTTTTTTTTTTTTTTTTTTTTTAGGCTAGGGTTAAGTGACTTGCCCAGGGTCACACAGCTAGGAAGTGTTAAGTGTCTGAGACCAGATTTGAACTCGGGTCCTCCTGAATTCAAGGCTGGTGCTCTATCTACTGCACCACCTAGCTGCCCCCTTGCAGCAAAAATTTTAAGTAAAATGTTCACAAAGAGATAACAGCAATTTATCAGCAGGATAATAAATGATTACCAAATGGAATTTATACCAGGAATGCTATACTTGGTTTTCCTGAAAAGTAAAAAAGTAAAAAAAAAAAAGAGATTGTATCCTGAAAAGTACTGGCATGATTAATCATATCAATAATAAACTAACAGAAATTATGTGATTATCTCAATAGATGAAGAAAAGGCTTTTGACAAAATGAAGTGCCCATTCCTATTAAAAACACTAGAGAGCATAAAAATAAATGACATTTTCCTTAAAAGGATAAGCTAAAACTATTAGCAAACATTATCTGTAATGAGGATAAGCTGGAAACATTTCCAAAAAGATCAGAGGTGAAACAAAAATGTTCATTATTCACTCTATTATTCAATGTTATAGTAGGAATGTTAACTTTAGCAACAAGAAAAGAAAAGAGAAATTAAAATAGAGTAGGCAATGAGGAAACAAAACTATCACTCTTTACAGGTGTTTTGATTTTTGAGAACCCTAGAGAATCAACTAAAAATTACTTGAAACGATGAATAACTTTAGCAGAGTTGTAGGACATAAAACAAACCTACATAATTCATCAGTATTTCTACATAATACTAACAAAGCTCAGCAGTAAGAAATAAAAAGAAAAATTCCATTTAAAATAATCATAGACAAAATAAGATATTTGGGAGTCTATATGCCAAGACACACCCAGGAACCATATGAACACAATTATAAACTGCTTATCACAGAAACAAAGTCAGATTTAAACAACTAGAAAAATATTTGCTCATGGGTAGACTGAGTTAAGATAAAATGACAGTTCTATCTAAATAAATCTATTTATTAGGTTCTGTACCAAACTGCCAAAAAAATTCATTTTATACAGTTAGAAAAAATAATAACAAAATTCATTTGGAAAAACAAAAGGTCAAGAATATCAAGGGAATTAATGAAAAATGCAAAGAATAGTGACCTAGTCATACTCAAAATTATATCATAAAGCAGCAGTCATCAAAACCAATTAGTGTTGAACAAGAAATAGTGTGATGGATCAATGGAATTGGTTAGGTACACAAGACACAATAATCAATGACTACAATAATCTAATATTTGATAAATCCAAATATCATTTTCTGGGATAAAAAGTCAAAATTGCTGGGAAAACTAGAAAATAGTATGCAAAAATTAAATATAGACCAACATCTCCCATCCTATATCAAGATAAAGTTTAAATGGGTACATGATTTAGATATTAAGGGAAATACTATAAACAAATCAGGAAAGCAAGGGATAGGCTAACTATCAGATCTTTGGAGAAGAGATTTTTAACTAAACAAAAAATAGAGAACATTATTAAATACAAAATGGACAATTTTCATTACATTAAATTAAAAAGGGGTTGTGCAAAGAAAAACAATGCAAACAAGATTAAAAGAAAAAAGCTGGGAGATAATTTTTACAGCCAGTGTTTCTGATAAAGGCCTCACTCATTTCTCAAATATGTAGAAAACGGAGTCAAATGTATTAGAATACAAGTCATGCCCCAATTGATAAATGGTCAAAGGATATGAACAAATAATTTTCAGATGAAGAAATTAAAGTCATCTATAGTCATATAAAATTTTTCTAAATCCCTATTGATTAGGGAAATGTAAATTAAAACAACTCTGAGGAATAACTTCATGCCTATCAGATTAGCTAAAATGATAAGAAAAAAAATGATAAATGGTGGAAGAGAAGTGGGAAAACTGGGGCATGAATGGGGCATTGTTAATGGAGTTGTGAACAGATCCAGTCACTTTGGAGATCAAAAGGGCAATCAAACTGCATATCCTTTTATCCAACAATGCCTGTTGGATCAACTACTGAGTTTATATCCCAAAGAGATCATAAAAGAGGGGAAAAGACCCACATGTGCAAAAATATTTGTAGCAACTTTTTTTAAGTCTGGTTTTTTTCTTAGAAACATATAGAATTCCTCTGTTTCATTGAATGACCATCTTCTTCCGTGGAAAAAGATGCTAAACTTAGCTGGGTAGTTCATTCTTGGTTGCAGTCCTTGATCTTTTGCCTTACGGAATATCAGGTTCCAGGCCCTTCTATCTTTTAATGTGGAGGCAGCCAGATCTTGGGTGACCCTTATTGTGGCACCTTGGTATTTAAATTGTTTTTTTCTAGCTGCTTGCAGGATTTTCTCCTTTGTGTGGTAATTCTGCAGCTTAGCCACAATATTCCGTGGTGTTCTTTTTTTAGGGTCTATTTCAGAAGGAGTTCGATGAATTCTTTCCACATCTACTTTCCCTTCTGTTTCTATTATCTCTGGACAGTTCTCTTTGATAATTTCCTGTAAAATAGAATCTAGGCTCTTTTTTTGGTCATAGTTTTCTGGAAGTCCAATAATCCGCAGATTATCTCTCCTAGATCTATTTTCCAGGTCTATAGATTTTCCCAGTAAGTATTTGACATTGTTCTCCAGCTTCTCATTTTTTTTGTTTTGTTTGACTGATTCTTGGGTTCTCTGTGAATCATTCATTTCTATTTGTTCCATCCTGACTTTTAAGGAGTTATTTTCTTCTTTCACAGTTTTTAGTTCTTTTTGTAAATGCCCAATTTCGTTTTTAAATGAATTGTTTTGCTCTATTGAATTTTTTTCCATTTCCCTAATTTTTTTTTTTTGAGAATTATTTTCTTTTTCCAATTCAGAAATTCTATTTTCTTGAGACTTTTTTATCTTTTCCAATTCAGAAATCCTACTTTCCTGTGTTTTTTTAACCTTTTCTAATTCACTAATTTTGTTTCCCTGCATCTCCTGTGAATTCTTTATTTTTTCCAACTCCAATTTCAGGACGTTGTTATTCTCTATCATAACTTCCCTTTCCTTGCCCCATTTTTCTTCGATCTCCCTCAATTTCTTAAGAGCTTCTTCTAGGAGAGAGTT
This sequence comes from Sminthopsis crassicaudata, assembly GCF_048593235.1. NCBI lineage: Eukaryota > Metazoa > Chordata > Mammalia > Dasyuromorphia > Dasyuridae > Sminthopsis > Sminthopsis crassicaudata. Next base: position 174,983,235 of record NC_133619.1, on the reverse strand, counting down.
ATGTGATGGGGGGCAGGAATCGTTCCCCTTTAGGTTGTTATCTGATTCTCTGCTGTCAACTTCCTCGGGGTTGGACACCCGCTCTTTCTCTGTATAGAAGGAATCTATAGTTTTTCTAGCTTTTTTGCTCATACTTAAAAAATGTTTTGGGGTCTGTCCCTGGGGTAGGAAATTATTTACTTCTTTACCAGCTTCCTCCCAGACGGGATGGATGCAGCGGCCCCTGCGCCCGCGCTAAGAGAGAGCTCTGGGAGAGAGTTCCCCACCCCCTCCCTGGAAGTGCCTCAGAGGTGATTAGCACTGCTGTGCTTTGAGGGCGTAGAATAGTGAAGACAGCAAGAAGCTCAGCCTATGTGTCCGGGTGGGGAGTGGATGTCTGCAGCAGGTGACGTGAGAAGCCCCTGCGCTCAAACTGGAAGTGTCTGCCAGAAACCGCGGTCCCTAGTTCAAAGGTTCCGCTTCTCTGGGACTTCCTGGAGCTGAGTTCCACTCCCTCCAGCTAAGCTAGGCAGTGTGTGTTGCCTTGGGCCGTATCCACCCACTTGTCAGTCTCTTAACTATTCTCAGGAGGGAGCTGAGGCCACACCCCCTGGTGCCGAGTCTGCCGAGTCACCCCCAGGGTGGGGGGAGGGGGGAAATCTAATCTGAGTTTTAAAATATTTTGGCTTTCTCTTCTGAACTGCTAAATAATTAGCAGAGAAGAGCTAACAGCCTGTGCCAGATTCCTTTACCTCAGTGGCTTCTCTGATCCCAGAGCCCCTCCCAGCGCAATGGGCGCAGTGTGCCCCTACCCCACCGTCTGTGCTGGTCTTTCTTATTCCTCCCCTGAGAACTGACCTTTCCTGTTGAAACTCCAGATTCTCTTCAGCTGGTAAGTCGTGCTTCCAGTCCTTGTGGTATCTATCAGTCCTGAGCTAATTTTGAGACTTAATTTATCTAATTGGTTGTGAGGGAGTGAGGACGTTCACTGAGTCGTGTGTTTCTTCTCCGCCATCTTGGCTCCGCCCCCTGTAGCAACTTTTTTTGTGATAGCAAAGAATGGCAATGAATAAATGCCTATCAATTGGGGAATGGCTGTATAAGTTGTGGAATAAAAATGTAATACTATTGCTTGATGAGAAATGATGAACAGGTTAATTTCAGAAAAGCCTGGAAAGATTGACACAATCCAATGGTGAATGAAGCAAGCAGAACCAGGAGAACATTGTACACAGTAATAATAAGATTTTGTGATGATCAATTATGATGGTCAGCTTTTCTCAGCAATATAATGATTCAGGACAATTGTTGTACACTTGTTTCAATTGTGCTGGATTCTTCGTGACCCTGTTTGGGGTTTTCTTGGAAAAGATACTTCTCCAGCTCATTTTGCAGATGAGGAAACTGAGGCAGAGTTAAGTGACTTGCCCAGGTTCAGTATCTGAGACCAGATTTGAACACAGGAAAATGATTCTTCCTGACTCCAGGTCCATTACTCTATCCATTGAACCCTCTAATTATTGATAGATTAAAAGACAACTTTCAAATGTAATTAATTAACATATTATCTTTTAGTTTGGGGAAGAATAAGGTGGTATAATAATTTAAATAAACTAGAGTCATAATAAAAATAGGCCACAAGTAGAGGTGAAGCAACCCAATCTCTCTGAACCTCTGTCTTCTCATCTGAAAAAGGGGGAGAATGATACCTGGGTTACCTATTTTAGATGTTTGCTGTAAGGATCAAAGGAGTAAAGATATGTAAAATACTTTGTAAACCCTGATATCCCAAGTAAGGAGTAGCTCAGCTATCTGTATTCGAGGAACCCAAGTTTGAATGTCAATTCTATTGTTTACTGGCTGCTAATTTCAAAAGGAATGCAAACTATAAAATACTGAATAAGTAGATGACCCCTTGGTCTTGATAGCTATTGAGCTTCCTTCTAACACTGAGATATTATACTCTGGGATTCTAACTATATGATTTTGATGAGACAACCAAGAGTCAGATATGACTGAACAAGAAAAATATGACCTTGAGCAAGTATTTGAAAATCTCTTAACCTTAGTTTTCTCATCTGCAATATATAGGACTCAGACTATATTATTGTTAAGATTACTTCTAGTTCTATAAACCTCAAACATTCATCTGTTTCCCCTCTCCCTTACAACTTACTCAGAGCCTAGAGAAATGTTATATAAGAGGAGCATTTTTTTTTAACCTTTTAGCTCAACTCCTAAAATATTTTCTTGCCCTTTTGAATGTTTTTGCTACTCTAATATAGGTGGATGACTCAATTATTTGAGTCAGTGATTGAGTAGACAGTCTGGGCCGTTCCTTACTTAATAGATACTCCCTAGCTAGTGTCCTCTTATTCAGACTCTCCTGTTCCTTCTTAAGGAAAATGCATGGGTTAGTGAATTTCATAGATTGTTATGTCTTAGAAACTAGATGTTTTAACTCCATTTCTCACTTTTTCCTGCATGGCTTTGAGCAAATTGTTCAATCTCCTTCTGTTATAGTCTCCTCATTTAAGACCTGCACAATAAATTGACCCAGTTCACAGGGATATATAGGAATATGGAAATAATAACATTGCCTATTTTGAATAAAATTTGTGAGATATAGTGAGGAAAATGTTGGAAGGTGCTCCATGAGGGTCCATCCCTGATTTTGTTGTTAACTAAACATATGACCTAAAGAAAGTCCTTTAGGTTTTAATCACCAATTGTTAATTACTTCACAGAATCATGCAATGAATGGTCGAGGTCCATCACCAAAGTTATTATACTTAATAAATGTTTATTGATTAAAAAAATGTTATTTTATTATTGTTATCATGCCACTGCATAAGCTAGTCTGAGGTAATGTTAGGTTTTTAGGAAGATTCTTTAACTATGTATACTGTTAATAAATGTTTCTATAAGAATCTCTTGCTATAGTTAACATCCTTCATACTTGACTAATAAATGCAGCCTTTTCTGTATGGTCATGAATCTTCAAAGTGTGGTCTGGAAGGCCTTGAGGGAACCCTGTCAGAGGCATGAGATCAAAACTATTTTCATAATGCTTTAATGTCCACTTTGTAAATGTAAATAGATATAAATCACATGAAAAGCTTGGGGGGGGATGCTCAATAATTTTTAAGAGTAAAAAGTTATTCTCAGCAAAAAGTTTGAGAACCATTAGCCTAAGATATGCTCCAGTACTGCATTATACTTGAGACTGGCATTTACCAAATTGTGTTCTACAATAATAGTTCATTGGATTCCAGGAAGAGAAAGCTGTAGCAGGGGATAAACATCCATGGTGAATTTCTTTTGCTTTGCCATTTCTACTATTTGGGTATAATGTATACTCAATCCATAAAGGGCACCATTAGATATTGGTTAAAATAGATCACAAGAGGAAAAAACTGCCTTTTTATGGGACTAGACTAAATCATCAAATGTGTCCAGTCACTTAAGCCTCTATAAAAGCAAACACTTTCTACCCATTTGCTTCCTTAGTTATTTTAACAAGCTATCAATAACTTTAGAATTTGTGATTTTGTCACTGTATTTACTCCCTTCAATTCATCCTGGCAGATGGTCTTTGAGAATTATCATAGTGGAAATTGTACACAGGATCTAGAAATAAACCTTTCCAAACTTAGCAGATGGCAGGGAAGACATAGTATATCACTACATCTACATTTGAAGCCTTTCCTATATGGCAGAACAGCAAGAGCTCCAAATCCACTAGTGGAGTCCTAATAGACCCAAAGTGATCTGGGGAGTGGTGGAGCAAAGGCATATAGAAAAGGCGGGGAAAAAAAGGGAGGATTATAAAAGGGGATGATCCATAAATCCTGCTTTCACTTTCAACCCCACCCAGGCATACTTAAAAATAAAAAACAAAATAAGATTTGTCATTAAGAATAGTGTCTTAGAGGGCACCTAGGTGGAGCAGTGGATAGAGCACCAGCTTTGAGTTCAATAGGACCCGAGTTCAAATCTCAGACACTTAACACTTCCTAGCTGTGTGACCCTGGGCAAGTCACTTAACCCCAGCCTCAGGGAAAAAAAAAAAGGAATAGTGTTTTAGATTGCACATATTTAATTTATAAGAAATTGCTTGCTGTCTTGGAGACAGGGAAGGTAAGGGAAAGAGGCAGAATTTGGAACATAAAATCTTACAAAAATGAATGTTAAAAAACTATCTTTACATGCATTTGGAAAGATAAACTACTATTGAGAAAAAAAGAATTAAGCAAATGAAAAGAATTAATAGTATTTTAAAAATATTCTTTAGCATTATATGATTTTAGAGGTTTGATTGTTCTGTCTCTAAACATTATGATATATTGAAAGAAAAATTGATTTAAAGTCAGAAGGACTGTGTTCAAGGACAAGCAAGGTCTCTGACTGGCCAGAGCAAATTAGCAATTAGGCTTTGAGGAGATCAGAGCCTTCTCATAGCTTTAGCTACTCTTAGATAATTAGATAATTAGAAATTTATTTAATTAGAGGATCTCTAATTTTGCTGCAAATGAATTTGAGATCAGAAGAAACTTAAGAAGGCAAGGTAAGTGTTCTCTGCCCACTTCCCCCTTATGTCTTCATATTTGTCTATAGCAAAACCTAATTGCTTTGGTGCTCTATATACCACTATGGACAAATCATTTAACTTCTGGCTCAGTTTTCTCATCTGTCAAATGAAGACAATACTATTTAAACTACCTATTTCCCTCCTATTTACCCCTTGTTTTGGGAAAAAGCTCTTTAGAAACTTTTAGAGTACTGAAAAAACATAATAGTTATTATGATTATTGTTATTATATATCCTCAAAGCTTCATATTACCAAACCCTTTCTTTAATGGAATTAGAAATAAAAGGATTAAAAGATCTAAATGGTTGACAGTTAACATATTGGTCTTATTAAGACTGAGTTAAAGTGAAAATAATGACTTCAACTTTTCCAGTTCATAGAATCACAGAATATCACAGAGACAAGTTGAAAGGGACTTCAACTTGTTGCTTTTGTCCTTTTTTGTATCCCTACCCCTTGATAGACTGCCTGACACAAAGTCAGTGTTTAATAAAGGCTTATTGACTCTCTGACCTTAGCTTAGCGATCACCTGTTCCAATCTACTCACTTGACAGATAAGGAAATTGAGGAGTTGTAAAAGGAGGGAAAGCATCCAAATCAAGAGAAGATTGTACTTGAAGGTGGAGAGGGGATGTCACTAAAGAAGCAAAAAGGACATAAAGTAAAAATACTCCATACAAACTTCATTAACTTTTCCATATTGAAGCTTGTCTGCCTTATTTATCTAAAACTATATACAGATAAGGAAGGAAACCTTCTACAATGTTGCTCCTAGGAAATATGCATGAAAGTATTATCACTTATGTACTTATTTGTCCACTGGTCACAAAGTACTTTATTAAACCTTATGGAAGTGGGTGATAATAATAACAACAAAAACAAATAAAGGATAAGAAGGCTATAGAAGAAAATCTCAACTGATTATGATAAGAGTTTACAATCTAATTCAGCAGATGAAGCATAGACACAAAATGACTTACTTAATTTAAAAGTAACCTATCAACACATTTTAATGAATGTAGGTGTTAAGATATTTATAGTGGAGTATAATCAATCTAGCAAGATTGTCCAGAAGAGACATTATTAAAAGGTCTTCAGGAAAGTGATATTTGTAGATAGGGAGAGCACACAGGAGGGAGGAAGGAGTAGAGGGAGGAAGGAAGGGAGAGAGGGAAGAAATGAGGGAGGAAGGAAAGAAAGAAGGGGGGAGAGGAGGAGGAAGGGAAAGAAGAAGGGAAGAAGAAGGAAAGGAGGGACAAAATGCAGGAAGGGAGTTGAATGAAGTTGAAGGAGTAGTTGAATCATGAGTATACCATGCCTCTAATTTTAGTCTAAACAAGTCAAGTAAAAAAATATTTATTAAGAGTTTGATATGTTAGGCCTTGTGCTAAGTACTGGAAATATAAATACAAACAAAAAGAAAGGAAGTGCCTTCCTCATGGAGCTTACATTCTAAGAAGGAAGAAAACACATAAAAGGTAACTGAAAGTTGGGAGGAAGGAAAAAGTACCCACAAGCTTAGTAGCTAAGTCTGGAAGTCTATGAGGAGAGCAGAGAAAGAGTGAATCATGGCTATTCTGGGTATTCCCTCAAAATGAAAATGGAAGGAGGAGACCACTGGGACAGAGATGAGAAGGTTGGAGAGAAGAATTCTATCTGGTGTACATATGAATATAGAAAATTAGAAGAACACTGGACAGTTCATTTAACCCTCTGAATCTCAGTTTTGTCATTTGTATAATAGGAACAATAAAACTTCAACTCTTTTGTTGTGGAGATTAAATAAGAAACATGCCACCATAGGAATGTAAGTTATAATTATAAATATTCACTGAATGAGTATTTTCTCCCCTAGGTACATTGCTATGTAGTCTCTAAGTGTTCAGTAAATAAGTACTTGTTGCATGATTAAGGCTTAATTAATGATCTTCAAAATGAAAAAAAAAATGACATATATATGTGTGTGTGTAAGTATGTGTATGGTATAGATGGATTCTTGGTAAAAGGGTTATGTTCAGTTTTTATCATTGTTGATCTTTTCATCTTTTTTGTTGTTATTCTTTTAGTGAATGATTATTAGCTGTTTTCAGGTTTTGTACAAATTAGATTTTGTTTTTGTTTTTTTAAAGCACAACCTATATTTCATCCAATGTGTTAATGTATTCATGATAATTCCTATTCCTAAGTTACTTTAAGGTGGTAAAATTGTTATCCACTGACAAGATAAGATATGCTATCTACACTGAGGACAGAACAAAATAAATGGGCTTGGTTGTAGTGCAAAAAGTTTGGTTAGGGAGAAAGAAACTTCTTTTATCAAGCAGAGTGGACTATATGACTTCTCAAAACCCATTCCAACTTATGATTCATTCTGTGGGCTATAAAACTGATGTGGAAAAAGTCATAATTTAAGCAGAAATAAAGAGTCAGGAAGATTCGTTTCTCTGAGTTCAAATCTGGCCTCAGACACTTACTAGCTGTGTAACCCTGGGCAAATCATTTAACACTGCCTTTGTTTCTTCATCTGTAAAATGAGCTGGAGAAGAAAAAAGCAAACCACTCCAAATGGGGTCACAAAGAGTTAGATATAATTGAATAATAATAGCAAGAAGTCATGTGTAGATTCTTCTCTTGATATAATAAAGGAGTTGAGCTGACAGTCCATAGGATCATATGTTTAGAGCTAGAAGCATCCTTAGACATCATCTAATCCCATCCTGTTGTACAAATGAGCAGAATGAGGCCCAGTGAGATGAAATTACTTGCTCCAAATCACACAGGTAGGGAATATTAGAGATAGGATTTTAACCAAGGTCCTCTGATTTTAGAACCAATACTGATTCCATTCTACGAATTGCCAGCAGCCTTCTTACAAAGTGTGTTATCTCATTTAGAAGTCTAAGCTCCGCTGTGAGATAAGAAAGATAAATATTATACCAGTTTTACAAATAAAGTTTTGTTGTTGTTTGTTCTTCTCAAAGAGAACCTTGAAAACAGAGAGGTGATGTCATGACATGCAGGTGAATTGGATTTAAAAAAGGAAGGTTTGTGCACAGATAAAGGGACTTAGGTGCAAAGACTATTCAAGTTAAGTGACAGAGGTCGTAGGACCCAAACTTAGATCTTCTAATTCCCCATTTTCCCCATGCATTTCCTATTTTCTTTGCTTTATAAATTCAGTGCTGTAGGAATATTCAGCATAATATGATGGTAATATATTTAAAGAAAAAAGTTCCTATTTGAAAAGCAGAATTTGAGAGGGTACATCAATTACCTCAGTGGGCATATTTTTTCTGTACAACTGAATCACCACTAATGATAATAAATGTTTGGAAAAAAAAAAAAAAAAAGGAAGGGTGGAAGCTAGATGGTACAGTGGATGGCCCTGGAGTCAGGAGAACCTAAATTCAAATCTAGCCTCAGACATAAGCTCAGTTTCTTGACTCCAAATGCCTTTGCTGTCCAAAAACATTTTTTTTGAAATCATACTGTCTTACTTTCAATGTATTGTAGAAGATCTGAAGCCTCCAGGTTAGCTACCTTTATTCAAAGTATCCCACAAGTCCAATTGTCTGTTTCTTGCCAGGTATTCTCCAACAGTGGCAGCAGCATAGTATCTGTAGTCCAAGGCTTTATGTGACTCTGAGCAATCTTTCTGGGACCTTCTTTTAATCATCTGAAAATAAAAGGATTAGTCAAGAGCCTTTCAGGTTCCAAAAAATCTTGAATTCTAATATTGAATAGTTTGCATTGCTCCCAAATAAAAAGCAGAGGCCCACAGGCAGAGGTAGAAGGAAGGATTTCCAAAGAAGAGTTTTCATAGAAATTTAGTCTTAACTCAATAATTTTGGAGTGATTTTGGTACCTTGCCCTTCTGCAGAGCAAGAAAGCAAACACAGAAGGCAGGATATAGTGGGGCCCCTGGAACTGATGGAATCCAATATTTACTTGACTGTATGGCTGTAACAGCTCAGTTTTTTAAGTTAACCATGATGTTCCAAGTGTGAGTTACATTTCCAGGAAGATACAAAATGCAGAACTATTCCCTAGCAAAGTACTTGGGGCTGAAGAATGAGATGGGGGTTGGAGAAAATGTAACTTTGATTTACCTAACTCAAGACAGTATTTGCTGAATATTTACTATGGGCCCAAAATGCTATTATTCTTAAAAACTTAAATCCAGTCTTACTAAGACATCCTTACAAGTACACAGTGTAGTAAATAAGATAATGATTAATGTGAAAATGGAGGACCTGGATTGTAATTCTAATAAACCTCTGTCTCAGTTTAATTTTATCACCAAAGAAATTAAGGAGTTAGATTAGAGGAATGACTTCTGAAGTGATACAGATCTAAAGCTATGAACTTTTGCTTCTTTGAGACATTCTAGGTTGGTGGTATTGCACATTTGATTCCATGGTTGTTAAAATGGCAGCATCTAAATTAATACCAAATTAGGCAGAATGGTATAATGAGGGGGGGGAGGGGGATTAGATTGCCTCCAATCATAAGAACTATATTTAATTCCAGACTCCACCATTTGATTTTGAACAAGTTTACACCACTGCTCTGTTCCTCTACAAAAATTACATTTTAGAACAGTATGTGGCCCAGAGAAATCCTTACATACAGATTATCAGTAGCTCCTATTTCTATTTGAGTTGTATACCCCTGATGTAAAGGAGAGTGCTGGTCCCTTGAATTAGGAAGCCTTCCTTTATGACTGTATGATCTTTGATAAGTCCCTTAATCTCTCAGTGCTCCCAGACAACTTTCTAAGATTGAGAGAGGGGAATTTCCTCACCAGTAATTCCCAACATCAGTGAAATCATAGATCTGGGACCCTTTTCTTCCCTCAAGGCTATTATATGCAATACCCTATGTTGGCTGGATATGACAGAGACCTTGATCTCAAAGAATTTACAATCTAGGGAGGTGGGAGAGGATAAAAAATAAATAGTAGTTAAGTTAAAACTTTGCTTTACAAAGTAATTTTGATCCATTCTCCCTTGATGACTACAAGTCATGGAAGTAATGTAAGTATAATGACTCCCATTTTAAAGGTGAGAAAACCAGGTTATGGGGAGCCCAGGTCTTCTAATTAGCAAATACTGGAATGGGGATTCAAACCTAAGACTTAGTCATAAGTGTGGTATTCTTTATACTCAAACATTTCCCAAACTTATCTAGACAGGCATAGCAGGAAAACAGGATTTCTCTTCCCAAAGTTCTTGTATTTGATTAGTTCTGGACTTAGCTATTTGACAATATGGGCTGGGTAGCTCCAGGCATCGACCCAGATAGGATCTGTCAAGGAACAGATGCAGCTGGGGTTGCTTTGGGATCAGACAAAGCCTGGCTCAGTCCCCAGATTGGCTCCTGCTGAGGAACCACTCTGATTTCATTATGGTGTGTTGGACAGCACTCCACAATCAGATGACACTGTTGAGCTGGGGGAGAAGGGGACCACAGGGAAAGGGGAAAAAGCACATACAAAGAGAGTGAGGGTGGGCAGAGAAGCTCACTCACGATGTCTCTGTGAATTTACCACTTCACCCGTAGCTGGAGCCAATTCTTATCCACCTGTGTTATCCATTTTTCTGTCCTGGACTTGGGTTACCTAAAAAAGAGTAAATTAATTTGACATTAGCCAAACCTGAGTGAGCTAGAATAGAAAGGAAGCACACAACTATGCCAGGGCCAGTTCCACTAACTAACATGAATGCATGAAGTCCTGATTTGATTCAAAGGGGTCAGGAAGGTCGGCTGCCCCACAGAGATTCCCCTCTACCCCTGATGCCCTAAGCTACACCTTCAAAGGTTTATTCCCTTAGTTCAGGGATTCTTAATCATTTTGTGTCAGGGACTCATCAAATAATATTTTTAAATGTACAAAATACATAAAGATCACAAAGGAAACAAAATATACTGAAATAAAGTTGTTGTTTTTTTCCCATTCAAGTTTACAGACTTCTGAAATCTATCCATAGACTGTTTCTGGATAGGTTCCATGGATCCCAGATTAACACCACCTGCATTAGACAAGGGCTTTCATTTCTCTAAATATTTCTAGGAATAGTGATATTTTGATGTTACAGCAGTCATTTTCACCTTAGTGTGGAGGGGGTGGGGGAAGAAAGGGAGCTTAGAGTACTCTGAGGTTGGCAAGACTGGGATTTAAATAAAGCAGAAAGGAGAAGTTGCGATATCTGATTTGCTTCCTTCACAATTGTGTTGAATTATCATCAGTTGTGGGTAGTACTGGCTTAATTGGCTGAAGCTGGTGGAGGAGAGAAGAAAGATAGGATGAGAAAGGCAGTCCTTTCCCCAGAAGATGAAATAGGTAAATGGTGGGGAGTGGATAGAATACTCAGTTAAGAAAATTTGAGTTTAAATCCAGCCTCAAACATTTACTATCTGTATGACCCCACTTCACCCTATTTGCCTGTTTCATTTGTAAAATGAATTGGAAAAAGAAATGGCAAACTACATCAGATCCCAAATAGGGTAACAAAGAATCAGACATGACTGAACAACAACAAAGCCCCTGTGTCAATCTGGTCCTATCCCACTAACCTAGCTTGTATTCATACCTTCAATGACATAGGGAGCAAAGTTATAACAGCTTTAATAAAGTGCAGAGGGTCTAAACTACTTGGTTCTTCCATTTATTTACTATTTGTGTGATCTTTAGCAAGATGTGAAGTCTCTGAGAATCATTTTCCTCATTTATAAAATTAAGATGGTGACACCTTTATACCTTGAGAGTTGTTACAAAGAGAAAAGGAAGTAAATTACAGGATATATAGTGCAGTAGAAAGTGTGCTGGATTTGGAGTCTGAGGACACGAATTCAAATTCTGACTCTGACACTCACCTAACCCTACCTGTGTAACCTATCTATAAGTCACTTAACATTCCTTGGCCTTATTTCCTCATCTGAAAAATAAGAGAGACTAAATGCCTTCTAAGATTTCTTCCAGCTCTAAATATGAGATCCTAAGTGCTTTTCAAACTACAAAATAATGTATCTGATTAAAACAAAAGTGGATGGATTGACTGAAGAAACCATCTAGAGAAAATATGGAGTGAGAAAGGCAAATCTCATTTTAGATGGTCAACAGCAATGAAATCAACAATAACACATTCTGACCAACAGATGTTCATAATTGAGCCCAAGACTGTCTCCTTCTCCTTTGATGATCATCTAAATAACTCACAGGGGGAATATTTTCCAGGATCTAGTTCACTGGAAGAAGAAACACATTAAAAACTAAGATCTCTGAGGGAAAAAGCCACTCTTTTTGGAACAAAGTATTATATTTGTGATTCCTGTCAAGATGTCAGTCTGTCCCTGGCACTCACTATTCTACATCCTCATCAGCAGTCTGGCTTATGAGTTATATGTAGGTGATGTAAAACCCACTTATCATTAGCTTTGTATCTTTTGGCATTAGGTAGTAGCAATGATGAAACTAACTTAAAATATTAAACATGTTCCTACTCTCCACTGAGTGATGGAAAGATAGCTCAACTTATTTTTTAAAAGCCTTTTTCATATATTCACTTTTATAGTCTCATGGTAACTCATAAAAGCAGTCCCTGAGACTGAAAAGACAAATAGAGAAAGAGATTCTCTAATGCAGAAGGTTCAGTGGCATTTCTGTTTGGTTTCTCATATTCAATTCTGAGTTTCCTGAGAGCTATGCAACAAATTCAGAATCAACCATTCAACATTTAGTAAGCAGCTGCTACATGTCAGGGACTGTGCTAAGTACTGAGAATACACAAAGTCAGAAGACATTGATTGCCTTTAAGTAGCTTATAATCTTTTTTTTTCCTGATTTTATTTTATTTTTTTATTATTTATTTTATTTTTATTAATTTTATAATTATAAAAATTTTTGACAGTATATATGCATAAGTAATTTTTTATAACATTATCCCTTGTATTCATTTTTCCAAATTTTCCCCTCCCTCCCTCTACTCCCTCCCCTAGATGACAGGCAATCCCATACATTTTACATGTGTTACAATATAACCTAGATACAATATATGTGTGTAAATCTGATTTTCTTATTGCACGTTAAGTATTGGATTCCAAAGGTATAAGTAACCTGGGTAGATAGATTGTAGTGCTAATAATTTACATTCACTTCCCAGTGTTCCTTCTCTGGGTGTAGTTGTTTCTGTCCATCATTGATCAGCTGGAAGTGAGTTGGATCTTCTTTATGTTGAAGATTTCCACTTCCATCAGAATACATCCTCATACAGTATTGTTGTTGAAGTGTATAATGATCTCCTAATTCTGCTCATTTCACTCAGCATCAGTTGATGTAAGTCTCTCCAGGCCTCTCTGTATTCCTCCTGCTGGTCATTTCTTACAGAGCAATAATATTCCATAACCTTCATATACCACAATTTACCCAACCATTCTCCAATTGATGGACATCCATTCATCTTCCAGTTTCTAGCTACTACGAAAAGAGCAAGTAGCTTATAATCTAATGAAGGAGACAACGAGTAAACATATATAGAGTAAGCTATATATGATAGGAAATAATTAACAAAGGAAAGGCATGAGAATTAAGAAAATAATTTCATTTCACATTAAGATCATTATCTTACATTTAAATGATTATGGGATTAGTTAACTCAATTCTCTTCTTCCAGTCTTCTGGAATGGAGTGGTAGATTTGTATAGTTCTCATTCTGATTGATCTAATACCCACTTTAAGGGGAGCTTGCAAATATGGCTCTGATATATTCCAATATCCTTTAGAGAATGGCCAAGATGCACATCAAAAAAAGCTCCAAGAACTTTTGCTAGCCAGTGGGAAAGTATTTAGCAGACAATATGACTAACCTCTCCCCATCATTTCAAGTTTTACCCCCATGGCATGAAATAAGAAATAAGAAAAGTAGAGTGAATATTTGCAAAGCCACTACACTCATGTGCATAGAAGAGAGATGCCAGATAGATATAAAAAGGATCCCTATGACAAATTGGTTCAAATTCTGACTAACATCACTTGTATATTTCCTTTGGCCAATACATATAGCTTCTGTTTACTCATTTATAAAAATTAGGCATAATGATGCTTACAGTACTTATCTCAGATTGCTGTTGTGGCAAAAAGTACATCTTTTCAACCTGAAAGCATAAATGTGAATTATTATTTTCATTATCCTTAAAAGTCTTCTTTCCCTTCTACCCTTTAAAGATACTGCCTCATCTTTCCCCCTTCATTGTCAAATTTCTAAAAAGGAGAGCTTGCTACATCCATTATCTATATGTTTTTGTACTTCAGGAGACACAAAATTGAATGTAGGAGGCCAAAAACAAATGCCACTGAAGGCTTCCACATTAGAGAATCTCATTTTCTGTTTGCCTTTTCCATCTCAGAGACTTCTTTCATGAGTCAGCATGAGACTGTAAACATGAATAGTTGAACAAGGCTTTTTAAAAAAAATAAGGGATTGAATTGAGCTATCTATCTATCACTCAGTGGAGAGTGGGAATATGCTTAATATTTTAAATTAGTTTCATCATTGTTATCACTTTTAAAAAATAATTGACCACACATACAAACACTGAATCTGACTTCAATTCCCAATATTACCCAGTTGTTTCAGTCACATATTACTTCTCATGACCTCATTTAGGATTTTCTTAGCAAAGATTCTGGAATAGTTTTTACCATTTCCTTCTCCTTTAGTTTCCAGATGAGGAAACTAAGATAAATAGGGTTAAGCTATTATTTAAACTTCAATACAAGTTTTATGAATGCCCATAAATTTTGGTGCCCTGGAACAAAGTCTTCATCATCTTAGCCTATTTATATCCCTGGTTCCCCTCCTCTTTCACTTCTCTGTCTATTCTGAAACTTCATCATTCCTTCTTCATTAATATTATGCTCCTTTGGTTTCCATAGAACTGCAATTTTATGAATTTCCCTCTGCTTTTCTAGTTATTCCTTTTTTATGCACCTTTCACTGGTTCCTCTTCCTCCTTCTTTTCCAACGACCTCTTTAATATCTTCACTTGCTTGTCTTGATTCCATGGTAATGGAATATCATCTTTCTACACAAATCTACTCTTCTACTGACTTGTATATTTCTATTAATAGTACCACCAATGTCCCAATCACATGTTCCTTCTATACTTCCTTTCCCACCTACATATCAAATTATTGTCAATTCCTGTCAATTCCACTTCTGTGCTCTATATCTCAACTTCTTAAACTGTGGGTCACAAGCCCGTATGAGGTCTCATGATGATATGGTTTATCATCAGCAAATATTTGATTTGTATACCAATTTTTATATACCTAATGCCCAGGGTCACATAAAAATTTCTCCAGCGAAAAGGGGCCATGAGTGGAAAAAGTTATTACCTTTTCTCTTCCATTTCCATTAACTCAAGTTTAGACCTCTTTCACACTGCTGCTTGTTTAATCTTCTTAAGGAACAGATCTGATTGGGTCCCTACAACCACTCAAAATCCCTCAAATATCTACATGTTGCCTTGTAAATAAAGCTAATATTCCTTTACCCTTGTATTCAAAGCTTTTCATACTCTGTTTCCTAGAGTTTCCGAGCCAGGGTATTTGTTGACCTATTTCCTGTGTGCTGTGTATATTCTACAGAGATACAATCTGTGAGTCATGTTGTTGAGCTATCCTGGTCTGGGACAAAGAACTTTAGTTGTGATGACTCTGGGTCACCAGGTCAGAGATAGTGACATCCTTGAAGACATCCTTTGGATCCACTCCTTGCTTTTACATCAGGAATCACAGGACCTCTCCATTAGGACACAAAGCCATGTCTCCTGAACTCTAGTCTAGTGCTTTCCCCACCTCTTCATAGTTGCATACTGTTTTGCAGTTTGCAAAATGTTTTTACATCTATTATCTCATTTGCTCCTTATCTTACTAGCAATCCTGTGAAGAAGGAAGAGCAGGAATTACTGATGAGAAGACAAATCCATGGAGCTTAAATAATTTGCTAGTGGTAACAGTCATGAAGTGGCAGGACTAAAGCATGCACTTGCACTTTCTTTCAAAAGTTATATCCTCTATTTTGATTTAAAGTTATATATTGAATTATTATTTTAGATAGTTAAAATCTTTCATCACTATGATGACACAAAGGAAAAATTACCTTTTCTTATTCTTTAAATGATTGACATGCCAAGTATCTGAGACCATATTATAAAGTAGAGTGGAGAAATACTTTTGTTTGTTTTGTTTTGTTTGGAAGGGATCAGGGTTAAGTGACTTGCCCACGGTAGCACAATTTGTAAGTGTCTGAGACTGGATTTGAAATCAGGTCCTCCTGACTTGAGGACTGGTGCTTTATTTACCAAATCACCTTCTCTTTTTCATTTTTCAACAATCTCCTCAATATCTTCACTTGCTTGTCTTGATTCCATAGTAATGGAATATCATCTTTCTACCCAAATCTACACATCTCCTGACTTCTATATTCAGGATTAATAATTACCACCAGTGTCGCTCCAAGTTGTCCTTGGAGAAGTAGTTTTATTTTCCCTTAGGATTTTCCATTTTATTTATTTATTTTTTAATTTTTAATATACATTTGTTTTATGAATCATATTGGGAGAGAAAAATCAGAGCAAAAAGGAAAAAAACAGAGGGGAGAAAAAAAAAAAAACAGAAAAAAAGAAGTGAATCTAGCATGTGTTGATTTACATTCAATCTCCAATCTTTGTTCTTTTTCTGGATGCAGATGGCATTTTTTATCCAAAGCTTATTGCTATAGATCATTGAAATACTGAGAAGAACCAAGTCTTTCATGGTTGATCATCAGCTATTATTGTGTACAATGTATTCCAGTATCAAATGCTTCAGGTAATATGGCATCAGGGCACTAAAAGAGTGTCCTGAGACTATATTACCTGGCTGGCTCATAAGTAATAAGACCAGGTATCCAATTAGGAAAAAGAGTCTGGCAGTTATCACTGGTTTAGCAGACAATATATTGAGTTCTAGAATGTGAACAGAGCAGGAGAAAACAGGTGGTCAGCATAGATGAGGCAGGAAGTAATTCAAGTTGAGATAGTGCATTTAAAGTAGAAAGAATCAGACAGGTCTATGAGGTCTAAGCAGGCAGGGTCTGGATGGTGACACTGTCATGGATTGAATCACTAATAAAGAGAAGATTGAAGTTCTAATTTTGAAAAGTTACTGCTTTCTGCTCTATGTGGTTGAGCCAGTGTTCACAGATGTAGGCTGTCAGCTTAAGGGAAAGCAGAGCTTTTTCCTGACTCTCTGCTCTTGTGGAACCATAGTTGCTAGGACCTCCTGGAAGGTTCTCATAAGTAATAAAGAGCCAGTGTACTAGGAAGTTGATTTGTATGTTGATTAAATGGGCTGAAGAAGGAAATGGCAAACCACTCCAGTATCTTTGCCAAGAAAACCCTTCAGAGGACATGGCATCATGAGTCAGACATGACTTGAAAGGAAGAATTTAATCACAACAATTCCAAGATCATCACTAACTTTGTGATTTTAGACAAGAGATCTCAGTTACCTTATCTGTAAAATGGCTATAACAAAAATAAATGAATAAAATCTTTTTCAGACAGTTATGATGGTTTGTTTTGACTTCTGATTTTCCCTGTATGGGGCATTTCCTTTACGAAACAGATAAATTATCTATTGCTTACTATATAAGAAAATTGCTTGGGGCATTGAGAGTTAGTAATTTGTACCCAGTCACATAGCTACAATGTACCAGAAGCAGAACTCAAAGTCATTTTTCTTGACTCCAAGGTGGTACCAGATAGAAGTCTGCCCTCAGACACTTACTAGTTTCCTCAAATATAATGGACACCCACTTACAAGATTATAGTGAGTTTCAAATGAGAAAATATTATTCTTAACATGGTGGTGCTTAAGCCCATAGTGGGTGCTTAAGAAATCATTGTTTCCCTTTATGTGCTCTGCCCTTGGGTATTATTAATCACAGATTTATAGAGATCACTGAGATCCACAGAGGCTACCTAGCTCTCCTAAAGTTCTTGCCAGTTCTAAAATCCAGGGACCATTTTCTCATTTTGCCTTGTTGAGATTTCCCAGTTGCTGTGGAAGTAAATTGAAGTGGAAGCAGGAGTTCTGCAACAATAGGGAATTCAGAAGAAGCTGGAGAAGCAGGGGGCATCATGGTGAATACAGAGAATTGGAATTTTCTCCATCTAGCTCAATTTGTTGTTGTTCAGTCATTTTTCTATCATATCTGATTCTGCATGACCCCTTTTGGGGGAGTTTTTTCCTGGGCAGTGTAATGTGCTGTTGTCTCCAGAAGCTGCTGATTGCTCTCTGAGAGGAGATCTGCTGTGTCAACTCAAATCTCTCTGACAGATTCTTTTTCTTGTAGAGAACCATTGTCTCCAGACAGGTGCCATTAACTCTGGTCCAGAGAAGTGACTTCCCTTCCTGCAGAGAGCCGCCTCAAGTCTGGTCCAGACAAGACTCTCTATCTCTCAAGTGCCGCCCTCTTTTATCCTCCCAGAGAATGGGCATGGGATAATGCAAGGGCTTCTGGGAAAAATTACTTCAACCAATGAACTTGCTCCTCCTAAGCATGCAAGCTCCTCCCCAGGAGTTCACAAGTGAAACTCCCAGTAGAGGCCGGAACTAGAGAATTGTTAAGTACCAACTTAGCACTTAGTAAGAACCTAACAGGGCAGAAATATTGGAGTAGTTTGTCATTTCCTTTTCTAGATCACTTTACAAATAAGGAACCTGAGTGAAATGTAATTCTTTAAGTGACTTGACTAAGGTTACACAGTGAGTAAGTGTCTGAGGTCACATTTGAACTCAGGTCTACCTGACTGACTTCAGGCCTAGTACTCTATCCAGCACAATATCTAGCTAGCTCATTACTCTGGGGCTTATCCAATCAATATCAGCTTTTGATACCCAGAGTCCTCACTTTGATAAAATATAAGCAAGGATTGTTTTGCTTTTATCTTTGTTTTACCAGTCCCTACACCATTACTTGACTCTACTAAGCACTTAATGAATTCCGGTTGATTGATTGTAAACCTTTGTGGGTGTTATTTAAGAGATGAAGGACTACAAGGAAAGAGAGGGGCAGAGTCCTCAGTCCTGAAGCTTCCCCATTATCTTTTCACTCATTTCATTTCTCAATAGCAGACTGCTGTTCCATCTCAGCTATGTGACACATCCTTCCTCTCTGGATCCTCTCCTTATTCTGAAGAAGGACCTAATCACAGTCATATGAGAAAAGTGGCCCAAGATTCCTGAAGCATCTGCATTTTGCAGAATGTATGACTTCCCAGAAAAATTTCAGACCTAGAAAAAAATAAAACATTAGGTAATTGAAATACTAGATTGGCCACACCTTGAAATATTAACTACTTCTTCACTAGGGTTTTCTACATGCAGTAAAATGGTATGAAAAACAACATTAAAATGATAATACCAGAACTTGCCTTTTCTTTCCTTCTCCTTTTACTATGTGCCTCTGTTAGCTCTTTTAACTTGAGATCTCTTCAGGTAGAGGCAAAGTTGGGCGTGTTTGTTCAGCAGCTGAAAGTTGTCATACTAGAATTTCTACACTGGTAGGGCTTATGGTGTGTAAAGCTTATGGCTCTGTTACCAAAACAGCAGGCTAATAAATGAATATGATTGTGTAGGGACCTTCTCTGCATGTTTTCTATAAATAATATGGTCAGGAGCACCTTAGCAAGCTGTTATTAGAACCATGATAATATCTGACTCACTTAGGATGTTGAGAAATAAATATTTCTTCATGCAGAATTTCAGACCTGAAAAAAATCTTTGAGGTCAGGTCTTCTAATACACAAGCATCCTATGATTTGGGGATTTAGAGTCAAGAGGAACCAGTGAGATCATTTAATCCCCTCATTTCGTGGATCTACTTTTTTTAGAGCAAGAAATGGACCTTTAAAAAGTCAGGCAATTTTAGTTCTTAAAATTTTTATTTTGGACTTAGTAGTTGCTGACCAAAATCAATATTCAAATAAACAGTAGAATACCTTAATATTTCAATAGGTCAGCAATCTGTGATATTTTAATTGGGGTATTCTCTTGTTTTTTGATGTCACATCATTTAGATTAGATCATAAGCCACCTTGGTTCCTCATCTTCTGTGACTCTGAACTACATTCTCTATAAATCCACTATGTTAGTGCTTCCAAAAAACTTACAACAAATTCCTGAATACTAAATGTATATTATATATGGATTTGGACTGTTCATGTGTCTGTAATTCCTTCACTTCACTTAACAAAACATAAATAAGACAGCTAAGCAGCATAGTAGAAAGAAGGACCTAGATTCTGAATTCATATCTAGCCTTAGACATTTAATCTCTCTTTGCCTTAGTTTCTTAATCTGTATAACAGTTATAGTAATAGCATTTACCTCAAATGAGGTAATATTTGTAAGGTTTTGTAAACCTTAAAATTTTATATTATAATAATAATAAAAATAACTGGAGGGACTGGTAATTTTTTTATTTTCTTTTTAACTTATGGGATAAGACAAGCATTTCCATAATGTAGCATAATTTTTAAAAAAGATTGCACATGAAACTCTAAGTTTATTATGTACAAGTTGCTATTCCTTTTATTTATTTTAAGTTATCATGTAAATATTTCCCCTTTCTCCCCTTTTAATGATAGCTATCATTAGATACAAATGTGTGTGTGTGTACATGTAAAATCATTCTGTATGTACTTCAATTTTATGAATTCTTTCTCTAGATGCAGATAGCTTCTTCCTTCATATGTTCTTTGTAGTTAATTTGGTTATTTGTAACAGTCAAAATGACTTATTCATTGTTTATATATCACCTACTTTGTGCCAGATACTGTGTTAATCATTTCTGATAAATGTTAACAAAAAAATGATTGCACATGAACCTAAAACTCAGTTATTTACAGCTTAATTTAAAATGCATACATTAACTTTAAAAGATAGTAATAAACACATCCTGTCTACTTGGGCTTCCTTCTGAATTCTTTTCCTTCTATGTGTTTTTCCAGACTTTTAAAAATATAATTGTACTTAATATATATAGTTCTAATTCTGCTTTTTAATTAATTTTTTCCAAAGCAACATATTGCAAAGCTGGGCTTAGAACTCAGATGTCTTGACTTTTAGTCTAACATTTCTTTCATGATGCACTGATAACTTATTGAAAAATTATTTGTGGTTTTATACATGTATAGTAAATATTACCTAATAATTATACTTTAAAATTTTGAAAGCACTCTGCATATATTATATCATTTGACCCTAACAACAATTCTGTGACAGAAGTGCTATTGTTAGCCTCATTATAAAGTTGAAGATACCAATACTAAGAAAGATTAATTGGTTTGTTGAGAGTCACCTCACTAGAGGGTTTCTGAAGTATATGTAATAGTATTTGTTTCAGTTAAGTGAGTTAGTTGATAGTATTTCTGGACCCAACAAAATATAAGTTGTTTGAGACCAAGGGATATTTCTCATCTATTTTTATATCCCCAATGTCTAAAACAGTAGTTGGTACATAATATTTAATAAATGTCTGGTTTAATGCTCTTTGGAATCACAACACTGAAAGGCATTAGAGACTTAAGGAACTTAAGCCCCCTCCTCAGAAACCTCCAGGCAAGAAAAGATAAAAATGTCATCCATTTAAAAAAAAATACAGTAATCGTTCTTCAATGGGAAGAAAGAGGAGGAATCAGAGGAATAAAGGACTGTATTTCAGAATCATAGAAGGTGTTAATCAGCAAAACATTTTCCTTTAAGAGATATATCATAAAATGTGATTTAAAGTAGTTATTTAAAAGCTAGAAAATAATAGACAGAAGTTAGATTTTCCATGAAAATAAGACATCAATTGATCAGTGACTCAAGCTATTTAATAAATTAAACAATTATTAGAATCAAGGGATGGGAGTGATTACTAGGTGGTACAGTGGATAGAGCACTGGGCTTGGAATCAGAAAGACATATTTCTGAGTTCAAATCTGTCCTCAGATATTTATTATCTGAGTGACCCTAGGCAAGTCACATAATTCTATTTGCCTCAGTTTCCTGAACTGTGAAAGAAGCTGGAGAAGGAAATGGCAGACATCTCCAGTGTCTCTGCCAAGAAAATCAAAAACAGAGCACTGGACACAACTGAAAAATGACTTAACAAAAAATTAAAGTTTGATAACTCTAAGAAACCACTTGTGATCAACTAGTTCAATACCAATTATTTGTCAATGGTTATAAGTGTTACCAGAAATAAGACAAAGCAATTAAGTCAACCTCTATCTGTGACTAATTGACAACTACCAGGAACAAACTAGGAGGAAAGTCTGCATGAATTATCTTTACCCCATTTACTTACACAAGACTCAGTTTCCAGAGCCCAGTCTATACAAAGATAATATTGACAGATTTCTTCCTCTTCTCTATTAGGAAGGAAACTTTAATCCTTTGAGTATGTATGTGTACTTAGGGAGTGTTTCTTCTATTCCTTTGCTAATTGTTTTAATCACATTTAAATGCTTCTCTTTTTATGTGAGTACTCTCTATCTGGTCTGCTGACCTTGTACAAAGTTACAATATTTTAGAATACTCAGCGAATCTTAAATGAGGACTTGAGCTAATTAAAGATATTTATTTGAAATAACCTATGCTGAACTCCAGAGAGTAGTGGAAAATTTCATCCTCCCTAATGTTTTCCAAATAAGCTCATTGTCAGAGGTACTCTAGCTCAAGATATTACTCAAGTTGATTATTTGATAAATTTGTGCTTGAGAGGTGCTAGAACTGTCACACTCAAGTCCCTCAGGTGAAAATCTTCTCACCTTTCAGTGAATGACTTCATTTTTTTCAGATGTTGTTTTACCCACTGAAAAATGGGGACCCTGTCTCCCTCCCACTTAAGTGCTGCTGAATCAGCATCCAAAGAATCTTCTCCGACTGTACACATGACTAGAAAGGTACACAACTAAAGAAAAGATTCTTTGTTCAAGGTTAGGATTCTCCTAAGTTGGGGACAAGAATGAATTCCCTTAAAAAAAAAAAAAAAGAAAAGAAAAGAAAAGAAAACAGAATAATAAGGGAAAGCTCTGTATATATAAGTCATTTGAGGATATTAGATTTAAATGGTATTATAGGTTCCCTTCTAAGCTTTCAAAATTCCTGTATTTCTAGGAAATAGAGACGACCCATTAGCGTTTTACAGGCTACTGAAAACTTACAGTCAAGGCTGAGAGCCTTGATTAGGATATCTGAGAGCTTCCCTCTTCTGAGTGAAAGCCAACCTAAGAAAAGTTTGCCAACTGATTCTATTTGCCTAAAGACAGTGGTTAGTCATAAAAACACAGGATTTATAGACCTTTGCTGCTGTGTGAAACCACAACACAGTGAGACCACACAGTCATATCTGCTTCACCATTTTACCCTGACACATCCACATCTTATAATGATCACTAAGGCACTCAATCAACCTGGGCTTTTAATTCAACTTCTTTGCTAAAACAAATGGCTGAGGTACTGGAAGATGCTTCTAGAAAAACAGATTGAGATAGTGACTGTACTAGGAGCTGATCTAGACTCTGCTATTAACTTTGGGCAGCTAGATAGCCCAAGAGATAAACAAGCATGGAACCTGGAATCAAGAAGATTTAAGTTCAAAATCTGACCTCAGATACTAATTGCTCTGGGACTATGAACATGACGCTTAACCTTTGTTAGCTTCAGTTTCCTCATCTGTAAAATGAGAATAATAATAGCACCTATTTCTCAAGGTTGTTGTGAGACTCAAAGTAATATTCATAAAGTGCTTAGTGGTATATCTGACACATAGTAAGTGCTATGTAAATGTTATCTATTAAACTATCTATTTAACCTTGGTTGTATCACAAAATCTCCCCATGCCTCTGCTCTCTCATCTATAATATAGAAAAAATTGAATTTGATCAGAGAACTTTCTTCTTATGGGAAGCCATTTTTGTTTTCCCTGAGGTCTTACACTAATAATACTAACATATAATTCACATTTATATAACTCTTTAAAGTTTGCAAAGCACTTTCTTCACAACAATGTTTTTATAACCATTGGTTTATATTGGATATTGAAAGGCATAAATTAGTGCTAAAGGAAAAGATAAAAGAAGATCTGCCTGAATCCTTCAGAGGCACAGAGATAGGGATGGCTGTGACAACTGATTTGGAGATCAACCAGGTGAGGCTTAGAGAATGAGAGGCAACATGGTACATTCCAGCAATGTCGAACTCAAATAGAAAAAGATTCACAAAGGCCACATATTGATTTAGAAAATCACAAGTTAACATTATCTCTTGTTGTATTGTGTCTTTATTTTGATAAACATTTCCTAATTACATTTTAACCTGGTATGGGTGATACTTGGGCAATCTGAGGTCACTTGTAACTGAGGATTCTAAGTTTGACATCTCTAGTAGTGATGGATAGAGTTCTGGATCTGGAACCAGGAAGATCAGAGTTCAAATCCTACCTTTGACATTATGTGAGAATGGGGAAGTCCCTCATTTTCCCTAAAGCCCCAGTTTTCCCCAAAAGAAAATAAGAACCTTGGTTTAGATTAAATCTAAAGTCTCTTCCAGATTCAAAATCTATGATTCTATGACCGACTAGTAGAATATATCTCTGTTTGAACAGCCTTGATGATCTTTAAGATCTTTTCCAGGTCTAAAACACACACACACACACACACACACACACACACACACACACACACACACACACACACACATTTATATATGCATATATTGATATGGTTAGTATAGGTATAGGCTGCTGGCCTATTATCCAAATTTACACCTAGATAAGAAGTGTTATCAGAGAGACAGCCATTTAATTCAATTTAGATGATACATTTTCCAACACGGTGATGCACAGGATGAGGAACAGATTTTGATTTGAAAGTTTATTTTAAATATTCCTGACATCTTCAAAACAGAACAATTACTATCAGTAAAAGTCTCATTGGCTTTAAGATTTGTTGCTTGGGGGCAGCTAGGTGGTGCAGTGGATAGAGCACCAGCCTTGAGTTCAAATCTGATCTCAGACACTTAACACTTCCTAGCTGTGTGATCCTAGGCAAGTCACTTAACCCCAGCCTCAGGGGTAAAAAAAAAAAGATTTGTTGCTTGGCTAAGGGTATTCATAATCATCATCAATTGTTCCATAAGAAAATGCCCATCTCAAAGGGTTTTATGCAGCAAGTTATAAGGATAGTTGATACATATTTTTATCTATATTCCTTTTTTAAAGGATTAGTGAGCTGGATATTTCAGATAGCTGAAGATTTGGCTCAGATTATTTGACAGATTGCATTTCTGTGTATTTTTATCTGTTGTTTTAATTCCTATGGATGGCAGTGAAAGCTGCCCATTTATTTCTTGGTATGCTCAGATTTTGTATTTTTTAGGAATGTGTCTTCTTATAACTTACAAATTGATTTGAGCCTTAGTTTTCAAAGTATCTCCTTATAGTGAGCCTCTATCGAATTCGTGGTTATTCCCAGAATAATCTAAGGATATATCTGTAAGTATATATCTGTATACGACTTGTTAAATGATTAGTAGCCCACAAATATTTACAAACTTACTGAGTCATAAATACATATAATTCCTTTTGGTTGTTATATAGGGTGTCATTCCCCAATGAACTCAATGTAGTAATTTTTTTTTTAATTGTTAAGCACCGATTGTGTGCCAAAGATTGTGCTACATACTAGGCTAGATACAAAGTTTAGATAAAATTAAATTCTTGCCTTTATGCTTATACTTCATGGAGCAAGGGATATGAAACATACAGAAATCCAACATTAGTGCACTTTTTAATAATTATTCTCAGCATCATGTGAAATAGGCCATAACCTTTTCTCTGCTCTTTTGAGAGATGGCAAAATTGAGGAGCTGAAAAAAGTCTGAAGATGTTGTCCAGTATAACAGGAGTAATCTCAAAATAGAACTCCAGATTTTAAATTTTCTCTCAGTACTTGGACCATCTAACTCTAATTTTGAGGCAAAAAATGTTTAAATGAAAAAGAGGATAATCTGAAAAAAAATAAAATCAAACACTCTCTGAAGAAAGGATTATGATGTTTTCCTTCTAATTGTGTGTACTAAGAGGTAAGCAGAAATAAACATCCCAGAAGCTGATAAATGAGTCTTGACACACACCATTCTTTGAGTATGCTTGGTCTAGCAGGACACATCCTTCTAGATTGGATCCTCTGAATTTATGACACCACTTTTTCATCATGATGACACATCAGTGGGGCACATGGATACAGTGTCAGACCTGGAGTCAGGAAGGCTCATCTTCCTGAATTCAAATCTGGCCTCAGGTACTTACTAGCCATGTGATCTTGAGCAAGTCACTTCCCCATTTGCCTTAGTTTTCCCATCTGTACAATGAACTGGAGAAGGAAATGACAAACGACTGTATCTTTGCCAAGAAAACCCCAAATGGGGTCACAAAGACTTGGAAATTTCTGAACAACAAAAACAAAAATACTTAAGTGTAAGAAGTTAGAATGTAAGATATGAGCAGTGGGAGTATAATACTGACATAATGTGCATTGATTAGCAGTGTTTCTTTGAAGAGTTAAAAGAAATTTTTGGAGAACTGAGCTATAGATCCCCTTGTAGCATTCATGGCAACATACCCAAAACACAGGTGACTTGTGGGCTATGTTAAAAAGCTGTGTTGAACTCCTCCATTGTGGTTTCTGCTCTCTCCCAGTCATAAAAGGGATTGCAGTGTTAATGGAAAGGTTTAATGTCAGATTGTAAGAACTCAGGGAGAGGAGAAGTTGTGTATCACTGACATGGCAAGGTCAAGAGGCCCTTTCCACCATGTACATTTTTAACCATCTTATGTCCTTTGGCCAGTGGTGTGTGTCTGGAGCAGCAGCTCCTTCAAACAAATAGGCAGCCAGCACACCAACCCATTGTAAACCTTCTGGCTAGGCTCAAGTCTTGCCTGTTACAATGCCAAGTATGTTAATGATCCTTTATACTAACAACCATAAACCATCTCCTCCCACTTGGAAGTCAGGAGCGATTTTTCTAATATCCCATCAGTCACATTTTTGATTAACTATTGCATTGCCAAAATACAGGTTTTTCATTCTTTTTGTTCAAAAAACATCTATTAAATGAATGCTTTTTAAAGAGAACTATTCTGAGTACTGGGGGAAATATAAAGATTAAAACAGACATATCACTATACTCAAGGAGTTTATAGTAGAGAAAGAGAAGACATCAATAAATTTAACTACTATACTCAAAAATCCATAAGTGAATGAGAGAGTGGATGAAACATGAACTAAGGGGGAAATTTGTAATAGGATCAAGAGATTAAAGAGTATGTTATTTCAGATGCACTTTTAAAAATGAGTAGGAATTCAACAAGTGCATATGGTAAGGGAATCCAAAACCTAAAACTAAATATTGATGATAAAAGCAACAACAACAACAATAATAATAATAAATAATATTTATAGATAGTGCCTCCTATGTGCAGTTATGCTATATGCTTTACAAATATTTTCTAAATTTGATTCTCACAAGAACCTTGGAAGATAGGTCCTGTTATTAATCATAATCAAGCATATCTTTACTACAATGTGACTGGGGGGGTTGCCTCATTTTCAAAATCAATTAAAATCAGTTCAATTCAACACACATTTATTAAGTATCTACTATGTATAGAGTGACTAGTAGACTTTGAGAGGATTTAAAGTTAAGATAAGAGAACACCACTGTCCTCCTAGGGTTTGTTTAATTGAGGAATAGGGATCAGTAGTAACTTCACAGTGACTTCACCGGTGTAAGGAATGCCGACACAAAGAGTTTAGCATTAATTCTGCAATTTACAATTTTCTAGAGAGTTGCTAGAGCAATGAGAGGTTAAGTAGTTTGCCTGGGATCATACAACCAATATGGGTTAGAGGTGGGATTTGAACCTTGGTCTTACTGTCTCAATCTACTATAGCATAGATGACATTTAAAGAAACTTTAAATTATTACAAGTTTGAAAAGATAGACAAAGTGCTAGGCAAAGTCTTAGTGAGGAAAAGTCACCAATGAATTGTGTAATGACACTATTACGCAACTTATATTACACAAAAAAGTAATAAGAAGCATCAGTGCTTTGAAAGAAAGGGCTGTTGTTGACCCAGTGGTTAATAAAGATAATTAAAGCCATACCACATTGGGTATTTGTGGACATTCGAGTCCCAGTTGGATATATCTTCTCCACCCTTAGAAGTAGCAAGTTTGTATATGTCTTACAACTATTTCTGTAAGTACATTAGTACATAAATACTGCTTGTGGTCTTAGTACAGACTCTAAAATAGTTTCTTTCCCCCTATCACTAAGTACTTCACCCCCCCCCTTACTTTTATATCCTCCTTTCCTTCTACTCCACTTTCATGGAAAAAAAAGAAAAAAAAAACAAGAATGAAATCGTTATACAATAAGTATAGTTAAATAAAACAATCCCATATTTGGCCACTCCCAAAAATATGTGTCACATTCCTCACCTTGAGTTCATTTCCTCTCTATCAGGAGGTAGGTAACATCCTTCCTCACTGGTCTTCAGGAATCACAGTTGGTTATTGAATCGATCAAAAATTTTTAAGTCTTTCAAAATTATGATATCAATTATTCTCTTAATTTTATACCCTTCACTCTGCATCAGTACATACAAGTCTTCCTGGGTTTCACTGAAACCATCTATGCCTTCATTTTTTACAGAACGATAGTGATACATTACATTAAACATTATTTGTGTCCAGTTTCTTGCCACTTTAAAGAAAAAATAAGCTGCCATAAAGATTTTTTTAGATTTGGAAATTTCCCCCCTTTTTATTAATCTTCTTTGGAGTATAGGTGTAGTAGTACTATCACTAGGTCAAAGGGTATGTACAGTTTAATAACTTTTGAGTGCAAAGATCCAAATTGCTTTTCAGAATGGCTGTACCCATTCATAACTCTACCAAAAATGCATCTGTCTCTGTTTTCTCACAGCCTCTCCAACATTTGTCATTTTTCTTTCTTCTGGTCTTTTCCAGTCTGATAGGTATGAATTTGTCTTTCTCTAATTAATAATGACTTGAGGCATTTTTTTTTAAATATCAAAGAAACTTGCTCTAAAGTTCCCCACAACAATTTACCACCTTCTCTTTTAACTTTAGCACATACTACAAAAAAAAAAAAAAAAAAAAATTAATTAATGTGTCATCAAAATCATCTGTTTTACTTTCTGTGACTCTCTGTCTATCTTTTTTGGTTATTAACTCATCTCCTATCCATAGTTCTAAAGGGTATGTCTTTCTTGTAATTTTTAATTTATTTAAGATACAATCTTTTCTCTGTAGGACATTTATTAATTGAAACTTATCTTGACATATAATATGCATGTTGGTCAAAACCTCATTTCTACCAGATAACTATCTACTTTTCCCCATTGTTATTGCCAAATAGCAAGTATTAATGCCACTAATTTGTGTCTTTGGGTTTACTAAACACTAGGCTACTAGGTTCCTTTGGTCTGTAAGTTACATACCTAATCTATTCTCCTAATTAATATCTCTACTTTTTAACCACTTTCAAATTGTTTTGATGAATTTGATATCTATTACTGCTAGGTCCTTTCCTACTCACTTTTTTATCCATTATTTTCTTTGCAATCTTTGAAGGTTTTTCCTCCATATTAATTTCAATTTTTTTCCTAATTATATAAAATAATCCATTGATAATTCACTGTGGAACAAAATAAATAATTTAATTTAGGTAGTATTGTCACATTTTAAATATTTCTTCATTTATTTGATCTGTCTATCTGTAATAGCATTTTGCAGTTGTTTTGCTATAGTTCCTGTGTTTATCTTGATAGGTGGACTCTCATATGAGTATTTTATACATTTTGTAATTATTTTAAATAGATTCTCTTTCTTTATCTTCCTGCTGGATTTATTGGTAACATAGAGAGCAAATGATTTGTGTGCATTTATTTTATATTATGCAACTTTACTAAAGCTATTAATTACTTCAATTAATTTTTAATTGACATGAATATATGCAAAAGGCAATAATTTTGTTTCTTCTTAAGCTGTACTTATTTTCTTCTTTTTCTTTTCTTATTGCTATAGCTAGCTTTTCTAGCACAATTTCAAATAGAAGTTATAACAATGACATACTTGCTTCACCTCTGATTTTATTGGAAAGGACTTTAGTTTATGTTCATTAATATTGGTTCCTGTTTTTTTTTTTTTATCTACAAAATTATTTACATCTTTTTCTGATTTACAGTGTTTTAAATGGAAATAATTGTTCTTTTTTTCCCCCTACATCTTTTGAGATAAGTATATAATTTTTGCTCTTATTTATTGTGGTCAATTATGATTTTGGTTTTTCTAATATTAAGTCAATAAAGGGTAATTAGGTGATATAGTACATATAGTGCTGGACCTGGAGTCAGAAAGACTCTTTTAGAGTTCAAATCTGGCTTCAGATATGTATAAGCTATGTGACCCTGGACAAGTCATTTGATTCTATTTGTCTCAGTTTCCTTATCTATAAAATGAACTGGAGAAGGAGATGACACACCAACAGCAAATAATAAATCTAACATGGTCATGTTATTATCATATGCTATTATAGCTACTATTATTTTCTTTTTCTTTTTTTGCTGAGGCAATTAGGGTTAAGTGTCTTGCCCAGGGTCACATAACTAGGAAGTTGTTAAGTTTCTGAAATCAGGATTTGAACTCAGGTCCTCCTGAATTTAGAGCTGGTGCTACAATTTTTTCTTTTAAAATTTTCATCAACCTTCATTAGGACATAAATCTGTGGCTTTTTCTCTGTTTTGATTTTACTGTATTTAGGTATTGAGATCATAATTCTGTGATAGGAGGAATTTGGTAAGAACTTCATTATTTTTGCAAATGGTTTGTATAATATTAGCAATAACTGCTCTTTGAATTTTTTTGGTATCTTTTGAATCCATATAATCCTAATTTTGTTTAGTTTTGTTTTCCCTTTGGGAGTTAATTTATGGTTTGTTTAATTTCTTTGTCTGGCAGGTTGTCTAAATTCTCTATTTCTTGTTCTGTCAATTTGGGCATTTTACATTTTTGTGAATATTCAACTATTTTATTTGTTGTAAGTTTTATTAGCATGTTAGGCAAAACTGTTTTTAATACTATCCTTTTAAAATCTGTTAAATTTATTTTCATTGTTGATATTGATAATTTGATTTTCCTTCTTTCTTCCTTTAAATCAAATTAGCTAATGGTCTATTTATTTTATTGATTTTTAAAAATAGCTCCTAGTGTGTTTAGTTAATCCAACATTTTATTTAGTTGTGGTTTCAACTTTGTTAATATTTTTGACTTGCAGGATTTCTACCTTGGAATTCAATTTAAAAAAAAATGTGTTGGTTTTCTGGTTTTGCTATATGTTTTTTAGTTGCATACTCAACTCATTAGTCTACTCTTTCTTTTATTATTAAAGGGTTAGAGATATAGATTTCTATTTATATCATTTTTAACCTTTAAAAAAAAAAGACTTGTTTCCTCATCTCTTAAAGGAAGGAGTTGGATTAGATAATTTAGGGGTTAAATAAATTAGGGATCTCCTCTAGCTGTAAATTCCATGTTTCTACATTTAGCCATAAATTTGTCTGACTTCACAAAATAGGTCTGAAAACAAGAAAATAGTATTGGATTTAATTATTTATTTTCTAAGTTTGGGGAGCAACTAGGTGGTAAAATGCATAGAGTGCCAGCCTTGGAATCAAGAACACTCATCTTCATGAATTTGAATCCAGCCTTAGACATGAATTTGAATCCTACCTGGATGATTCTGGGCAAATCATTTAACCCTGCCTCAGTTTCCTCATCTGTAAAATGAGCTGGAAAAGGAAATAACAAACCACTTCAATATCTTTGCCAAGAAAACCCTCAAAATGAGGTCATAGAAACTATGCATGAGTAATCAACAACAAAAAATTTTCTAAATTGAATTCCAGTTTAGTTGTAATAAAAGGGCATATAGAAAAAAAAAGAAGGTAATTGTTTGTTAGACCTTTGAATCCTACCCTTAATGGTGCTGTATCAGTTACACAAGAGTATAACTGATAGAATATTAAAATATTCCCACTTCAAAGTGGGAGGAGATATATCGTGATAGCTATTGCTGAATGTTTTGGGTAAACGTGGTACTGCACCAATGGAGTGCTTTAGTGAAGACATAATAAACAAATCTCAGCAGAAACTAAGTATTTTTTCCTCCTTATCTCTTCCCAGGCTGCACTGAAAGCTGAATGCTGTACTGATGATATTATTCTTTCTATTTTCTCCCCTCTTCCCAGATACTCACATTTGATCAAAGTGATCTGAATGATTTGAAAGGAATGCTTTCTTCCTGGTATTGTGTAGTACTGTAAAGGTCATGGGACATTCAGTGTTATATCAAATCCCAAGCTCTTGGAATTCATGGGAACAGAGATTTGGAGTTAGCTGGAAGAGTCCTTAGAGGTTAACTAGTCCCAATCCTTCATTTCATAGATAAGAAAACAACCTGAGAGACATTAAATGACTCAGCAAGGTCATCCAGCTAGTAAGTGGTATTCAAACCTGCATCCTTTCCTCTAATCTGAATCCAGTGCTCTTTCAGCTTTCCAAGAGCAAACCATATTCACCTCATAGATTTCCACAACATATTTCTTTGGCCTTGTGCCCTTCTGTCTAATATTATCTCCAGAAGACTTCATCTCTGAAGAAGGAAAAGGTAGGTCTTCCTTCATGCTAGAGATGAAGCAATAGCTTCAAATTCTATCCACTCTGAACAAATCAGAAAAACCATTGCTTTTGCCCCAGCTACTCTGAATCAGTCTTGGGAATCCCTTCAATCAGGCCACATTGTTTGCTAGGAAAATATGTGCCTCGGAAAGATTCTGCATTCTCCTCTGTAAGCCATTCCAGCAATTAACAGCCTTCAGTGTCAGCAGATCCTCCCTTAAATCTCATTGGCATTTAGGTCCTGCATTCCTTTCTTCTAGGCCTTTTTCTCCAGCAAGATTGTTACACCAACAGAATGAGAGTAAATGAAAAGTAGGTGAGGATAAATGAAAAGCAAGGAAGCCCAGAAAATGGAGATAGGTTGTCAATTGATCTGTCAGGCAACATTTGAAGAGTGCCCACAAAGTGGTGAAAGCTTATTGTTGTTCAGTCATTCAGTGGTTCAATCTGACTCTAGATGACTTTGCCCATGGAGTTTTCTTGGTAAAGATGCTGGAGTAGTTCACCATTTCCTTCTCCAGCATGTCCCCATTTTATAGATGAGAAAATGAAGCAGATAGGAGTTAGGTTACTTTCTCAAGATTACACAGCTAATATTTGAGGCCATATTTTAACTTTTTAAAAATATTTTATTTTTAACATATTTTTCTTTTACTTTTTAACATATTTTAACTTCCTGACTCCAGGCAGCTGCTCTGTCTGCTATGTCACCTTCCTGTCCTGGTGAAATTATGGTGAACCTTAAGATACAGAGGTACATGATCCCTGAATAAATGTGCTGGACATATCAGCAGATGTCCTGAAACCCACTTATTAGCTGAATGACTGTGGACAAATTGCTCTCTTCATAGAATTATAGAAGCTCAGACTTTGAGGTAGAAGTCACCTCAACAACCATCACTTCAACCCACAGAAGCTCAGAATGATCTAATCATAGAACCTCAGGGGTCATAAAGTTCACTAGTGCCTAAGCCAGAATCCCCTCAAGTAAGGTCCACTGGAATATTACCAAAGATGGATCAATCTTCTACCTTCTGAGATAACCCCATTCAACTTTTGAAAAGCTTCAATTATTAGGGAAGGTTTTTTTTTGATCCCAACATCTGTCCCTCTATAATTTTCAATATATTCTATAAATCAAGTATAATTTCTCTTTCATATGAGTCTTCTGTATATTTCTGATTGTTACATGACAGTTTCCAATCCTCTCACTATGCTGGCTGCTTTCCTGGGATAGTTAAGCTTGTTAATGTCCTCCATAAAAAGTGGAGCTCACAATGTAACATGAGGGCATTACAATGATGGCGGTAATACTGTAACTCCCATGGTTTCAAGTACCATGTTTCCATTAAAACTTTTTTAGAGGCATATATCATAAGGGAGAGAGGGCTGGTCATAGCCTTATGAAAACCTAGATTCAAATACTATCTTTGGCATCACCATATAATTTTAAACTCTTAATCTCTCAAGCAGCTAACTCTCTCTTTTATATATATACATATTATATATATATATATATATATTTTTTTTATTATAGCTTTTTATTGACAGAACATGTGCATGGGTAATTTTTATAACATTATCCCTTGCACTCACTTCTGTTTAAATTTTTCCTTTCCCTCCCTCTACCCCCTTCCCTAGATGGCAAGCAGTCTTATACATGTTAAATATGTTATAGTATATCCTGGGTATAATATATATGTGCAGAAACGAATTTCTTGTTGCACCGAAAGAATTGGATTCAGAAAGTAAAAATAACCTGGGAAGAAAAACAAAAATCCAAACAGTTTACATTCATTTCCCAGTGTTCCTTTTCTGGGTGTAGCTGCTTCTGTCCATCATCGATCAATTGGAACTGAATTAGATCTTCTCTTTGTCGAAGATTTCCACTTCCATCAGAATACATCTTCATACAGTATTGTTGTTGAAGTGTATAATCATCTCCTGGTTCTGCTCATTTCACTCAGCATCAGTTGATGTAAGTCTCTCCAGGCCTCTCTGTATTCATCCTGCTGGTCATTTCTTACAGAACAATAACATTCCATAATATTTATATACCACAATTTACCCAACTATTCTCCAATTGACAGACATCCATTCATTTTCCACTTTCTGCAGCTAACTCTCTTAAGAGAAATTACAAATGAGTTGCTAATTTGTAGCCTTAGAAGGAAGTTTCCCCACTACACTAATGAAATCCAGACCAAAATAAAGATAGCATTTTTTGGCAGCCATAACTGTCTGTTAACTCATATTCAGCTTGTAATGCACAAAAAACGATGTTACCTGACTTTTATCCAACCTTGCCTCCCCATCTTGTGTACTATTATAGTTGATTTTTTTAAGTGTAGGATTTTTTTTTTTTTTTTTTTTTTTACTTATTTCTGTGAATTTCATCATATTCAGTTTGGTCCATAATTCTAACTTATAGGGATTTTTAGAGCTTTAAATTCAATGTGTTAACAATTACATGTCCCCCTGCTCTTACTCCCAGCTTTAAGTCATTCTAATTTAATCATCACTAATTTGATCGTTAGCTCAATTCACTCTAATTTAATCATTTTAATTAGATTATCAGGTGAATACCTTCATTACAAGTCACTGATAGAAGTGTTAAGTAGAATAGGGCCTGAAAACTAAGACTGAGGACAAGGGACTAAAAACTTCCTTCTAGGTTGATAATAATCCATTATACACCTAAATGTACTATCAGCCAACTCTTTTTATTTAAGTATATTACAAAATTCGTAGACAAATTCTTTGCTGAAATCAAGGTAGACTTCTACTGATTTGATTTTGGTTTCTTCATAAAAAACTATATGCCCTACTTTAGCAATACAGTATAACCTCCTTGAAAGTGAGGGATGATTTCACGTTAGTGTTTATGAAAACAAAGAAAAAAACTAGTCTCTATCCTCATTTCCCACAGTGATTGCTAGTGCCCTTCCCCCAATCACAGTATTGTGTACTTTGTACACAATTTCTATTTGCTTCTCTCCACACACGTGGTTTTCCCCCAACAGAATGTATGCTTCTTGAAGTCAGGGACTACTACTTTTTGTCTTCATATTCCCAAGCACCTAGCAGAGGACCTCTTCTATCAAGTGAGCCTGTAATCAATATTTGTTGAACAATTGATATAATTTCTGGGAGAGTACTATGAATGGCAGTCAGGAAAGAAGAATGATTTGGTGGGGATATGCACAGCTTGACTAAAGTATCAAAGCCAGGATGATGTGACTATAGAATGACCCTTTGGCCCCCAAAGGACTGGCTTGGTGAGAATCTCACCTAGATGTAGTGCCAAAAAAGATGACCCAGAAAGCTAGAAAAGCAGATAATTTAGCTGTATGATTCTGGACAAATTGCTTACTCTATCTTAGCCCATCTCTGCATTGGTAAAGCAGGGATTAAACAATAGTGCTGACCTCTTAGCTTGTTAGGAGGATCAAATGAGATAATATATGTAAATTACTTTTTATACCTTAAAGCACTATATAAACATTGTTTGTAATTATTATTATTGTTGTTGTTATAGGACTATTTTGAGTGAACATTGCCCAGGAAGACAGTTAAAATTCTTCCTCATATGCCTGCTGAAGTAACACTAAAGATTTTAGTAGTTTGTCCTTGCTTGCTGACCCAGCATTTACAGAAACTGGAAAACTGCACTTAGAAAGATTTGGAGTGGATCCAGGTGTTGGTATTTTGCCAACAGTGGATTTGATAGCTGTGCTAAACTCCTAGCTAAATACCTTACACATAAGAGGTGCTCAAGAAATATTTGCTGAAGGAATGAGTGAGTAATTGCTGAGGTAGAGTGAAACTTCTCTGACACTGGATCCTGAATCACAACCTTCCCCTAGAGTGACCTGGGATTACCAATTTTAAGTTACCTTTATGCCTGAGCACCCTTGCAACAAATTGATCTTGTGTGTTTTTCTGGATTGGCAGTCCCAAAAGGTGAGAATACATTCTCAATGTGCATTGAATCAACAAAAATGACTATCTCATGAAAAGAAGATTGGACTGAGGGAAAAAGCTGAGGTTGAGTCCTTCCTCTACCATTTTGGAGTTGTCTTTGGTCAAATCACTCTACCTAAGTCTCAGTTTCCTTCTTTGTAAAACAGGGATATTGACTCATACTACCTATTTCACAAGGGTGTTGGTAGAAGAGTGACTTTGTGAACCATAAAATATTAAGAGTATGGGAGCTGCAGCCACCACTTCTGTGCCTCCTCCTATCCTGTTCCCATCTCCATCTTCCCTCTCCTTTGTATCTGATTATGGAACATTGGAAAATCTTTTCAAAAATAACAATATGTGGAATTTCTGTCTCCCAGACTAATGCTTTATTCTATGTTATGCTGATTCTTCTCCTTCCAAATTATCTCTAAAAAGACTAATAATAATAATGGCAATTTAAAAGTAGTAATAATAATACATTTTAAAGATATTTTTCTTGCAAAAATCTCAATTGATTCTCAAAACAATTCTACAAAAAACTATTGGTGCTAGTACTCTCCCATTTTACAAATGAGGAACCTGAGACTAAAAAATTAAGTGGCATCCATGTGCAAAAATGTCAGTGGCAGCCCTTTAGTAGTGACAAGAAACTAGAAACTAAGTGGATGCCCATCAGTTGGAGAATGGCTGAATAAGTTATGGCATTTGAATGTTATAGAATATTATTGCTCTGTAAGAAATGACCAGCAGGATGATTTCAGAGAGGCCTAAAGAGACTTTTATGAACTGATGCTAAGTGAAATGAGCAGAACCAGGAGATCCTTATACATAGCAACAACAATATTATATGAGGATCAATTCTGATGGACATGACTCTTCTCATCAACAATGAGGTGATTCAGACTTGTTCCAATGGTCTTGTGATGAAGAGAGCCATCTACACTCAGAGAGAGGACAGTGGGAACTGAATGTGGACCACAACATAGTATTTTCACTCTTTTTGTTGTTGTTTAATTTCATTTTGTTTTCTTTCTAATTTTTCCTTTTGGTATCTGATTTTTCTTATGCATGGATGGAAATATGTATAGAATAATTACTCATGTTTAACATATACTGGATCACTTGCTAACTGAGGGAGGGGGTGGGGGAAGGGAGAGAAGAAAATAGAACATAGCATTTTGTAGGAGTGAATATCGAAAATTATCCATATAGATATTTTGAAAATAAAAATCTATAATTAATAAAAAAAAATTTAAGTGGAGTCATAGTAAATGTCTGAAAGCAAGTTAACACACTCAGGTGTTCCTGACTCCCAATGCAGCACAATATGCACTGCGCCATCTAGTGCCCTAAAGGCCTCAAGATTGTCCATCTGGGACATCCTGTTAGGTATTAAATCAAAGCAATTAGACCCAAGTTTGGCCCTTCTAAATTTTACAGTCTAAGACAAATAAATAATAATTTTCTTAAAAGAGAGAGAGGTGGGGAGGACTTCATCCTTGTTTAAAAGGTATGATCAGTGAAGTAAACAACTCTGAGCAAAATCACAACTGAGAATGAAAAATGTCCCAAGGGTAAATCACTACTCCAAGTCCCTCCCATTTTCTTGGATGGTCTCCTTTTTCAGGTAACTAGCCAAAGTTGGGTGCTAGAATTTTCACAAGATCAGGACTCCAGCTTTCAAAGAAAGCCCCACCATAGTTGAGGGATTAGCTCTATTCATTTAAAAAGCTGAATTCAAAAAGAATTTTCATACATTCAATTCTTTATGCATCAAAATGTTTAAAGCACAATAGGAGGTTTTTTTGTTTTTGTTTTTCTTTTTTGTTTGTTTGTTTGTTTTTTTTTTAATAAAAATCCATAATGGAGAAGATTTTTAAAATAAAAGTTAATTAATTTCCACTGTTGTAGAACATTGGAAAATACAAGTCAGGGGAGAATTAGACATCGATTATTTATATGACTATGGGCAAATCACTTTATGCTTCTGAATCTTAGCTTTTCAAAGGTGAAATGGGGATAATACCTATCTTGAAGGGCTGTTAAGAAAATCAAATGAGGTAACACCTGAAATACTTTTACAAACCTTAAAGTATTATAGGAGGCAATTGTTAGTATATATGTGTTGCTTATATGCCCTACCAATTCTCTAAATCATATAGTACTATTAATAATATTCACTTAGTGTAGCGAGCTGTCGTCTCCAGAAGCTGCCAGATCGCTCTCTGGGAAGAGATCTGCTGTGTCTACTCAAATCCTCAGACAGATTCTTCTTCCTGTAGTGAACCGTTGTCTCCAGGTAGTTGCTGTTAACTCTTGTCCAGAGAAGTGACTTCCCTTCCTGCAGAGAGCCGACTTCCCTTCCTGCAGAGAGCTGCGTCAAGCCAGATGTAGTGCAGAGTCCTGTTCTTGAATCCTGGCTCTGAATCTCCTCCACCTCTTGTCCTTCTCCAGGCCAATCTGCTCTCTGGGCCCAATGTTGTCTCTTTTATCCTCCCAGAGAATGGGCGTGGGATAATGCAAGGGCTTCTGGGAAGAACCACTTCAGCCAATGAGCTTGCTCCTTCTATCAAGTCATCCTGAGTTCTCACCTTGTAATTGTCCAGATAACCTGAATTCTCACCTAGTAATCCTAACAACTTAGAATTATATTTACTTATGAAAATTTAAACATTTATTTACTTAAATAAGATTAAAAAATAAAAGCCTCATAGAAAGATCTCCAATGAGTAGAGTAGATCCTCCAGAGAGAATTTATGGCACAGCCTGCACATGAATCCAAGGATGAATCCAAGAATCCAAAAAACTCATGATCTACACCACTGGCTGCAGGAATACCCACAAGTTCACAGATTCATCAAAGTGAGCGTAATCACATATTTCACAATATATGTGTCATTTTTGTTAGTCTATTTTTTAATTCATGAATAAAAATAATGAGAAATACATAAAATTCTAAATATCAAAAAAACCTCATAAGCTTCTATGGATTTAATTATCATCCCTCTCACAGAATCCTAGATTTGAGGGTCTCCAAAGAGGGAAATCTAATACCTTCCAAGACAGTCCATTTCACTTTGAGCTGACTCGAATTGTTAGGAAGTTTGAATCACTGAGTTTGGTCTTTTAGAAAGAACAGACTCTCAAAGTCTTATGGTACCTGTCTCATTTCCTATGATTTAAAAAAATATATCACAAATGGTTATTCATCAATTATATCTGCTAGCTCTTTCAGGTTGTAATCTATTTGAGCCAGGTGACTTGAATTCATTGAAGTTGAATACTATTTTTTAATTAGACTATAAACTCCTTGAGAACATGAACTATATTTTTGCCTTTCTTTGTATTCTCAATGATTAACACATAATAGGCACTTTAATGGATGCTACTTGATGTGACTTATCTTAGGTATCAAATCCCTATTAGTCATTTTTGTTCTGTGAACTTCAGCAGATTTCTGAATTATAAAGTCCTCCCCAGCACTATATGATGTTTCTGTAATGCTTTTGTAAACTTTTCTTTTGATCTAAGTGATCTGTAGTATTCTCCAGTGACAAAATCCCTTTTGTTTTTCCCTCCTTTGATCATCATCCAAATATTCTTCATCATGTTTCCCTTTCTATATTTCCTGGATTTCTCCATATGAATATATCTAGATATAATACTACCTTTCCCCACACTTACTTATTCCCTTTCTTTTGAATAAGATATACTTATTCAGAACTGTAGTGCGGTCATGAGTTTCATCCCACTAAGTCACAATGACAACTAGGATATCAAATTTGTCCCCTTGCGCTGGGACTTTAATTACTTATATTTGTTCCCTAAAATTTGGGCATTTTTACATAGATATTTAAAGCCATGGATTTTAGCTTAAATTTTTTCCCTGTTAATTTCTGAGTTCTTCAGCTGCAATTCTTAATCTTTCTATGTGGCTACTCTACAATTTGTGTGTGTGTGTGTGTGTATACAGACACACATGTATAAAATTTCCTTCTCCCAATCTTTTTACTTTAAAGCACTTTTCATGAGATTCTTTAAAAACATAAGGCAATTATATTCTTGCCAGGCTTGTTAAGTATATTTCATTCTGCTTAGGGCTCTTTCAACTCTACTATATAAACTACAATCCAGAAATAACTTCCAAATTTATAGATATAGCTCTGGTTTCTCTCTTGAGCTCCATTCTCACATTACCAACTGATTCTTATACATTTCAAACTGAATACATTGTAGGCATCTCAAATTCATATTTTCAAAATAGAATTAATTCTCTCTCTTCACCTCACCCTTCCACTCCTATTCTATATTGCACTATTTCTGTCAAAGGCATTGCCATTCTTCCAGTCATCCAGGGTAATAATCTTTGAGTCAATTTTTGACTCTTCTTTTCTTCATCCCACTGAATTAAACAGCTACCAAATGTTTATTTACCTTTACCTCACCTCTCATGTCTGTCCCCTTCTCTGTACCCATAGAATCATCACTCTAGTTCAGCCCTTCAATCCTTCTTCCTTGCACTATCATATTAACTGATCTTCCTCTCCTTCTCCAATCCATCCTCCACATAGCTGCCAAAGTATTATTCCTGGGGCACCAGGCCTTCTCTGGATCAATAAGCTCCAATAGTTCTCTATTACCTCCAGGATTACATCCAAACTTCCTTGTTTGGCATTCAAAACGTCATCCT
This sequence comes from Sminthopsis crassicaudata, assembly GCF_048593235.1. Taxonomy (NCBI): domain Eukaryota; kingdom Metazoa; phylum Chordata; class Mammalia; order Dasyuromorphia; family Dasyuridae; genus Sminthopsis; species Sminthopsis crassicaudata. Next base: position 174,942,142 of record NC_133619.1, on the reverse strand, counting down.
ACAATTTGGCTGCAGTCCACCTTTCCAGCAATATACTCAACAATGCAGCCAAACTGATGTTGCTTACATGTTATTCCATCTCCTACCTCCATGCTTTTGGGAAGATTATAATACATATCTGGAATTGGGGAGGAGAATACTTTAAGATTCCTAATTTTCTTCAAAACTCAGCTCAAATACTGCTTCCTACCTGAGGCCTTTCCTGATGGCCTTTGCTGCTATTTCTTCCCCACATACCATAAATTACCTTGCAATTATTTCCTATATACTTATGTGTATGTGTACACATATGTACATATGTGTGTATGTGTGTGTACATATATATTATATATACTCTCCCCTCCATATCCTCCCTCCAAGAGATGTAATTACCTTTTAGTCAATTATTTTACTTTTTTTCTATATATCCTCAGGCCCCAGTATTATGCTTGCATAATAGGTATTTTTAATAATTGCTTCTGAATAAACTGATAAATAATAATTCATGCAAATGACACTTCAGTTATTCTGTGAATAAAAACAATAAGTTATTAAAAATCCTAAATAATACTGGCCTCAATCATATTTCTAAACACCAAGTTCATAAAAATTTATGTTTCAAATGTATAAGAATTCTAAAAAACCAACTATTTCAAAGTCTGTGTTTCTTTTATATGGATACCACCTCCCTCAGTAAAGATCCCTTTTATGACTTAGTATAATCTAAATCTATAAGCTCTGTTTCAGAGAATCTGCATTATCTGCATTAAAAGTTATCTAGACCAATCCCCCTCATTTAACAAAAGGAGAAACCGAGACCAAGAGCATTCTCATACAGTTTATAAATGGAAGAGATAAGAGGAAGTACTAGAATGCTACTTTCACAGAAGATACTTTTTTGACACTGCAAAAAAAAAAAAAAAATTATAAACACAGTCTTTTCAAGGAGCTGCTGTTGATAGCTCAACATTTAAGCCTAAGAGAACATAGCCCAGGAACTCCTGCCACCTAGTGGTGGGTAAGGGGCTGTAAAACGCAGAATAAGAGCTTAAAAGGAATAATTCAGTAAGAGGCAATAGAGAATTTAAATGCCCTCTTTCCATAGAAATGGATGCCTTAAGTCAATAAGTTCTTTGCTAAGGTACCATTCTGAATTCACTGCACATGATTCAACATTGATTAGTGCTGCACCTAAAACTATGTGATCTTGGACATGTCTTTTAATTTTGCTGAGCCCAAGTTTCATAACTTCAAAGAATCACAGATTTAGAGCCAGAAGGTATTGTAGAGGTCATTGAGTCAAACCCTCTGGTTTTTATAGATAGTGAAATTGAGGCACAAGTTATTTGTCCAGGGACACACAATAAGTAAATGACTGACACAGGATTTAAATTCAGTTCTTCCTGACTTTAATCTTATCTACTGCACCTCAGCTGTAAAACTGAAATAATAACATTTTCAGTACCTATAATACAGAATTGTTAGGAAGATTATATTAAAGATTATATATTGTAAATCTTTATGTAATTTATTAATTGTCATTATCATCATCATCATCATCATTTTTATTATTAGCCACTAAAATATACAAGATTCTGAACAAAAACAAAAACATATCCTACCCTTAGGGAAATTATAGTCTTCTGGTGATAACTTCATCTGGAGATTATTGGATTAATTTACTTTTCTGACCTCTGTAGTCTTTTCTAATATAGTATGCTGTGATCCTCTGGCTACAATGCAACTATGAGAATGGAGAGGTGCAGAGCTTACAGGGAGGAACCTACAGGCAGAGAAGAATCCATACATAGGAAGTGGTATTCACAAAAGGGAAACAAGACAAGCCATACTAAGATAATGAAATCCAGAAGGACAAAATCTCAAACATGCCAAATGCTCACCCTGATACATCTGGTCATTAAGTCATAGAGTTTACAAAACATATAAGAGTCTGGGAGCAATTTCCCAATACAATCTACCCTTGAGTATTCCGACAAACTGGGAGAGTGTGAATTATTCAAAAGAGATCAGTAATCCACAAAGTATGCAAATCCTTAGTTCATTCCAACTGGCAAATGATGAAGCTGTACACAATCTAAACTTTATACTTTCTCCTTGCCTACCTCACTAGTCTGTGAGTAGGTGCTTGATAAATGTTTGACTTAACTTGAATAATAAGATTATGATACAGTAGTTTGGCATTATCATTATTTCAAAAAAAAAAAAAAATGCTGTAACTAAGAAATGTTGCAAAGTTCAGGATGGATGGAGGATGTTTATCACTTGCCAGTGATAAAGCCAAAGCAGCAGCTAGTCTCATGATTTCCGGGCTGGGAAGTCCCAGGTCCTTGCAACCCTAAATGATCTCTTCACTTGTATGAAAGAAAGCCTTTCCACATTTACAATTTAAACTTAAAATGCTTAAAAGTACAGGTACCCCGGGAGAAAGGAGTAAGACCAGGATATATTCACATTACAATGTGTCTTTCCTGAGAGTAAACTTTGAAATGGGGGGAGGAAAGAAAGAAAGAGGTTATGCAGAGGCTGAAAATAAAAATTAGGGTGAGGAAGAGAACTGGGGAAAAAAAGGTAGAGGAGATAGAAGGGAGGAGGAAAGAGTACAGAAAAAGGAAATCCTGTTTGCCTCAGTTTCTTCATCTATAAAATGAGCTGAAGAAGGAAATGGCAAGCCACTCTAGCATCTCTGCCAAGAAAACTCCAAAATGCGATCATGAAGAATTGGACACAATTGAATTGACTCAACAACAATAAATTATCATCCTTAATTAGTCAAAGTAGATAAGCATATTGTTATTATGACTCTACTTTTTTCACCCATCTCTTCCCATATTTCTTTGAATTCTTCATATATGTTGTATCTTATAATATTACATTGTATCTGTATATTCCAATTTATTCTGTTGTTTACTGATCAATAGCTATTTTGTTCCTAAGTTTGTTTTGTATTGTTCTTACATTCACAGAAGCACTAACTCATTATTAACTCTAAGAGTAAGAGACTAAATCCTCCTAGCAACTTGGCTACTTTCATGACTTTCTAAAAAGCTAGCCTTGCATAGCAAAATAAAATAATGTCACTTTCCTGTTAGTGGTCTATGGAACGCTGATTATTCAGTTTTCCTTGACTCCTTAGTATTAATAATCAGTTGACATTAATTCTTCTGTCTTATTCCTTGGGATTGCTGCTTTTGTTGAATGCAAATATTTTATGGAAAATTCACAGAGGGTAAGTGCTCGTAGATAGAAAAAGGGATACAAATACACTCTCAAGGTCTCTCTTAAGAACTTTAGACTTGATTGTATGGCATAGGAGACACTGGCACAGGACAATAGGGTGCCATCAGTGGGGAAGATTCTATGCTCTATAAGCAAAGTAGAATTGAATTAGCTCAGAAAAAAATGAGATGTGCAAAGTTAGAGAACTACTCCAAATGTTCATAAGAACTATGTCTATTGGACATGTGGCAAAGCATTATGAGTTTGTATTGTTCTAATCAGCCACAATCATATATACTAACTCGACTCTGACATAATAATGTCATTTTGGTCCTCTTTGATAATGAATGACAACAAACAAGCAATAAACAGTATTAATAATAAGAAAGTACTTTTGCCAATGTGAAAACAATATGGAACAAACTTAAAAACTAAGTAACTACTAATTGGTGAATAGTGAACAAATTAAGATGTACAAATACAATGGAATATTATAAGAGTAAGATAAAGATTTATCCAGGAGAAGCAACAGAAAATGCATAGGATCTAGGGTGAAAGTTTGAGTTTGAGTCCTTTAGTCAGATGATGCTGGTCAGTGTCTCAGTATCAGCTACCTCTTCACTAAAATGGAAATAATAATACTTCCCTACTTCCTGATGGAATGGTTATGAAGGTGTTTTTGGAAGCCTAGTAGTGCTTCAGAAATAGGAGTTATCCTTATGAAGAGCAAAGGCCTGGGCCTATCTGACCATGAGATATTCTTTACTCAAGTAGCAAAAGCAATCTAGTGGGAACTGAGGTCTCCAGGAGAGAACAAAGTCAGCAGGTTCTTCAAGTACCGTTTATTATCTTAGTGTTTAGAAAATATCTATTTAATGAGTATCTCATTGAGAATAATGAAAAAGAATATGATAAATATAAACTGGCCTCTCCATATAATCAACAAGGAACTCCAAAAAAGAAAAGGAATAAAAGACTTCATCAATAAACTTCATGATAAGAGAAAACACTCTGATAAAGGGGCAAGATTGAAAGTGGGGCAATCAGAATTCCATTTATATCATTTAGATGGTAAAACATGAAAAAGAATTCTTGGAGAAAGTTTCATAGGATGGCTAAGCATTTAAATTAGGCTTGAAATCTGTATCATTAAAGAAATAATCTAACAATACTCTGACCCTAATGAAAATGTGTAGTTTTTCTTTATTATTTCTAAATAAAATAATATTTCCAAAGGAAAAAAAAAGAAAATATGCATTTACAAATTGATTATTTTTCCTGAGAGGTTAAATGTAAATAAATTATCTGCAACTTTTTTCCAAGCTTCCTGAGATAATGACTCTACTGACTCTAATCCCCTATGGGCAGGCCTCCTTTGTGGAAACTCCTAAAAGGGGGCTGTTGTACTTTCATAGCCAAACCAAAATACTCAAGATGTCCTTTATACATAGTTTCAGACAACATGATTTTCACACAGCCCAGGCCAAAGGCAGAAAAAAACAGAGTACATGAAGATAATTGGAGCTCAGTCTATTTGGCAAGAGTGCCTGTCCTTCATATGTAGTTGATTCTTGAGATTAAAGGTAACCTTAATTCTAAAGCCTGGCACTGCTCTGCCCTATTGTCCATTTATTTCAGGAAGTGTTTCAAAATGTTAATTCACTCCACGCTTTTTTTTTTCATGGCTGGGGAGGAAAGGAAGAAGAAAAAGGGAAATAATAGAGTGCTAAAATTCAAAAAGGTTGAATGTGCAAATTTTAGGGAATGAACTTTAAAATGTTGAACTAAATTTCAAAAAGATAAGGAATCACTCTTCTAGAAGCATAAAGAATGGTAGAACCAATTTTAAGAAGTGACCAATATATGAAAATCCAAATGTATAAAATAGATTATTAAGAGTAAATTGTGCTTTTTTAAATGCTAAAAAAATAATAATTACTTAAGTTTATATAGCACTTTAAAATTTGTCAGCCTAAGGGTACCTAGGTTGCTCAGTGGATAGAGCACCAGCCCTGAAGTCAGGAGGACCTGAGTTCAAATCTGTCTTCAGACACTTAATATTTTCTAGCTGTGTGACCCTGGGCAAGTCACTTAACCCCAATTGCCTCAGCAAGAAAAAAAAATTGTACACCTATTCTAAAAACATTATTTTATTTTATTTTCATGTTGAAATGTAAGGTCCTTGGAGGTGAGGATTACTTTTTGTCTTCATAGCTATTATATTTGATGCATAATGGGAGTTTAATTGATGATTAGTGATTAACTGACAAAAACTTTGCAAAGTAAGTGCTATTATTATCCTATTTTACATATGGGGAAACTGAGGCTGAGCAAAAAAGGTTAAGTGATTTGGATCAGCATATGTATATATGAAGAATGATTTGAACTTATGTTTTCTTGACTCCAGTCCAGCACTCTTCACTGTGCCTTTCAGCTGCCTCAAATTTGCTGATGCTCCACAGTACCATGTTCTACTGGGGCCTAGAAGGCTATGCTAATTTAACAAAGTTGTACAAAATTTATCAAGTTATAGGTCTGAGTATAGACAAGTTATGTGCCTAAATTTAGAGGAGCTCACTGCCATAAAGTTGGCAATTAAGGAATGAATTCTTTTGTTCACTCACCAAAAAAAAAAAAAAAAAGTGTGGAAAGTCACCAGTAGGAAGGGAGAGAATATAAAACTCAAAAGTTTTAAAAACAAATATAAAAAATTATTTTAAATGTAACTGAGGGGGAAAAAACATGTTAAATATATATTTTTTTTAAATGATGAAGGGAATTGTTTCAGAGAAACTGGGGAAGGTTTAATAAAGTGATGCCAAATGAAGTGATTAGAACCAGGATCACAGTTTTGAAAGACATAAGAATTCTGATCAAGGCAATGAGCAGTTTGTTAATATCTATTTATTAACTGCCTACAATGTGTCAGACATTGTGCTGAGTGCTAGCAAAACAAAGAAAAGCAAAATATAGTACTGCCCTCAAGGAGTTTACAAATCTAATGAGGAAGAAAACATATAAAAGGAAGGCAAAAGGCAAGAATTTTTTTTGGGGGGAGGGTGCAAAGGAGAGCATGATGGATAAAATCCAAAGTAGTACCAGCCAAGCAGGAAGTGACTGCACACTATCCTTAAATGAAGGTTCTGAGAGAAACTTCTCCTATCCAATCAGAGAAAGAGAGAAGCCTTAGGGGCAGAGGATATTGATAAGGTCTAAGTTTCAGGATTCTTGGAGAATGAAGAGATTCCTGGGGCATGAGAGAGAAGTCTGAAATAATGCAGCCAGGTGGGAAATGATTTGCCATGTTATTCCAAATTGTGATGAAATATTCTGCTCATCTCCTAACAGAGAAGCAGATAGCTTAAGACTACTCAAAGTGCAAACTGAGATATATTTTTAAGATATGGTTAATAAAGCAATTTGTTTTGCTTGACTACATATTTATTGCAAAAATGTTGCTTTTCTTTCTTTTTCAGGGGGTTGGGAGGAGGGGGGAAGAGATGGTGAATTACTGCTAGTGGAAAAAATTATGTTTTTAAAAACTAAAGAACAGAAAAACTTTTAATGAAACAATATTACAGATAGCAATCTTACTAAAAGTAGGTTAAAAAAGAAGACATTAGCATCTGCCAATATATATGCCTATTTCTAAAAAAATCTATAAAATCTTTGGAAAAATAGTCTGCACCACATATCAAAAGTATTCTCCCCCTTCTCCATTTATCACAGCTTACTTAATTTCTCCCTTTAACCATGATAATAGGATATTCAGATTTGGTTTTCACTGGAGGATCTGTATACACAGGTTTGTCCAAGCTTCTGACAGGCAAGGAAAATGTTACTCCTTAGAATGGGCCTACCATAGAGCTCCTTGTCATCCAATCCAAATTTCCCCCAAACTGGGCTTTATCTTCACTGTATTCTGAGGTAACTTCATTGAATCTCATTCCAGCCTTCAGTTTTTCCATGGCCTCTATGATTTTGCCAGAATTTGTTGGACCTTTACTGCATTTCCTTTGTACCACCTTTGGTACCCTAAGCCTTCTTATCTACATCTTCATTCTCAGAAGCTTCTTCCCCTTTCCCTCCGTTGCCAGAGCTTTTCCCCTTAAGCACCACCTTTCTACTTTCCTGCCACCATTTCCCATCAAAAGTATTCTTAATAAAAAAATAAGGCAGTAAAGAAAAAAAAACTATTTTCTTAATATCAAGGCTCCTAGAGATACTAATGACTTGAATATTATGATCTTAGAAGAATCAATGTTGCAAGTTACTCAATGGACAACAGAAAATTACATAATAAATGCAAATAGGTTGCCTTTGACTTGTGTTTGAGAAGTGACATAAAATACATTATCAAAGACATATAATGCTGAAAAAGGAATAAACCAGTTATGCATAATATCGAAGAATAATAAAATAGGCAGATGAGTCACGCATTGAAAATATTTGATTTTTTAATATTGAATGTTGAAATATCGAAATATTTTTTTAAAAGTAAGAGATTAAGTGAATGAAGGAATTAATGAACAAAAACATTTATTAGGCATTTACTGTGCACACAGGATTGTGTTAAGCACTGGTGATTAAAAAAAAAATAGAAAAGAATTCCTAACTTCAAAAAAAGCTCATATTCCAATTAGGGAGACAATAGAATTTAGAGATTGCAGCTGCCAATCAAATACCAAGGACTCATGAGCCTTAGGATTCAATAACACCTCTTTTTAATGATAAATTGTAATATTTTTTTCCCTGAGAAGATAATGTTTCCAATTTTGAACTATTTGACAATATTAAGGACATGGATATAAAGGACATTATTTTCTGGGTCTTTAGGTAGGAAGCAATGACTGTTGAAGAGGTGGGGGCTGTAGCATCTCCCGAAGCTATTGTCAGACTGCATTCTTACAAGTATTGTTTCCTAGAATGATGTCTATGGGAATGAGATTGAAAGGAAAACCAATGATTGCGAGCACTGCTATTCCAAGAGTTCTTGGACTGGACCTGCTTATCAATAAGAACAGGTCAGTGCTGTTGATAATGCAGAGGAAACTGGAATCCCTTCAGAACAGTGGGAAAAGTACACTGGGTAAATTCTTTATGGAGAATCTATTTCCATAGATTCTATGAAAGCATATTCAACAGAATTACCAAGAATGTAAATACATGGAAAAGTTATGTGACACTACCTGATCTAAAGCTATATTATATAGCAGCAGCCACCAAAACCATTTGGTATTGGCTAAGAAATAGACCAGTCGATCAGTGGAACAGATTAGATACAAAGGACAAAACAGGATACATCTATAGCAATCTAATGTTTGACAAACCCAAAGATACCAACATTTGGGATAAAAATTCCTTATTTGAAAAAAACTGTTGGGAAAACTGGAAATTAGTATGGCAGAAATTAGATATGGATCCACACTTAACACCATATACCAAGATAAGATCAAAATGGGTCCATGATTTAGGCATAAAGAATGAGATAATAAATAGATTAGAGGAACAGAGGATAGTCTACCTCTCAGACCTGTGGAGGAGGAAGGAATTTATGACTAGAGAAGAACTAGAGATCATTATTGATCACAAATAGAAGATTTTGATTACATCAAACTAAAAAGTTTCTGTACAAACAATACTAATGCAAACAAGATTAGAATGGAAGTAACAAATTGGGAAAATATTTTTACAGTTAAAGGTTCTGATAAAGGTCTCATTTCCAAAATATATAGAGAATTGAACCTACTTTATAAGAAATCAAGCCATTCTCCAATTGATAAATGGTCAAAGGATATGAACAGACAATTCTCAGATGATGAAATTGAAATTATATCCACTCATATGAAAGAGTGTTCCAAATCACTACTGATCAGAGAAATGCAAATTAAGACAACTCTGAGATACCACTACACACCTGTCAGAATGGCTAAGATGACAAGAACAAATAATGATGAATGTTGGAGGGTCTGTGGGAAAACTGGGACACTGATGCATTGTTGGTGGAGTTGTGAAAGAATCCAGCCATTCTGGAGAGCAATTTGGAACTATGCCCCAACAAGTTATCAAACTGTGCATACCCTTTGACCCAGCATTGCTGTTATTGGGATTATATCCCAAAGAAATACTAAGGAGGGGAAAGGGACCTGTGTTGCCAAAATGTTTGTGGCAGCTCTTTTCATAGTGACTAGAAACTGGAAGATGAATGGATGTCCATCAATTGGAGAATGGTTGGGTAAATTATGGTATAAGAATGTTATGGAATATTATTGCTCTGTAAGAAATGACCAGCAGGAGGAATACAGAAAGGCTTGGAGAAACTTACATCAACTGATGCTGAGTGAAATGAGCAGAACCAGGAGATCACTGTACACTTCAATGTTGTATGAAGATGTATTCTGATGGAAGTGGATATCTTCAACATAAAGAAGATCCAACTCACTTCCAGTTCATCAATGATGGACAGAAACAACTACACCCAGAGAAGGAACACTGGGAAGTGAATGTAAATTGTTAGCACTACTGTCTATCTACCCAGGTTACTTATACCTTCAGAATCTAATACTTAATGTGCAACAAGAAAATTGGATTTACACACATATATTATATCTAGGTTATACTGTAACACATGTAAAATGTATGGGATTGCCTGTCATCGGGGGGAGGGAGTGGAGGGAGGGAGGGGAAAATTTGGAAAAATGAATACAAGGGATAGTGTTATTAAAAATTACTCATGCATATATACTGTCAAAAAATTTTTATAATTATAAAATTTAAAAAAAAAGTTACGTGACACTGTAACTCCTTGAGCTCCTTGAGAGGAGAAATGATAGAGTTTGTTTTGATTTTGGTGTTCTTTTATTTTTTGCCTTTGTACTGACAACGCTTAGCACAATGCATTGGCACATGATAAGCAATTAATAAATGCTTATTGATTAATTAACTAATTAACACACTGATTGGATACCAGATTTTTCTACATGTAGTAAGGAAAATTGTTCATACTTTATTTATCTGTTTGATTTTTTTTAAAGAAACATCATTGTATCCATTTTTTAATTTTTAAAAATAATTTATAGTAACTGAATAATCTCTTCTAGTAAACAAAATAATAAATAAAACTTTATAATCCAATATTTCATTGTTTAAAAAAAGAAAATTTTAACAAAATAACTTTTTTTTGTTTGATCCCCTTTTTTTTGCTCCCAATTCTGTGGACTTGTAGAATTATATTGTCTTTTATATAATTATAGTCAATGTATGCATTATTCTCTAACTAAAGTTTTTTTTCCTCTGTAACACATATGTCTTGCCATATTTATATTCCTATTTTTATTAGTTTTCTACTACATTGACAAAACTTTGTTTAGTCATTCTCTAATTATTGGATGCAATGTTCATTTCTTGACCAGTATCACAGTAAGGTCACCATAAACAATAACATATTGTTTTCAATCATGGAGTAACTTGGGACAAAGTCATTGGATCTGAAAGCACCTTCTTAGAATAAGCTTCAGAGATATATTACACATTATGAAGCCAACAATGGATGCATTTGAATTAAAAAAAAAAAAGCTTTTGATGGAACAGATTGGAGAAGTAATCATCTGAAGAAATCTTTCCACATTAGTTATTAACTGCCTCCACCTTATGAAGGAGGCATCAACTAGTCCAATAGTTGGTGTTGCTTAGATCACAGAGAGCAAGAGAGTATAAAAACAAAAACTATTCCCCTGTACAAAAGCTTTGTCCAACTGAAAACAGGTTAAATCAGTTTGCATTATAGCAACTAAATAAAAGCCATATGAATGTATATGGATTATCATTTGATTGACTTCAGATGTTTAGTTAATTTTAAGTCAGATATTTCAATAGAAAAATCCTCTGCTATTTTCAGATAGTTTGCATTATAGAAGTCTTCAATATGAAGGAAACTATTAGGGAACAGTTAAAATACCTTTCAAGTCTTGAAAAATTAATATGAATTAAAAGAAACATATTCTCCCCATGTATTTTACCATTCCTTTGAGAACACGGAAACCTGCAATTCTGACCCCTCTGAAATCGTGATAGTTCATGATCTGCAGTTCCACCACCATCATAAGACAACACTGGAATCAAAATAGTGGCCTTTTGCATCTGACAACAACTTGAGACCATCGGAAAACTCTGATGTTCCCTCATCTATTTGGTTCTTTATATTTCTAACTCTATTAATTTTTTATTACATTGATAAATTCAGTCAATCTGTACATATTGAACATACTGTTCAATTTTTGGCCAATATCATTATCAGGTGGTTATTAGAAAAATAAAAAGCTCATTATGTCTCTGCAATCAGTTTTTCTATTTATTTGAAGCACAGGGGGGTTTGTGTCTGTTTTTTACAAAATGCTCTCTCTCTCTCTGTCTCTCTGTCTCTCTCTCTGTCTTTCTGTCTCTATTTCTCTCTGTCTCTGTTTCTCCCTCCTTCTCTTCCTCTGTCTCTCTTCTTCTTTTCTCTGTCTTTCTCTGTCTCTGTCTCTCTTTCTCTGTCTCTCTCTCTCTCTCTCTCTCTCTCTCTCTCTCTCTCTCTCTCTCTCGCTCTCTCTCTCTCGCTCTCGCTCTCCTGAGATTTCTTTTTGTTTGTTTGTTTCAAATTTCTTCTTTCATGTTCTTTTTTTCTTTTTTTATTAATTTTATAATTATAAAAAAAATTTGATAGTATATATGCATGAGTAATTTTTTTTATAACATTATCCCTTGTATTCATTTTTCCAGATTTTCCCCTCCCTCCCTCTACTCCCTCCCCTTGATGACAGGCAATCCCATACATTTTACATGTGTTACAGTATAACCTAGATACAATATATGTGTATAAATCCAATTTTCTTGTTGCACGTAAAGTAGTAGATTCCGAAGGTATAAGTAACCTGGGTAGATAGACAGTAGTGCTAACAGTTTACATTCAATTCCCAGTGTTCCTTCTCTGAGTGTAGTTGTTTCTGTCCATCATTGATCAACTAGAAGTGAGTTGGATCTTCTTTATGTTGAAGATTCCACTTCCATCAGAATACATCTTCATACAGCATTGAAGTGTACAGCAATCTCCTGGTTCTGCTCATTTCACTCAGCATCAGTTCATGCAAGTCTCTCCAAACCTTTCTGAATTCATTCAGAGCAATAATATTCCATAACCTTCATATACCATAATTTGTCCAACCATTCTCCAATTGATGGACATCCATTCATTTTCCAGTTTCTAGCCACTATGAAAAGAGCTGCTACAAACATTTTGGCACATACAGGTCCCTTTCCCTTCTTTAGTATTTCTTTGGGATATAAGCCCAGTAGTAGCACTGCTGGATCAAAGGGTATGCACAGTTTGATAACTTTTTGGGCATAGTTCCAAATTGCTCTCCAGAATGGTTGGATTCTTTCACAACTCCACCAACAATGCATCAGTGTCCCAGTTTTCCCACAGACCCTCCAACATTCATCATTATTTGTTCCTGTCATCTTAGCCAATCTGACAGGTGTGTAGTGGTATCTCAGAGTTGTCTTAACTTGCATTTCTCTGATCAGTAGTGATTTGGAACACTCTTTCATATGAGTGGAAATAGTTTCAATTTCATCATCTGAGAATTGTCTGTTCATATCCTTTGACCATTTATCAATTGGAGAATGGCTTGATTTCTTATAAAGTAGGTTCAGTTCTCTATATATTTTGGAAATGAGACCTTTGTCAGAACCTTTAACTGTAAAAATATTTTCCCAATTTGTTACTTCCCTTCTAATCTTGTTTGCATTAGTATTGTTTGTACAGAAACTTTTTAGTTTGATGTAATCAAAATCTTCTATTTTGTGATCAACAATGATCTCTAGTTCTCCTCTGGTCATAAATTCCTTCCTCCTCCACAGGTCTGAGAGGTAGACTATTCTCTGTTCCTCTAATCTATTTATGATCTCATTCTTTATGCCTAAATCATGGACCCATTTTGATCTTATCTTGGTATATGGTGTTAAGTGTGGATCCATATCTAATTTCTGCCATTCTCCTGAGATTTCTAGGTCCCATTCTTCTATGACTGCATATAGTCCCAAAGCCAGCATTCAATGTGAATGTCACTTCCCATCATAGAACAACTCATTGCTGCTGGTAGAACTCTCTGTGCCATCATTGTAGCAATTTCTGGTCCCCTGAGTCAAAGAAGTCCCTCATGTTTCCATAAACTAGTGATCCAGTTAGTTTATCCAACTGTAATTTCTATCTCTTAGATGTTTAATTTTCCTTCCAGCTCAGATTGGCAAGTTATTTTGTCCTCTTTTCTTCTGTACTACCGTATTTCTTAAGAGAATAAGCCAGTGTCACTATTGAAATGAGCAGATACTCTCTCAGAAGCCCACTGACATTTTGGAACCAAGACATATTGGAAGAGTTTTATGAAGCTTTCTAGGAGAAAGATGTTAAAAGAGAGAGAAGCTGAGAATGTAGAATCAAAATTTGACTTCTATCTTGGGATGAATGTACAGAGTGATATTTATTTTCCAAAAATCTTCACAAAATTCCTCCCCCAAACTTGCAGACATTAAATATAGACTAATATTTCATACAATATAAATTCTGAATAGATACATGACTTATTCATGAAAAGTGTCATCATAGACAAGTTAGCAGAATAGAGAAATTACCTTTCATATCCATGGATCAGGACACAGTTTAATGACCAAACAAGGAATAGAGAGAATTACAGAAAATTAAAAGGAATGTTTTATTATATAAAATTTAAAAGTTCTTGCACCAATAAACTCATGAAGTTAATTTAAAATTTGAAAGGAAAGAATTAATTGGACAAAAATAGTTCCAGCAAAGATCTCATTTTCAAAATACTGATTGAAAGGAACCAATTCAAATTAATAAGAATCGCTCCTCAATTGAAAAATGGTCAAATAATATGGAAATGTTTTACATGATGGCCATGTTCTCTGGTCCATCTGGGTCAATATAACCAATTGCTTATTATCTCAGGGAGAGGGGAGAGGTAAGAGGAAGAAATAGAATTTGGAACTCACAATTAAAAAAAAATGTTTAAAATTTAGAAAAAATAAAGGATTTGGGTAAGCAGTTTTTATTTTTATTATTATAACTTTTTATTGACAGTACATAAGCAGAGTAATTTTTTACAACATTATCCTTTGCACTCACTTCTGTTCTGACTTTTCCCCTCCCTCCACCCCCTCCCCTAGATGGCAGGCAGTCTTATACATGTTAAATATGTTATAGTATATCCTAGATACAATATATGTGTGCAGAACCAAACAGTTCTCTTATTGTACAAGAAGAATTGGATTTAACCTGGGAAACAAAAATGCAAACAGTTCCCAGTGTTCCTTTTCTGGGTATAGCTGATTCTGTCCCTCATTGATCAATTGGAACTGAATTAGATCTTCTCTTTGTCGAAGATATCCACTTCTATCAGAATATATCCTCATATAGTGTTATTATTGAAGTGTATAATGATCTTCTGGTTCTGTTAGTCTCACTCAGCATCAGTTCATGTAAGTCTTTCCAGGCTTCTCCATATATTCATCCTGGGTAAGCAGTTTCTTAAAAAAAAAAAAAAAAGAAAAGAAAAGAAAAGAAAAGAAAAAAAAAGAAATGCAAGATATAAAAACCATTGAAAGTGCTCCAAATTACTAATAATTAGAAAAATGTACATTAATGTAACTCTCAAGTTAGACTGACAAACTTGAGAGAAAAAAAAGAAAATGAAAAAGTTTTGATGAGGCTATAGAAAAAATAAGCATACTGATGTACTACTGGTGGAACTATGAGTTGATACAGCAATTTTATTTTATGTTTTTATTTTTTCTCAATTATTTTAAAAACACTTGGTTTTAAAATATTTTTGAGTTCCAGATTCTTTCCCTCCATTCCTCCCCTTATTGAAAAGGTAAGCAATTTTGATTATAGGCATTGTGAAGAATATGTTTCCATGTTAGTCATGTTGTGAAAGAAAATAGACAGGAAAAAAAAAACAAGAAAAATAAAGAAAAAGTATGTTTCAATCTGCCTTCAGACTTCTCTTTCTCTGGAGATGGATAGCATTTTTTTTATCATAAATCCTTCAGAATCATCTTAGATTTAGCCATTTTAGAAAGAAATATACAACCAACTCTCAAAGTTACTAAACTGCATAAGTCCTTTGACTCAGTGATATCACTATTAAGCTACCTCAAAGATATCAAAGAAGGAGATGAAGAATCCATATGTATAAAAATTTTGATTGCAGTTTTTTTGTGGTAGCAAGGAACTGGAAGTTAAGGGAGTGCTCTATCTATTTGGAAATGACTGAACAAATGATGGAATATAAATGTAATACAGCATTATTGTGCATAAGAAATAATGGAGTTATTTCAGAGAAACCTGGGAAAACTTGCATGATCTGATGCAGAATGAAGTGATTAGAATAAGCATCACAATTTATACAAACATCATAAAGACCACCAACTTTGAAGGACTTGAGAATTCTAATCAATAAAATGACCAAGCTTGATTCTAGAGGACTGATGATAATGCATGTACCTCTAGAGTTAAACAATACATGCTAATTTTTTGGACAGAGCTAATGTGGCAGTTTCTTTTACCTAACTGTATATTTGGTTTGGGGTTTGGGGTTTTGGGGTGGGTTTTTTGGTTTGGTTTTCAGTTTTTTGGAGGCAAATAAGATTAAGTGATTTGCCTGGAATCACAGCTAATAAGGACATAAATTCATATTTGAACTCAGGTTCTCCAGACTCTTGACTCCTGATTCCTTATGAATATTGGTTACAAGGTTTGAATTTTAGGGTTTTCAGCCCAATATAGGGAGGGGAAATATAGAAAGTGCATTTTTGTTCATTGAAAAAAAATTGAGAAAAAATCCTTTCAGAAGTCTAAAATAGTCACCAACTGGTAGACTTCTGGCATATTGTTTGCTTGCACATTTCTCACCTCTACAGTAACAATAGAGTTTTAACTCTATTTCTTTGTATTTCTGTATTCCTCTATTCTGAAGGTCTCTCATATATTTTAGTTCTTCCTGGATCCATGTTTAAAAGATTCATCTCATGCTTTTGATACACATCTTTCATTTCACTTTCCAGTTGGTTTTTTAGAATCTTTCATGTTTTGTTTTGTTTTTTTTCATCTTGTGCCCTTTGTGTTTTTTTTTTTTCATTTCATCTAAAGACTTTCATTCTAAACATAATTAATCTCTAAGGTGACAGGTGGGGTAAAACAGGGAGGATTTTCCTTTGAAACATTGGGAGTTTTATGTAAAAGTTTCCCTCTCCATCATTTAGTTTCTACAAGAGTTGTCAACAACAACAAAATCTTCACTGCATCATCATTCAAGGGTTTTCATATTAACACTGAAGAAAATCTAACAATGTCTTCCTTTCTCATTCACAATCACAAGCTTTTCAAAAAATCCAAATTTGTTGATTCAAGTAATTCAGGGGAAAGGGAGGTCAAACGATATTGTACAGAGAAGGGAGTAGTTTGTGTCTCCCTCTGCTGGAAGAATCAATTTCTTTCTTTGCAAGTAAAACTGTAGCTAAGATTCAAGTTTGATTAATCAGAATCCATTGATCTGGTTGATAATAGACCACTGCAAAGTGTCCATATTTAGCAAATAATCTTTTGCTATCTTTATCAATAAATATAAGTTGGCCTTTTCTGTTACCTTGTTAGCAAATGAATTTGTATGTATTTTGTATTTAATTGGCTTTTTACATATTATTTCCCTCCTGTAGAAAGTAAGCTCTTTGAAAATAAGAACTATTTAGAGTGAGATGGGGTGGGATGGGGGCATCTTTATATCAGCATAATGAGTGTCTCTGTGTATATGTATAAACATGCATATGCTTTATATGTACAAATATGTATGTATGTACATTGTATATGTGTGT
Organism: Sminthopsis crassicaudata; assembly: GCF_048593235.1. Taxonomy (NCBI): domain Eukaryota; kingdom Metazoa; phylum Chordata; class Mammalia; order Dasyuromorphia; family Dasyuridae; genus Sminthopsis; species Sminthopsis crassicaudata. The sequence continues at coordinate 174,924,994 of NC_133619.1, read as the reverse complement.
ACATCTATATATATATATGCAGAGACAGAGAGAAAACTTAGTAAATGTTTGTTGAATTGAATTAGTAGATTTGAAACAATAAAAGTCCAATAACTCTAGTAAGTTTTTTCACTGGATCTCTTCAAAAGAGACAGATTGACTGTAAGGTTCTTGTAATTTGAGTTCTCCTCCTTGTGGGCTGGACCTCTGCCAAGCCAGAATCCCTTTTGCTAAGAAGGCTGATGAGAGAGGGGAGGGAAGGTGATGATTGCTTTATGTGCCTTTGGGACACAGTAAGTATAGTGAGGCTGTGCTTGGGGGTCCCAGGCATTGGTTAGGAGCTGAAGGGCTCTGGTGCCTAGAGAAGCAGGGACAGCTATAGCACCCTCAGAATGCCACAAAGTATCAAACTGCTGGCAACAGAGATTATTAGTGTCTGTGAGCCTGAGGTTCACAACAGAATTTTCATTCAGACTTTTAAAATTTCTGTAAGCTTTTCTTTTATCTGTTGGTGTGGTTTTCTTACCTGTATTAATTCTTAATTTCTTTGAATATTTCTTTCACCTACTTGCTGTTGTCTTTCAGTGTGTCTTACATTGCTTCTTTTGGCATCGACTTTGCTTCTGGCACTTTAGGTGCTACAGTTGCTCTTTGATATTTTTGTAGTATCACTACTTTGTACACATTATTTATTTTCTTATTTTAATAAAAACTTATTTTTTAAATTTTGTCATTTTCCCTGAATTTTTAAAAGATGTTTTTCTTCTCTTTTGGTGTTCTAATTGAGCCCTCAGTGGGGAATCTTGAACTACTACTCATAACAAATGATAATAAAAGATGCTCTGTTGGGATCTGTTGGAAAGTAACCTAAATTTAGAAGGACTAGATTTTGTGCTATTAGATAAATACTTCTTTAAAACTTTATAATTCACAAATAAGAAAATTGCTAGACATTGTATTTCCCATGCCTAGTAATCAAAAGTAAAAATCCACAAAAATAAAAATCATTAGCCATTGTACTCTTTATGTCCATCATCAATTGTATATAAACTATATAAAATTGTCCACAAAGGTCTGCTTGATCTTTTCTCATTTTGTCTTCAAGATTTTATAGAAATGAAAATAACAGATATGTGGGTCAGGAATTGTTGATGTTGCTTTTAATAATACAATAGACACCAAAGAATTAAGAATGACAAAGACACTGAGGTCAAAGGAGCAGTAGGTATAGAGTAGATGTGAGTAAGCTGCAACAAAATGAGAAACTCCAGAGAAGATTAAGAGTAAAGAATGTCCATCACAGAATTGCATGATAGGAAGATAAGACAGACTGTTCCTCTTAAGAATGAGGAAATATTAGTGGTCAGCCCAAGTATTTTAGTCATTAGTTCTATTGTTATCTAATCCAATGTCCATAAAATGTAATTCCTCTTCTCCATGAAAGCCCTTCCAATTTCTGAAGACACCTATGTTTGCCTTTTCTCTTCTCTTCCCCAGGCTAAATATTCCTAATTCCTTCAATATGTCATCATATTATGTGATCTGGAAACCATTTCGTATCCTGATTTCCCACCTCATGATTCTCTCTAATTATTTAAGTACTTCCAAAACATAGTGGCTTGAATGAATGAATGAGTACAATGTTCTAGATGTGATCTGATGAGGGAAGAGGACTCTTACCTCCAGAGCATCATGACTTAATTCAGCTTATCATTGCATTCTAATTTTTTGGCTACTATATTGATGAGGGTTGGGGTCCCTTTAAGATTCTTTTCTAATTGCCCAATCCATGGCTGACCTTTGATTCACAAATCCTGGTCAAAGGCACTCTTGAATATCTGGGCCCAGCCCCACCATGACCTCAGCTTCCCCCAGCCCTCACCTGATCTGAGCTAACTGAAAAGCCCGCCGAGAACTTAAGGGTACCACCCATCATATATAAAAAGGGCCAAGCCGGAGCCCTCATTGCAGGAGCCCTCCCAGCCATGTAGGGGTTCACAGGGACCCCGAAAATTGTTACCCCGAAAACTAACCTTAACCTTTTCAGGTCTCTCAAAACCAATTTTCGTCCTTAGCAGTTTCGAGCAGCTTCCAGGAAGAATATCTGTGTTCTTATCCTCGTCTCACTCTTATCTCTAAAACATAGGGCACCCAGAGCAGGTTTGGGGTGCAAGCAAAGTCTCCCGTGGAGACTACTTCTCTTTTCGTCTCACTCACTCTCTAGAGGCTTCTTCTAGAGAAGAAAGACCTTTTCCCAAGGCATTTCTAATCCCTTTATCTTGCCAGAAAAGCCTGCCCACAGGCCGGAGACACTCAGGAGAGTGTCTCTTATTCACCCCTCCCCCACCATGTGGCCAACCCTCTTGGGTCCCAGGCCAGCAGTCTCCTGGATCTCTTCTGGGGGAGATATCTGTGTTTGAGCCCCTCTCACACTCCACCGTAGTGGCCAGGCTGTAGCCACGAGGAGATGGTCAATGAATCGGGGTGAACTTGGAGATGTGTCTCTACCTAACTGCATGAGCCTTCACCTTCGCAGCCTGAGAAGCACTGGGTAAGATAACATCTCTCCCTTCCCCAATCCTCTCTCTTTTCCAACCTTTCCCATGTGGCTTAACGTGCCATTTAAATGCTCCCATCCTGTCCCCTTCTTGGGGTACAGTGGGGAGATTTGGGGACTCTTCAAGATCTCTAGAAAAGTCTCTTATTCAGTTTTAAAAGGTGCTCTGCCGCAACTCTGAATGCCCCTCCCATAGATTCTACCTGGCTCTTAAAAGGAGCCAAGGCTTCCAGCCCACTCAGAGCTTGTCCCATACCTTTTAAAATGGGACTCTGTTTCCTGACCATGATCTCTAGGCTGGATAAAGGATTTAAAAACTGCCCATTTTCTTTCTAAGAAAGGCTTTCTAAGCCTCACGGCATACTTACCTGCTTTCTAAAGCCTAGACAGAATTTAAACTAGCTGTTCAAGCCTTTCTCTGTCTCAGTAACCTTGCAGATGGGAACTCCTGACTTTTCTCTTGGTCCAGGACTTTTAGCTCCTAGCGCACTCTCTATTTCTCTCGATTGGATGCCTCCTTCCAACAGTTAAAAGATTCCCCTTCCAAGTTCTGGTCCTGGCCAGGCTAGAGCTTCAGAAAGGACATCGTTGTAATTTGGGCTGGGGAACAAAATTCTGAATCCAGGCAAATTAATTGTTAAGAGAGTGAGAATAGTTTCTTTTGATTTCTCCTCTTTTTCCCCAATCCTGACTGCAGGCAGGCAGTGGTGAATTAAAGTGATTGAAACTATTTAAATGCTCCTTAACTACTTTCAATTTGGCTTCTCTCTAGAATCTTTCTCTGTTTTGGTGTGCAGCAGTTCTTTTTTTACTGCCTCAGTTTCCTTAAACTGTCTCTTTCTTGACTGAACTTCTCAGGCTTCAGTTCAGGAAGCAAGGGATATAGAATTAAGAATAGATTCTCCCTCAAGCTGTCTTTTAGAGAATGGTTACATTAACACATGAATTCTATATGTAGAGTTCCAAATCTCTCTCTACTCGCCCAATCCCCAACTTGCTTCAGGAGTCACTTATCTCCAATTAGAATCTGACCTTTCTAAATGCCCCAAATGCCCCCACACCCTAATCACTAGAAGAAGGGTGGGGGTAGGGTCTTTTGTCTTTGACTCACTATTCTCTGCATTAATGCTCGCTGCCTTCCCCTCCCTCTGCCTCTTCTAACTGAGTAGGAAGGGGTCACATGGGATTTCTCTTCCACAGAGAAGGTTTTGAGATAGGCCGGCTTTCAAATTAATTGATCTGTTTTTTTTTGTTTGTTTGTTTGTTTGTTTTTTAAGACTTGTTAAAACTGGGGGACTTGCATAAAACCGTTTGACTATTGTTCTGTATGAGAAACTTTTAACTATTGCTCTATATAAACCTGTTTAACTATTGCTGCATAGACCTGTTTACTATTGCTGTTTCAGGAAATTTACTAGTCTGTTATATATAATGTGATAATTTCTGTAAACAGGGGGGGAAGGAAACTGAGATTTCAGCTGGTCAGGAAATTGGGAAAAATTGATGTCTTATTTCAGTTCAGGCCGAATTGGAAACTCTTTGCTTAAATTTGCTAGACTATGATTGGCTAGCTTATGTTTTAACTTTGAAATCCCTTATTCAGTCTTTGGGATTATTCTTTAGAAACAATCAGAAATCAGACACCTGTCCTAGGACTGGCAGTCTCTCTGATCTGTTTCTCCACTCCTGTTACCACAGTTCCTTAATTATTATTTTAGCATTTCAAGATCAGAACTCTAATGGTTGGGGTTGCCTGTCTTGCCTGTCTAATTGCATAATTTACTCAGAAATCTCTCCTCCCCAGAGAGAGAGAGAGAGAATGAAGCTCTTAAACTCCATTTTTTGTCTCTCTCTCAGAGCCCCTGACAGACTTGGGGTGCCTTGTCAGGGCAGCAGGACTGCCTGAGCACTGCTACACAGCAGAGGCTGAGTTAAATCACAAGTGACCACAGACCTAAAGACTGTCCATCTCTGGCTGAGATGCCCCCCAACTGCGGAGATTCAAACAGGGAGGCCTGTGTCTCTCTGAATAAGGAGTGCTGTTCTATACTAATAATTCTGGAGTTATTGGGGAGAAACTGGTCCTTGCCACAAGTCCTTGCATTTTCTAGTTTTAGTCTGTTTTGTTTATTGTCCTGACTCAGTTTCCCTAATTATCCTGACTCAGTCCTGCCTCAGTTTCCCTGCCTCTTAGTCCTGCAAAACCTCCCCCTGCCTCTTTAGCAGAATACTTAATAAGATCTTATGTTTCAGAATAGCAGAATGCCTCTCCCATCTCAAGCTATGGGAATGTCTTCCAATATTGCTCTTTTCTCTATTTCAGTCTTCCTGATTTACTGTTCATGAGATAACACCCCCCTTTCCCCCCACAGACTCTATCAGGGAGGTGGGACAGCTCAATTTCCCGGGACTTGATTGACGCTGTCTGGAGCTCTACGTTCAAGCCAAGCACTGGTTATTGAGACATCATGGCACAGCTCTGGTGAAATAAATCTCTCTCTTTCCCTTAGAGACGCCTAAAGGGAATGAAAGCTATAGAGTTGGGGTCCGGTTAATTAAACCTTATCTTCACCCACCTTGACAGCGCTTCTACACCCAGCAAAACTAACTCCTTTGAAGCCAAAAGGTTGGGAAAAGAGCAATATTCAAACTTAGCCTGGGTTTCTGTGAATGTTATCCATACTTTATGGATTTGTTTCTAAAAGTTTAACTGCTAACTTCTTGAATTCTCTTATGTGGAATTAGACATTCTGTATATGATTGTATTTGCACTGGGTATTTTAAAAACAAACTGATTACATCTACTTGGATATGAACTCATTGGGACAAATTCCTTATTGTTGTCAACATAAAGTTATGATAAATATTTGTTTATGTTCTTGCATTTTTTCCTCATGTAACTGATTTTAACATCAGAGCAACACTCAATAGAAATTGTTAATGCGATTCAATGTCATACCTTGCTGTTTCTAGCCTGATTATATGTAATCATTGTATCCTAAATGCTTGGGCAAATAAGCATTTAGCTTGGTCATCTGTCTGCTACTGGACAACTAATAGAGATATATAAGAACAAAACTGGTTTCTAACACCTGTTGGTTTCCCTTTATCTCGTTAACCTGAGACTCTCAGTTCTCTTCTCAGGGCAACTCCTGCCTCCAGACACTCAGAAAGAAGCAGAGATGTCCTTTTAATGCAAATCTCTTCTAGACTTAAGCCTTAGAAGACCCCAGTCTCTGCACTGAATTTGAGCAGGAGGAGCTACCTTCTCACCACCACAGAACATCACAAGGTCCCCCAGCATCCTGCTCCCTGGTAGAAATTTGGGTCTGGCCCTGTTTCCCTTTTATCTCAGGACAGCCCGAACACCCCAGGGGCTGGTAAGCTGGGTAGGCTATGCTGATACTTTTCACCCCTCCCCCATAAAGAGTGGGGAAACAGGAAGGAAAAGATTCAGGATCTTTGCTTATTGAATAACTAACTCTCTTCAAGAACAGCACGGTTTTTCCAACATTTCCAAGAGCTTAAACCTCATTCTTATCTTGATCTGCAGCTCTGACAACTGGGGATACATACCCATCCCTAGACCCTGACTTACAGAAGAGCAGTGGTTCATTAAATCTACTAGAGGCCTCTTGCCTCTCCTGGCTTCTGGTCCACACCCGTTAATCCCAAACCCAGGAGAAATTAGCTTTCCTGGTGAAAGAGCTAGGCTACAAATAATCTTTTCTCAGCATTTTCTCCTATTTCTCTTTGATACTTAGATGGGCCATCAGACAAGCAGCCCGCAGAAGGGACCTGATGCATTTCTTGCTAAAGGCCCCATTCTCCTGAATGTCACCACCTCCACCCTGGATGACACCCCACTTTTAATCTGTTCCTGAGATCTCTAGGCTTCACACTTTGGATTCTCAGCTGGCCTTTCAGCCTAGAGAACATTGACTGGGGACAACTGACCAGGGACAACTGACTGGGACACCTCCTTGATACCCTGCTGCCATCCCCCACACCTCACGCCTCACCTCCTGACATGGAACCCCAAATCTCTATGACCCTTGTCAGCTCGAAGCAGTTAAAGAGGAGATTGATGCCCCCTTTCCCACATGCATCTGGAGGCGATAGTTTCAGGGGGGAACAAGACGAGGGGACCCCGCTACTCTGAAGATCTTCGGAGAAAATCTTCAAACTTTCCTTAAATGAAGGACACTGCCCCAAATTTTCTTTTTTTCTTAAATGAATTTAAGTCTCAATTGTTTAAGGGGGGAACTGATGAGGGTTGGGGTCCTTTTAAGATTCCTTTCTAATTGCCCAACCCATGGCTGACCTTTGATTCACAAATCCTGGTCAGAGGCACCCTTGAATATCTGGGGCCAGCCCCCACCATGACCTCAGCTTCCCCCAGCCTTTACCTGATCTGAGCTAACTGAAAAGCCCACCAATAACTTAGGGGTACCACCCATCATATATAAAAAGGGCCAAGCCAGAGCCCTCATTGCAGGAGTCCTCCCAGCCAACACATGGTATCCTTCCAGCCATGTAAGGATTCCTGCCCGCCCAGCGGCCACCTTCAGCCCTGGTGTCTTTCTAACTGAGTTTTACTTCCAAATTCCTACAATAAACCTTTTATTTATCAATCTAGGTTTTGGGGCCTGTAAATCATTTTACAGGGGACACTGCGCCTCATGGGATTATCTATGCGCCGAGAAATGGGGTTTTTCCCTCATTAATATCACACTGCTGACTCATAGAACTTGTAGTCCACTCAGATTCCAAAATCTTTTTCAAACAAACTGCTATGGAGTCACATCTTATCTCTCTTATACTTATAGAATTGATTTTAATCCATTTATATAACTTAAATTTTATCCCTGCTAAATTTTATTCTATTAAACTTATTCTATATGACTGAGATCTTTTGGGATTTAACTGTCCTTTTAATATGTTAGGTATAACTCTTAATTTTATGTCATATGTAAATTTGATTAAAGAATCATTTATAACTTTATCTATGGCACTGATTTTTTTAATGTTGGCTCAAAGTCATGAATGGATCTCTGATGTCCTCCAAATTTAGATCTTTTTCCAAAGTGGCATTAAATCATTTATGGTTGATCTTTAAGATCTAGTCATTCAATTAATTGTATTCTCTTCTAGTCTACAACTCTACTTGTCCACAAGAACAACATGACAGACTTTTATCAAGAGCTTTGTTAAACATATAGGTAAATTATATGAGGGAATACATTTTTCCCGATCTACCAAATGCCATTTCTAAATTTTAACTAAAAAAATTATTTTTTTTGTTATTTTCCTTGTGTGTTTTTTAAACTCTACGAACTCCTTCTCAGAATAATGTTTTTAAATGCATAAAATAAAATACATATGATTAAAAAGAAAACCAAATAAAATAAAATTCAAGTTCATAAACTCAGATTAAGATCCCTCTCTAGAATTGTGCCAAAGTCAGAGTTCAGTTTATTGACCTCTAGTTTACATACCATATTCTCCTGTTTTGTTTTGCTGAAATTGGGATATAGACCCCTTTTCAATACTATAACACCTTTTCCTTTTTTTTTTTGAGTTTTCGAAGGTCACTCACAGTGACCTCTGCAATCACATGTACCAGTTTTTACCATAGCCTGGGATGTAGTTAATTTGGGCTTGGTAACTTGAATTCTTCCAGATATCCCTTACTGTTGTCCTGTTTATAGTGAACTTAAAATTCCTATTAGTTATTTTTTGTTCCATCTTTTCAGGACAAATAGAAAGCAGAGACAAAGTAAGAGTTGAATATCTCTGTTGTTTCAATATTCCTTCATTAATCTTCCTTTTTCCCCCATCTGACTGGTAATAAGAATGTTAGTCAGAAGATCTTATTTCACGTCTCCGTTCTGCTACTAATAAAGCTATCCAATCTTGGATAAGTCACTTGACTTATGTGAACCTCAATTCCTCATTGAAAATAAATTAAAATAAGATGTATCTATATTTTGAATCTATAACTCAGCAAATAATTCCCAAATTGAAGCAGCTCTAGACTTTACTTTTTCATATCAAATCATATATTATGTGACTAGATTGTCTAGAATAAAGGATTTTAGTCTCCACAACTCTCAAAATGACTCAGTTAAAGTTAAATTATCATAGCATCATAGAATTACATCTGGCGAAGTCTTTTGAGATCATCTTTTCCAACTGTCTCATCTTATAACAAGTAAATTGAGACTTAGAGAGGACTTCCTCAGGAATCTTACAGGTCATCAATAGGAGGTATGTATTTAAGGAGTATTATGAAGGAAGGGAACAAAGCATTTATTAAGCATCTGTTATGTTCTGGGCATTAAATTAAGCATTATATAACTGTTGTCTTCTTTTATCCTTACAACATTTTTAGAAAACAAATGCTATTAGTATCCCTATTTTATAGCTGAGAAAACTGAGATAGGCAAAAGCTTAAGCCAGAGATACACAGTTAATAAATATCTGAGATTAGTTTTGAACTCAGATCTTAACTTCAAATCCAGTGCCCTAACTACTGTAATATCTAGATACTTCTATGTATTTACTGTGAATCCAGCATTGTGATGGGCACTATGGAGATAGGTCCTCAGAACTATTGCCCTTTACTCTTCATATAGGTAACTCAATGACTAGACTGTTTCACAGAGAATTCACACAGGGCCAAATACTCACACAAGATGGTCAGATTCTAATCCAGTCTCTGTAATTTAAAAAACTGGCTTAGAAAGGGAAAATTACTTATCGTAGACAAAACCTCTTATCATATTAAATGATTTTTGTCCTTCTATGAGAGGCTGTAGTTCCAACAGTGCATTATCCTTTACAGATATCTGTCTCCTCAAACTTATTTTCCTCTTTTCTAAATAACATAATGCTGGGGAAGCATGGAAGGAAAAAAAAAAATCTCCGATTTCCCATTAAAGAATCATATCCTGTTGTTCCACAGGATAATCAGGGATAGCCACAAGTCCTATTTCCTCTCTCTAGTAAATGGGGGGGGGTCTGATCACCCCCATTACAATGGCAATCACAGATCAGCTAGCAAGAATCAAATGGTCACAGAAACTGGATTATATTCTTATTCAAAATGTACACTTAGGCTTTGAGGGAACATAGTGAAGAAACACCCAGGGTGATAGTATTGGGGGAAGAATTTTAATCTACCAGAAAAAAAAAGAGGACTGCAACCCATAGCTTTTTTTCTTACAATAAATTGAGCTAAAGAGACATCAGGGATGTAGAAGGCCACTCAAAGTCAGGAAGGGGCGAAAAGGAGGTGAAAATAAGCATCTATTAAATGGCAGGCATTGTGCTAAGCAGTAAACAATTATCTCATTTTATCCTTACAACATCCCTGGGAGGTAAATGCTATTATTATCCCCATTTTACAGTTTAGGAAAATGAGGCTAGAAGAAATTAGGTGACTTACCCAAGATAACAAAGCTATTAAGTGTCTGTGACTAAATTTTAACTCAGATCTTCTTGAGTTCAGGATCCAGCACTCTAGTACCTATACCACCTTCCTGCCAGGAATATCTGGGTTCAAGACCTGCCTAGCTTTTTTTGTGAATCTGTTAGTGCCTTCTCCCACCCCCAAACTGACCTATTATTTTGTATAAACCTGCTTCCTGTATAATTTATATATATTTACATATAAATATGTCTCCTCTGATAGAATAGCAGCTCCATGAGGGCAGAAGAGATTTCATTGTTTATCACAATGCTTCCTACATGGTAGGAACTTAAGAATGTTTAATTGATTACTTGCCTCACATACTGATCTGAAAAAATACAAGGAAGACACAAGCTCCCAAAGATATAAAATAAACAGGAACCCATCTGCACTTAGGAAGGGAGATTCCACCTATTAAATCACAGGTTCAGACCCTCTCCTCCCCCAACTTGATCTAATATCTGTTTTTGGGGGGGTTTTTTTGTTTTGTTTTTCCTGAGGCACTTGGGGTTAAGTGACTTAGCCAGGAAGTGTTAAGTGTCTGAGACCAGATTTGAGTCCCATATCTGTTCTTTATAAGAGAAGGTGAGATATGTACTTGTTAGCTTTGATGCTTTAGAGAATAGTGCTTTTTCAGGACAGACTTTAAAGCCCCAGGCATGTAAAAGACATTTAATAAATACTTACTGATCGAATGATTAAAATGTGTTGGAAATTAGTTGATACAAGTGTGATTTCCTAAGAACACTAGAACTTTAATTCAAGCAATAGAGTCTCTCCTTATGGGGATACTTTTTATAAAAAGTTGAACTCCATCCAAAAGGTTCAGTGACTGAAATGCCAAAAAGAACTCATTATAAGAAGATTTCAAGGCATATGGGAACATTATGATGAGCCTCTACTATAATTAGAATAGATGGCCCTCCCACAGTGAAAAACAGGAAGTGCTCAGGATATAGTTTTCATGAAATGAGTTGGATTAATTGCCAAAGGAGTTATTTATTTTTCTGTAAATGATAAATCAACTTTCCAAAACTTCATAATTAGCTTGAAACTATGCTGCTCTCATCTGACAACAACAAATGTTTGGACATAAACACTGTATTCTTGACCTTGGAGGTAACAGCCAGATGCACATCTACAATTCAATCACACTTTGATTATTTTAGGCCCATCTATTTTTAATCTACATGATATTGGCAGGGAGTGTTCCTTTTTTTTTTTTTCTTTTCTTTTTTTCTTTTTTACTACAATTATCTGAGAAGATTACTATCTTTTCTTAGGGCTGGAGTTAAAACAGACATATGGGGGAAGACCAAGATGGCAGAGGAGGAAGCAGAACAGTCCAGATCTCCCCCATAGCTACTCCAAAAAAGATATTGTAAAAGCCACAGACTGAGTAATAATCAGGTAATCTAGGGGGAAACCACAGTAACTTGTTTTTCCAACCTAGGTCATCATAAGGAAACAAACCGAGACTTGCAGGCACTGGAGAGAGAGAGTTCAGCCAGGATAGTAAGGCCTTTCAGAATGAGGACTGAATTGGGTTCTGCGTAATGGAGCAAGGAATTGTGTCACTCTGACCTCAGAGCCAGTTTGCTAATACAGTGTAGACTAAGGGGAGGCAGGGCAGGTCTTGCCTACAGCTTTGTTCTGGAGCAAGCAGTAGTTGTAGACTAAGAAGGGACTGTGCAGAAACAGGAACCAGCCAGCAGCTGCTATGTAGCTTTGATCCCAGAGGATTATAACTTCAAGAGAGATTTAGGGCAGGACCTGCAGCTAGGCTCCTACTAACTTGTGATTGCTGCAAGGTTGAAGATCCAGCTCAGACCTGGCTTAGGCTGTATATAGGCAAAGAACAGAAACTGAAGAGAGCAATAATAGTTAATAGTCAAACATTTAATAAGCCTATGTACTAGGCAGAGGTGCAGCTAAGTGACTCAGTGAAAAGAGTGACTGGCCTAGAGGTAGGAAGACCTTATTTCAAATCTGTCTTCAGACACTAGCTGTGTGACTGTGGAAAAGTCACTTAACCCTGTTTGCCTCAGTTTCCTCATCTGTAAAATGAACTGGAGCAGGAAAGAACAAACCACTCCAATATCTGTCAAGAAAATACCAAATAAAATCACTAAGAGTCAGACATCACTAAAATGACTGAACAACAATGTGCTAGGCATTGTGCTAAATGCTGAGGTTTTAAAAATAAGAAAGAGAAATTCCCTGCCTTGAATAGGGGAGGACAGTACACAAAAGGAAGATGGAAAGGGTGTCCCATGCTAGAGGGGTATCAAATCAGTCATGATATTCATGAAGCTGACGGAAAAGTGAGAATTATCTGGAAAGTTCAGAGCTCTTTTATAAAGGAAGGTTTATAAAGGAGAGTTTTATTGCTCTGTCCTCCAGCCTTCTAAGCAGAAAAAAAAAACACAGCTGAGCGTCCTGAGAAAATATTGAGTATCAAGGCTGTATCAAGATCCTTGGTGATGAGCTTTCCCGTGATAAACTTATGCTGGGGGAAGCATGATGTTTGTGGAGTCAAAACCAAGCAGAGAGGCTAATGGAAAATAAAGATCAGCAGTTTTGTATGTGCCTCAGACCCTGAAATAGGGTGCCCCCAATGTAGTCTGTAGTCTACCAGAGTAATCAAGTAACAGCCTTTGTGGAAATGGATCAAACAAAAAGTTAATAAATCAGTGAAACAACAAGAAAATTTTTTTGAATAGAAGATAATCAAAGGGAATTCATATCAAAAACTCATCTAAAAACAAATCAAGAAGTAGTTTAAGAATCATTGGGATTCAAAGAGATCTTAAAGAAGGGAAAGGGACCTGTATGTGCAAGAATGTTTGTGGCAGCCCACTTTGTAGTGGCCAGAAACTGGAAACTACATGGATGCCCATCAGTTGGAGAATGGCTGAATAAATTGTGTTATATGAATGTTATGGAATATTATTGTTCTGTAAGAAATGACCAACAGGATGATTACAGAAAGGCCTGGAGAGACTTACATGAACTGATGCTGAGTGAAATGAGCAGAACCAGGACATCATTATATACTTCAGCAACAATACTGTATGATGATCAATTCTGATGGATGTGGCCTCTCTTCAGAGGATCCAAATCAGTTCCAATTGATCAGTAATGAATAGAACCAGCTACACCCAGAGAAAGAACACTGGGAAATGAACATGGACCACAACATAGCATTTCCATTCTTTCTGTTATTGTTTGCTTGCACTTTTGTTTTTCTTCTCAGGTTATTTTTACCTTCTTTCTAAATCTGATTTTTCTTGGGTAGCAATATAACTGTATAAATATGTATACATATATGGTATTTAACATATACTTTAACATATTTAACATGTATGGGACTATCTGCCATCTAGAGAAGGGGTGAAGGGAAGGAGGGAAAAAATTGGAACAGAAGTTTTTACACTGTTGAAAAATTATCCATACATATGTTTTGTCAATAAAAAGCTATAATTAAAAAAAAAAAAGAATCATCAGGATTACAGGATTGAGCCAAGATTTCTGCCGATCTGAGAAAAATGCCAAACTGAGTAGTGACTGGGAAATTGAAGGAAAATGTACAGTGAGTGATCAGTCTAACTAATCCAACATCATAAATTTAACCTATAAACAAGTGATTAGGACAGGAACTATGAAGCAAAAGTGAGCCAGGCTCACAAATCAGAGAGATGAGTATTGGAATGCTCAGATCTGATCTAAACTTAGCCCCCATCTGATCCAGACCAGCAATTCAGGCTCTCTCAGAAGGTCCAGATTGTCCTCAGGAGGAATTTAATGTCTAGAGCTCTACGTGGAGAACTCCAGACATTTTCAAGGATTCATTTCAGATAAGGAGGGAAGAAGAAGGTTCCAGAGGGACCTGAGTAAGGTCTCAATACTCAGAATTTTGAACCAAGTCAGTAGCATAGGGTTACCCAAAGATAATTGCAAACTCAAACAGCCCCTTGCTGAGAGCATCATCACTTGATCTCTGACATAGAAGAATTCACATAAAATATGATTTTAGAATCAGTCCCCTGCCTAGTAAAGCAATGAGAGGATTTCCCAGAGATACCAGGACCACAGACTTAGTTCCTAGAGCCCTCAGCTAAACCAGCAATAATAATAGCTTGACCAGAGCAGAGTGATGGAAAAAATGAGCTTTAATAAAAAGATTTTAAAGGTTATTATACCAAAGATGGCCAAGAAACAAATTCAAAAAAGATGAATAATTCCAAAAAATTACAAATTAAAACCTCAATAAAAATGGTTTATTCACAAAATAAAGCAAAATTCCTAGAAGAAATGATACAAGAGGTGGGGTTTTTTAAGTTTCTAAATGGTTTTATAAATAAGAGCAATAAAGGAAACATTTTAAAAGAAAAGCTATGGAGAAACTTGAGGAAAGAATCAACAGCTTAGCACAAAGAGGAACTAAACTTTATCCAACTGATAAATAAATTTGAATGAGCCAAACAGCAATGAATGTCTCTGGGAGACAAGAAAGATTTAAAACAAAATATTAAAAAAATTAAATATAAGTTATCTCACATAAAAAACAATTGACCTGGAAAAGAATTTATAGAGCAAGAATACTCAAAAACTATCACCCACATATCATATTTTAAGAAATCATAAAAGTAAACTCTCTAGATCTAGTAGAACAAGAAAGCAAAGTAAAAATAGGCAGCAGTCACCTCCTAAAAAGAAAACCCCACAAAAACTCCCAAGAATATCATAGCCAAAATGTAGTTTCCAGGTCAAAGGAAAAAAAAAATACTGCAAGCAGGCTAGAAAGAAAAAGTGCAAGTATTGAAGAACTAGTCAGAATAACACAAGATTTTATCAGCTTACATTTTAAAAGAGCAGAGACTTTGGAATACAATGTTCCAAAAGACAAAGATAGATTCGCAATCAATGATAATAAAGCCATGCAGTGTGGGAAATGAACTTTTATTAAAATAAAAATCTTGGAATCAAGAGGACTTTAATTCAAATTTGGCCTCAGACACTTGACACTAACTTTTTGATCCTGAACAAATCACTTGATCTTAATTGCCTCTAGAAGGAGGAAGAAGAGGATGGAGAATAGGAGGAGGAAAAGGAGAAGAAGGAGAAACAGGAGGAAGAGAAAGAAGGAGAACCTGTTCTAGTGAAGGAGTGAGGTACAGAACCTCTATGATTCCTTTCAATCCTGAGGCTATATGATGCTATTAAATCTTTAAGTTCTCATCATTTAGCTGTACTAGAGATGCTTCACTTCCAGCCAAGTCATTGACATTCTTGATTAGCATTGCTTTAAATCTTTTGCTAATATTTTCATTCTGCTGTGCTCTAATTGCATGTAGCCTGCATCCATCAAGAGCTGAAAGACAGAGAACTCGGAATTTCCCCTTCTACATACTGACTCAATTATCAAGAAAAGCCTTTTGAACTAAAACTATTATCTTTTTTCTCCTCCCAGGAAAGGTATGAATTAGAGTAATAGAAAGCTTAGAAGAAAGAATATCTCATCTTATAATAGTAAAAAAATAATATTCAGGAAAAGATAATGATGAATGTTGGAGGGGATGTGGGAAAACTGGGACACTAATACATTGTTGGTGGAACTGTGAATACATCCAGCCATTCTGGAGAGCAGTTTGGAATTATGCTCAAGACGTTATCAAACTGGGCATACCCTTTGACCCAGCAGTGTTACTACTGGGCTTATATCCCAAAGAGATATTAAAGGAGGGAAAGGGACCTGTATGTGCCAAAATATTTGTGGCAGCCCTCTTTGTAGTGGCCAGAAACTGAAAACTGAGTGGGTGCCCATTAGTTGGAGAATGACTGAATAAATTGTGATATATGAATATTATGGAATATTATTGTTTTATCAGAAATGACCAACAGGATGATTTCAAAGAGGTCTAGAGAGACTTACATGAACTGATGTTAAATGAAATGAGCAGAACCAGCAGATCATTATACACGGCAACAAGATTATACGATAATCAATTCTAATGGACGTGGTTCTTTCCAACAATGAAATCACTGATGATCTTGTGATGAAGAGAGCTATCTACGCCCAGAGAGAGGACTGTGGGAACTGAGTATAAATCACAACATAGCATTTTCACTCTTTCTGTTGTTGTTTGCTTGCCTTTTGTTTTTTTTTTCAGTATTTTTTCCCTTCTTGATCCGATTTTTCTTGTGCAATAAGATAACTGTATAAATATGTTTACATATTGGGTTTGATATATTTTAACATATTTAACATGTATTAGATTACTTGCCATATAGGGGAGGGGGTGAGAAGGAGGGGAAAATTTGAAACACAAGGTTTTGCATATATCTTGTAAATAAAAAGCTTTAATAAAAAATACCAAAAAAAATTTAAAGAGAAGTTTATCTTAGAGACAAAAGGAAATCTTTAGAGTTATTGAATAGGTGAGTACATGCCAGTAAATATCACTTGTATACTGGAGAAAACATCATTCCCATTTAGCCCATTTAAAATTGGCATGATCTATCTTGTACAATGCAAAATTTTATTGCCGATATAAATCATTTAAAGAAATTCAGCCTGCACTTTATTTTCTAGTACTTTAAATTTAAGTGGGGAAAAAAAGATTAATGCTTTTTAGTTCTTGGAAGTTCAACAATAAAAATTTCAGAAACTGCACAAAAATAGTCATTTATATGACTCTAAGATTTGCAAAAAATAATGCAAAATAATATGCATTATTTATTTTGATTTTCACAATAATCCTATTGTGTAGGTGGTATTATTCTGATTTTATAACTGAAGAAATGGAGACAGAGAAGGTAAGTGATTTGCCCAGGGTAGGTAGGTAGTTAATGTCAAGTATCAGTCCATTTTCCAAACTTTTCTTGAATAAGCCAGTCCTAGACAAAATTATGAAGCAAGCAAAATTTGCCTTTAACTTCCTCAGCTTCCCTACTCTACACATTTTCCCCAGCATTATGTCCATATTTTCAGATGCCCTTATGCATGTTTCCCCAGAGATATACAAATCTAAATCACTGATTTTCACTTTGAGTGACAACCTACTTCAAAGTGTTTTCCTAAAGATCAAATAAACTCATATATATGAAAATACTTTATAACTGAAAAGCACTATATAAATGAACATAAATTCTTATTAGCCTAATAATAAATCATTATATTGCTTCTTCTGGAATCATTTCCATTTTAAATCCAATTTCTAATAAAAGCTTTGTCCCTGTTAGAGAAATGTCAGGCATTTGTGCATAAATGGTATTGGGTGGGTAGGGGTTAGGGTAAAACAGGAACACTTTTCCAGTTCTTTTAAAAATTACATTTTGTCCCTTCCACCCATGAGTCTATTGCTCCTAAAATTGATTTTCTAAGGGTGACTGCATAATTTAAAATGCTGTGACTTTCTAAATCAGATATATACATGACTTTTAAAAATCATCTATTATATGATTTATATAATATGCACTTAATCTTGATTGTTTCCCAACTACAACAGATTGTAGTCTCAATCATTCCCCTCTCTTTTGAATTTTCAATCTCTCCCAGTTACTTTGCCATTGTCTTCAAATAAACCATATCTTCCCCATTCTTAAAAAAAAAAAATAAAGCACCTTCACTGACTCTATCATTCCCTCAAGCTATTGTCTTAAATCTCTTCTATTTTCCTCAGAAACCCTTTGAAAAAAGTCTACACTAGTTTTCAAATCCTCTCGTCTCAATCATGTCAAACCTTTGCAATCTGTCTTTTGATCTCATCATTCAAATGAAATTGCTCTCTCTCCAGAGTTACCAATGATCTCTTATTTGCCAAATCTAATGGTCTTTTCTCAGTCCTAATCCTACCTGAACACTACATAACTATTATCCTCTTCTCTGGGATTTTGTGAAACTACTCTTTCCTCCTATTCTATACCTGTCTGATTACTACTTATTTTGCTTTGCTGGCTCATTATCTACACCAACCTAAGTTTCTATCCTGGACTCTCTTCTCATCTAATCTCTTGGTAATTCCCTCTCTAATCTCTTGGTAAACTCAAGAGCTTCCTTGATAATAGCTATATATTTAGACAGTTGATTCTCAAACCTATATAATATCTAAATCCCATCTCTCCTCCAAGCTTCAGTACCACATCACCAATTATCTATTGGATACTTCAGACTGGAAGTGCTAAAGAGATCTTTATTTATTTGTTTGCTTGTTTATTTATTTATCTATTTATTTTTGCTGAGGCGATTGTGGTTAAGTGATTTGCCCAGGGTCACACAGCTAGGAAGTGTTAAGTGTCAAATTTGAACTCAAGTCTTCCTGACTTCAGGGCTAGTGCTCTATCCACTTCGACCTTGCTGTCTCAAGAAATCTTAATTTTAAAATGCCTAAAGATTCTTTTTAGACATTTAGACATTTTAATATGTCTAAGATTCTCCCCACTTCCAAACTTCCCTACTTCTGTCTGGCAAAGGCATCACCATCCTTCCATTGTCTCCAGTTCAAAATCTTGGTATTATCCTTTACTCCTCACTATTTCTCAACTCACATGCAGTTAATCATTTGCCAAATCTTGCTATTTCTAAATTTATCACATATCTCAAATCCATCATCTTCTCTCTACTCACATAGAAATCATTTTAATGTGAATCTTCATCATTTCTCAAAGAGAATGTTGCAACACCCTCCTAATGAATTTTTCCTTCCTCAAATCTCTTATTACCTCAATAAATTCTACACACTACTGCCAAAATTTTCCTTAAACACAGAACTGACCATGTGATCCATATTCCCCAACCCTCATCCCCAATCCACTAGTGTGGCTACCTATTGCCTCTAGAATAAAATATAAAGTCTTCAGTTCAACTATTAAAGTCCTACATTACCTGACCAAACCCACCTTTTTGAGTTCATTAGATAGTATTCCCCCTCCTGCACTGTGTGATCTACTGAAAGAAAGATGGTGAAGTATTATGATCCTGAGCTCTTCAAGGTCATATTTGTCAGAGGAAGAATTCCTAACTCCAAAGCCAACTACTGTGCCATGTCATTTATATTGTCACAAGCTGTTATGAGATCCTCGGAAACTTCATATGCTTTGTTCATAAAACATAAGGTTCATAATCATTTACTATCTACATCACAGAGTTGTTAATGAGGAAAGTGCTTTGTAAATGAGATGTTTAGTACAAATGTCACTTAAATATACATGGTTCTTTGGATACACTATTATAAACTATCCATGTGAAGGCCCCTAACACCTTCAGTCAAACTTGAGTAAAAAACATAGACTAGAATTACAGGAAATAAAAGGGACCAAATTTTCAATATATATTTGACAAGCCTATGATAATTACTTCCTATTCTAGATCCTTCATCATGATAAAAATAAGAATGGAGAAAAGGGTGTGTGTCTATGATGTAATTATAACATAAGAACATATTCCCATTTAAAAAAAAAACTCACTCAGTGACTCAGATACCAACTGAATGTTTTTACCAAAAAGAAATGCAAATAAATTTAGGATTTAACTAGCCTGTTGGCTACTGGATTATTTGAAAATAATTCTATTTGCATAACTATTTTCTGTTTTTAACCTTTAAACTCCATTTATCTTTGGAGCTATACTAAACACAGTAAGCATCTTTAATAAAAAAAAATTTTTTAAGGAGCTAATTGACAGTTGGGGAAATGATTTATTACTCCAAATAGAATCTCAACAGATATGAGAAACTGGCTGTGAAGGAAACATCCTTCTTTCACTTAGAATAGTATGGGGCATTGCCAGATCTTATTTTAAATCTGCAAAGGAAGTTATTTTTGTCATTTAGTATATCCCATCTAACTCAGCTTTTCAAAATACATTCCAAGAATGATATTATATTAAAAAAAACATTAAAAACTTACTCAGAAAAGAAAATTTTGCTTCATTTTTAGGAGAGGGGCCAGTATAACAGTAATGTATCCTTCAGGACCAAAGTTGTTTTTTTCTGATAATATATTATAAAAACTGAGAGGTGATATGATTTAAGAGGCAGTTGGTCAGGAAATAGGGATTGGCTCTCATCCCCTCTTGATAACTGTGAAAAGTATAAAAGCTGGAGGAGGAAAGAAAGAAGGAAATGCTCAAGATCACTCTACTGGAAGATTTATATCCTAAAAGAGTCAGGATTTATTTAGGAAACATTTTTCTTACTAAGATTTCTGAAATGCTTAGTTCCTTTTTAAGGCTGTAAAATACAGACCTTTCTGTGCCATTTGGAAAACATCAGACACAATCTTGATCCAAGAAACTCAGAAGCATAATTTTTCAACAATGTATGTGACTATCTTCAGATTCAGTATAAAGCTATTTCATATGGTACTAATAATATTATCTACATGCTCACCTTGTCTTGAGGTTTGTCCATGGATTGAATGAATGTGTGAACAGACTACTAGGCTAAGACAAAGTACTTAAAATTTTGGATTTAGCCAATCCAAAGACTTTTTAAGGTCATTGTCCTTTCCCCCCCCCATGCAGTCTTTGACATTGTGGATGAAGTTCTTGTTCATGCTCTCTCCTCCTTTGCCTTTCATGATGGTGCCCCCTTCCTGGTTCTTTTCTTGCCCTCTTGATATTTTACTTTTTATCTGTTTCAGTGGTTCCTCTTCTTTCCATTTCCTAAAATGGACATAAACCAAAGCTCTATCCTTGGTGTGTTTCTTGATCTCTAAACTCTTTCACTTGATAATTTCATACATTCTCCACATTTTAATGCAACTAACCCCTAAATCAGTGTCTCCAGCCCTGATCTCCCTTTGAAAGATTTGCTGGACACTCTCACTTAAATGGCCTGCCTAGCATTTCAAATATAACTTATCTAAAATTGAATTCATAATTTCCCAAACTTATGTGTTTCTCACCCCATAATTTCCTTTTCTTCTGTTGATAACCTTATCAGAAAGCTAGAAATCTCAGTCATTTTTTTGTATCTTTCAACCACTATATCCAAAATCAATGTCTTATTGATTCTACCTACACAATAGCTTTATATTTATCCTCTCTTTAATTTCCTTCTGTTACCACATTAACATCCTCCTTGCATCTCTCCTAGACCACTGTAATAGCCTCTTTTCTTCTCTCCTTGTCTTTAGTCTTTTCCCTCCCATTCCCTCAAAATTATTTTATTGCAAATTATTGTAAACTTATTTATAAATTTTATTATGGATTATTATAATTTATTATAATTTTATTATAAATTCCAAATATTATAAAGTTTATTATAAATAACCATCAGAAAAGCAAATCACTCAGTATACAAAATAAAGCATAAAATTTTACACAAAGTCTTTACTTTGAGTAAGGTAAAACCAAATGAGTTAAAAAAATAAAAGTACAAAAATAAATGTCTTTGTTTTTGCCTCTTTCCAGGTTTAAGTCTGAAGTTCAGGTACCTCTAATTTTGCTTTCTTTCAAAGCAGTATGCTTTGCCCAAGTATGATCAAATATCTTCCAGACTGCCTACCAAATAAAATATAAATTTACTGACCAGACATTCAAGGCCTTCAAAAACCTCATTCCCTACTTTTCCAATTCCTTCTACTCCCCTCTTTAAACATTCTATATTTCAGCCAAATAAAACTATGTGTAATATTTCAATCTTTTCCTGCCCTTTTCCTCCTTCTCCACATATGGGGTGGTCTCATCTCAAATTTCCACATATTTTAGGGATAAAAATACTAATATCATGTGATTGTGGTAATAATAAAATGAAATAACTCATGTAAAATACTTTGCAATATCAGATGTTATTTTGCTACTGCTGTAGTGGAAGAAATATCTAACAGAGTCCCCTCCAAGTGAGTTAGCCTAATTGTTTCCTTAAAAGATATTGAAACTGTCCTAGAGACTTAACTAGCTCAAGAAACTAAAGATTCTTTCTGGTGACCTCACTCATAGTTGTCTGAGTGCAGAAAACCAAGGGAAGTAAATTACCTTAGTATTAAAAGGACATGGTCTCCCATTGCATCTGGTACCCATCTCTAGTCATCCTAATCTATATCTGGCCACTAGAGTTAGATGACTCTGGATGAAAGAATAAAGCCTCACTTAAATCCAATTTACTTAAAAGTCAAGACATCACCCTCCTGATATCCTTGGTCTATTTGAGAACTAAGGATGAACTCAACCATCAACACAGGCATCACAGAGCCTGAACTCAGCAGAATTAATGCTATATCTTCAGTCAATGTCCTTGTTGAATATTCTTGCTCTACTATGCCCAAATAAATTTCTTTTGTTTAATTGTCTGGTCACTTAAGAATATTGCATTGCATTCCATTGCACCACCAAGTTGTGTCAGAGCTTTCCTAAAATCACTGTAATTGGATTTTCCCTGATGGCATCTTGGGTTAGTTTAATGTTGGGAAGAGGAAAGACCTAATGAGAATGGAGAATCTTTTCCTGTACCTATTCCCTTGATTACTGGATGTCTCATTTCTATTCTTTATGTGTTCTAATAAATGTTTTATATCCAAATGTTTACTAGGAATTTATTGCTTACACAAGAGGACACTTTTTTGGGGTGAACTAGAAATGAGCCAAATCTAAATTTCCCAAATGGAATTTTAGGTAAGGACAAACATAAGCTATATAAATATAAACCTATTCCTAATCCCATTTTGGATAAATATATTAATATCACCTAACATTTCCAATACACTCAAAAGTTTTCAAAGTACTGTCATATATATTATCATATGCTTATGATAACAGACCCCTGAGGTAGGGAAGGCAGATATTATCAAATCCATTTTATAGAAAACTGAGATTCAGAGAGTACTTGCTATAGCAAGTTAATCATGAGAGCTGGAACATAAACTCAGGTTTTCAAAGAACCATTCTGGTCTTATCAGTCAGAATTTAAATAATTCTATTTCTATTATTTTTTCTCAGTTCTCTTGCAGTGTTCTATCAGCCTTTTTGCCAATAGCAAAGTTGAAACAAAAAAAAAAAAAATCAATTAGAAGCAAGTATAACCTGAGAAGGTTTCTAGTCCTGTTTTTGTTCTGTTATTATTATTTGGGGGCATTCAACTTATTATGGATAGATGTAACAATGATTAGGAATAGCAATTCCCCCCCTTAACAAGCATTTAATTTTTTTTCCAATTACATGTAAAGATAACTTCTGACATAGGATTTTTGAATTCTAATTTTTTTTCTCCCTCCTTCCCTAAGATGGCAAACAATCTGATATAGTTTATTCATGTACAATCACATTAAACATATGTTCACATTAATCATGTTATAAAAGAAGAATTAGAACAAAAAGGGAAAACTATGAGAAAGAAAAACAACAACAAAAGTGAAAAGAGTATGCTTCAATTTTCATTGACTCTATCAGTTCTTTCTTTGGAGGCAAATAGCATTTTCCATCATGAGTCTTTTGGAATTGTTTTAGATCATTGAATTGCTGAAAAGATCTAAGTCTATTGTAGTTGATCATCGAAAAAATGTTGTTGTTACTGTGTACAATGTTCTCTTGATTCTGCTCACTTCCCCAAGTTTCAGATCATGTAAGATTTTCCAGGTTTTTCTGCAATCTTCCTGTTCATTATTTTTTAGATCACAATAGTATTCCATTACATTCATATGTCACCATTTGTTCAGCAAGGAATAATTATTCCTAAGAAAGCGATTGTCTTCTAAACCTGTTTTGATTAAGAGCAATGCCAGCAGACTACTCAACCAAACAATTACTTAAAATTCAATTTTCAATTCTTGGTCAGTTTGAAAGAACAACAAAAAGGACTTTAAAAAATCACAACCTTTATAGACCTCGGGTTTCATATCTTTAAAATAAGATTAATTGATCACTAAATAGTCTCCTGCAATTCAAAATTCTATGATCCTATAAAGTCAGGACATAAGCTCCATTTGTGAAGTACAATACTTTTTATTCTTTGCAAATAAACTCTAAGCAATTCATTAGAGTTAATTGTTTTAGAAAATCGTTTTGGTGAGGATTAGACCTTTAAGCCATTTTGGGATTTCTGGGCATGCTGAGAATTAATATGAAAACTTTCTAATCTTCTACTTAGTGGCTCCTATACCACATAATAGTATCACTGGGCAACTGTGCCTGTAACAATCCAGTCACCACTACTCAAAGTTGGAATTATGTTGAAGATATGTCTACTTAATATATATCTAAAAAGCCAATTGCAAGACATTTTGAAGTACAGCATAATGAGTTCTGATCTTTACTTTGTCAAGCTAAGTCCATCTCTTTATTTTTACTTTCATTTTTCATCTAAGGGACAAATTTTAGTCCTAGATCCTCATCAGAACAGTGAGTGGAAAAAGAGAAGAACACTGTTTTCTTTTAAAATATATTTCCCTTCATTTATTTGGGGTCATAGTCAAACAAAATTATACAGTTGAATTTAAGTCATCTACTAGGGAAAACTCTAAATTTTGTTTCTATTTATTAGCATTTTTTTATATTTCCTAAGAGTAATTACCATTGGCTTAGAAGTAAAGATGAGTATTTCAAGAATGTTAAAGTTGTGAACCAACATAATGTTCCTTCTGTAACCAAGACCTGATAGTCTTATCAGTACAATTTTTTTTTAAAGCTATTCATTCTGTTTGGGAATGGGCAGCTTTATTATTTCACTCTGTAACCTTTCAGATAAACATTTGCTGGGTGTTCTGGGATTGGCTTGACCAATGGTAAATTCCTTTGTGATAACTTTGTAGCATTGCTCTAGCAGCTACATTGTAATTTTAAATTGCTTTACAATAGTTGTTATTGGATGTGCTCCCTAAAGTTCTGTCTGTAGTTTGAGAAACATTTAGAAGGAAACAATATTTTTCTCAATAAAATTTGTACTTAAATTACAGGATTCCAGATAAGGTCAATGCTGAATCAGCTTGAAAGTTTTTACTTCTATGTAGATAGCTCCCAAATCATGGCCTCCCTGATTTCAGCAAAAGTTCCCCCTTCTCCAAGTAGCATTTTCTAGTCTTGCTTAATCTCACTGTTCTCTCTCTGAGACTATCACCAATTTATTCTGTCTCTATCTCATTTGTAAATAGTTGTTTGCATGTTGTCTCCCCTCATAAGAATAGGAACTGCCTTTTGCCTTTCTTTATGTTCCTACCACTTATCATAGTGCCTTGTTCCCAGCAGGTCCTTAATAAATGCTTGTTGACTAAATTGACTGTATCCCTCCTCCCAACCTTTTCCCAGAGGTCTAGCTGTGATGTGAGAGAGGGGTTTGGATGACTTGCTATAAGTTGGAAACTGTAAAAACCCTGATAAAGAGAATTCAGCATTTCATATTCATTTTGTGTTTCTCTTTTACTACATCCAGGGTAACCCTGCTCCTTGGGTATCTAATATTGTGCAAGTAAGACGTAGCCCTGGCAGTGACTGAGGGGACACACTAGAGGCCTGTGGGAAAAGATGTAAGTACCTGCCAACCTCCCCTGTAGCAGCTGATTGAGGTGTCCAGTGGCAAATTCATCTAGTTGTTAGCTTGGAGTTAAGAACGTTACTAAGACCTGAAACAGAACACTATCACTAGGTCTGGCAGATAGGACCTATATAATGGTGATTCAATTTTGAAAGTGTGATGGTGAAAAGTGATTCCCTATGTTATTTGAATACACCTAAGAAAAACCTAACCAGAAAACTGGTGGAGGGAAGTTAAGATTTCATACTTTAGCAGCAATGTGTTAAAGCCAACATTGTTTCATTTCTCCTATAATAAAGAGCTTTTCTGATTTTTTTCCAACTTTAAACTTCATACTTGAGGTTTAAACTGGGCTGAGGGCACTATGAAAGTGGATTGATTATTGATTTGGCATAGAGTTCAAATCTCAGCTCTATCACTGAATATGTGATGTGTGATCTTAGTAAGACAATTTACTTCTCTGGGTCTCCGTTTTATCTTTTATTAGTTTTATTGATATGTTTTTATTTTTACATCACAATTACAGATTGCTCCCTTTTTGTGAGGAACCAATAGTAACAAAGTAAATCAGTTAAATCAAACCTAATACGTAAAACTCATCAGAAAATGAACACAACCCCATATGTAGCAACTTCTTCTCCACCCATAAATTTAAAAAAATAACAAATCTATTTTTTCTTTCTTCAACTCCACCGAAAAACAAAAAAGGATCAAATTTATTGTAATAAATGTGCATAGTGAAGTAAAAACTTCTCTCTGGCTAAATGCACACATATATATCTGTCCTATTCTGTACCCTAAATCTATTCCTTTTCTATAACATCATATTTCATCGTGTCCTCTAGAATCAAGAAAGATTCTTGTATTGATCAGAGTTCCTAGGTTGTTTGTCTTTTTGCTGTTGTTGCATAAGTTGTTTTAATTCTTCTTCAGGTCTCTGGATTAGTTCATATAAGTTGTTCCATATGTTCCATATCCCTTCAACATCATCTATCTCCTTGTTTCTTAAAGCAAAATATTATTCTATTACATTTATATTCCACAAGGTATTCAGTCACTTGTTAGCTGTAGATTTTATAAAATGAGGGTGTTAGATGATTTCCAAGTTCCTCTTTCCCTCTAATTTTAGGGTCTAATGTTCTATTAAAAAGAAGGCTGAGAGTTTCAGGATACAGATTTAGCCCACTGGTACCTGTGAATGGAAGGGAGCATATGCCATCTTGTGTTGTATATATGCATTGCAATCTTAAAAATTATTTCAATGCTCTTTCCCTTTGGGAGGCACATGAAGCACTTGAATGCCCTTGTTTGGCAACGTATGTAATATGTCTGACCTTAAATCACTGAGCTTTTTGCTTCTTAGCACAACCATATGAGTAGAAGGGCAATTAAATGGCACCATAGTGTACATAGCACTGCTCCTGGAGTCAGGGAAAACTCATCTTCTTGAGTTCAAATCTAGCTTCAGACACTTACTAGTGAGGGAAGCCACTTAACCCTGCTTGCCTCAGTTTTCTCATCTGTAAGATGAGCTGGAGAAGGAAATCACAAACCATTCCAGTATCTCTGCCAAGAAAACCTCAAATAGGGTCATGAGGAGACATTCAGAACTGGACAACAAGGCAGAGAGAGGAGCACAGTTACTCCTTCCAGTGTTGTTGGTTGTGTCCAACTCTTCATGCAACTGTGTATTTTATTAGCAAAGATACTAAAGCGCTTTTTGCCATTTCCTTCTCCAGTGAATTAAAACAATTAAGGTTAAGTGACTTGCCCAGTATATAAGACACAGTATATAAGGCTGTATTTGAACACTGGTGTCCTAACTCCAGATCTTAACATTCTATCCAATGAACTGCCCCAGACATATATATATTTAAATATACATACATGTAGAAAGTGTTCCAAGTTTTAGTGCAGCATTAAGTTACTAAATATACACTGTAATATATGCATACACACACACACACACACACACACACACACACACACATATATATATATATATATACACAAATGTGTACACATATAAAACCTTAAGGTTTTGTAGTTTCACTAAGTCCTTTCATAGTCTGCCATTCAATCCTCACAACTTTGTGAAATAGAGTATGCATTAATATATTAAAATGGGACATCATTGGCTCCATTTTAAAGACAAGGAAACTAAGGATCAAAGAAATTAAATAATTTCTGCAAAGTTATATAACTAGTAAGTGGCAAAACTAAAATTCAGATCCATATCTTCTGAGGTTTTAGAGCCCTGTATATGTGAAAGATATAGCCCATAATTATTTTTAATTGCTTGCTCCTAGGTTCTTACAAAGACACTTAGTAATAGGGATTTTTCTTTCAATAGTATTTTATTTTTCCAAATACATGTAAAGATAGTTTTCAAGATTCATTTTTTGAAAAATTTGTGTTCAAAAATGTTCTCCCCCCCTTTTATTTCCTCCCTCCCTAAGACAACAATCTCATATAGGTTAAAAATGTGCAATTCTTTTAAACATATTTCCATATTTGTAATGTTGTACAAGAAAAATCAGATCAAAGGGGGGAAAAACAAGCAAGCAAACAAACAACAACAGCAAAAGGTAAAAATACCATACTTCCATCCACATTCAGTCTCCATTGTTCTCTTTCTGGATACTGATAGCACTTTCCATCACAAGTCTATTAGAATTGCCTTGAATCACTGCATTGTTGACCACCACAGTTGATTATCACATAATCTTGTTGTTGCTATGTACAATGTTCTCTTGCTTCTGCTCACTTCACTCAGCATCAGTTCATGTAGGTCTTTCCAGGTTTTTCTGAAATCAGCCTGCTCATCATTTTTTATTGAACAATAATATTCCAAGTAATAGGGGTATTGAATAATATCTTTGTTACTTATGAAAATGAATGAAATGAAATTAAAAAGCCCTCCAGCATAAACTCAAGGAAAGAACATTATTGATGAAATAGAATTTCTTTTAAATTCATCTGAAAAAACATGACCTCCCTCAGAGAATCCTATGGAATAAAATTAATATAATTTTTACTAGCTCACTATCTAATTTCTTCATCAATCCTGACTTTGGGCCACCAGCTTCTATCATCTATCTAAACCATTCCCAACTCCTTTAATAGATAATTAAATCTATTTTACATATTCACCAAAAGAAACTTTCTAACTTGGTATTTCTTTTGTGTGAAATTTTTCTCAGTGTCACCACTTGAAACTAAGTAAAGAATTATGCTGGATTTCCTTAGTTGGAATTTCTCCATCTGAGGCATCAAGGCAAGGTAAGTGGCTCAATGAATAGAGTACTGGGCCTAGATCCAGGAAGACTTATGTTTAAATCCAGTCTCAGACACTTACTAGCTGTGTGACCCTGGGTTTAATGTTTGCCTTAATGCCCTGAAGATTTCAGGAAATGGTAAACCACTCTAGTAATTTGCCAAGAAAACCTCAAAGATAATATTGGTGTACCATGATCCACAGGGTCACAAAGAGTCAAACACAAAAACAATTTACCTATTAAAGTAATCAACAGAGGAAAGGATTGGTTCCTTGTGTTGTTTCTTGGGTGACTTCTGATCATTCTGATAAGAAATCTATATTTTCACTGGTTTACTTCCCAGACAGAACACTATTGCCTAAGTTAACTTATATAATTATAAGATATTTAATTATAATTATTTTTCTTCCTGAGGCAATTGGGATTAAGTGACTTGCCCAGGGTCACACAGCTAGGAAGTATTAAGTGTTTGAGGTCACATTTGAACTCGGGTCCTCCTGAATTCAGGGCTGGTGCACCAACTAGCTGCACCTATTATGATTAAATATTAATTAATTATTCAAACTCAGATCTTACTCTTTCCTGAATTAGTCTGGTGAAGCTCTTGGCTTTGCTCAGTCTTTCCTAGCTAATTAATTATTTAGCTTTCTTTTATTCTCTTTATACTTAGAATACTCAATGTGAGCAAAAAAAGTTATGTTATCAATCAATTGATAAATATTTATTAAGTATCAGATTAATAGTAATGTGTCAGACACATATAGTAATATGTCAGGAATTCATTAGGAGTTAGCGGTAAAAGCATGAAAAATGAAATAATTTCTGTTTCCAAGGAGCCAATATAGTAAATATCACCAAAATACATTCCACTCAGCATAGTTTTCTTCTTAACACACAGAAGATTCTCCTACTTAAGATGGACCTGCGAAAGATGATGACATTGTTAGGAAAATGGTGCTATTTTAATGCACTTGGTCCTTTCTTGGTCTAAGTTCTCATTCAAGGATTCTGTTCCCTTCTCATGCCCTTCAGGAACTACAATTCTCCCTTCTACATCACAACTCTCCTCGTGGTGACTTTGTTATATTGCAGTTTGGCATAAGAAATTAAATGGGAATTTGGGGAGAATTTTGTGGAAAATACAGAAAACATGAAAAGGCCAGAAGATACAGAAAAATCTAGACACTCAAAAATGCATAAAATGTAAAAACAATGTTGTATAATATTAATATATTTTGTCTTTTAATACCATAAATTGTACAATTTTTTAAGTTAAAATATTCAAAAATATGCAAAAATATTAAACAGACAATACAAAAAGGCCAGAAATGTAATAGCTTTAAAATCTTATTAACTCGTAAATATATAAACTATATGTACTTTTATGTAAAATGTTACCTGTAGAATATATATTTTACTATTTAACAACATGAATGAACAGTTACATAGTGAGTTTTTCCCCCTTAAAAATAAATTTGTAGTAAAAGAACTACAATTGTACACTCTGGTTTGAAAATACCATGCATGTTTACAGCAATCTCTCAAGTGACATCTTAATGATGATCATGCAGTAATCATTACATCTTGAGTTTTTTATATTTTGTGTCATTTAAATTTCACAGGGAGGAACAAAAAATTTTGCATGGATTTTTTAGATCATAGAGGCACCATACCCCTAACCTCCAGAATATAGAAAGGATAATTGTAATATTATGTCTTCTGAATCTTCTGTATAGAGTTTATTTACTTATTTACATGATGAAAATCATACTGTTCCCATCTCAAGTATATGATAAAAATGAGCTCACAATTTTTTTTTCTTTTCCTGAGGCTGGGGTTAAGTGACTTGCCCAGGGTCACACAGCTAGGAAGTGTTAAGTGTCTGAGCTCAAATTTGAACTCGGGTCCTACTGAATTCAGGGCTGGTGCTCTATCCACTGCACCATCTAGCTGCCCCCCTATGAGCTCACAATTTGATCTCCCAGGAAGCACATTCTTAGCATACAAGTTGCCATTTGCATCTTGAAGAGGGCAAGAAGGATTTAGAAGTGGAATGTCTCCATTACCTAATAGAATTAAAGAACTGGAAAGGACCTTGAGATATTCTTAAAGTTATATGATTTAGCCCTAGTTCAGATATATTCAATACTTAAACCATCCAGGACAGTCTTGTTTCACCTTAAAAATCTCATTGTTAACAAAATCTTGACCATTACAAAGTGATTAAGATCAAAGAATCAGAGATTTAAAGCTGGAAAACACTTTAGGGGCAAATCTAGTCCAAACCCCTCATCTTTTCACAATAGTGAAAACTAAGACAAATAGAAGTGTCTAAGTGAGTGTCTAAGGTAGGATTTAAACCCAAGTTTTCATAGCAATAATAGATATAATAATTTATCTAGTTTTAAGATTTGCAAAGCACTTTACACATTATCTCATTTGATCCTCACAATAAGTTAGTAAAATAGGTGCTATTTTTCTTTTTTAGTTTATACAAATACATTTATTTTTTACATATTTCCATATGAGTTATGTAGGGAGAAAAAAGTAGAAGAAAAGTGGGGGAAAAAAACATGAGAAAAAATACAGAAGAAAAAAAGATGAAAAACAGCATTCTTTGATCGGCATTCAGCTTTCATAATTCTTTCTCTGGATGCAGATGGAATTTCCCATCCAAAATTTATTGGAATTACCTTCTATTATTGTATTGCTGAGAAGAGTCAAGTTGTTCATAGTTCATAGTTCATAGAACAAGAAGTCATAGTTGTTCAGCAAGATTGTGTTGCTATGTACAATGCTTTCCTGGTTCTATTCACTTCACTCAGTGAAATCTTTCCAGGATTTCCTGAAATCAGCTTGTTCACCATTTATCATGGAACAGCAAGATTCCATTACTTTATATGCTATAACTTTTTCAGCCATTCCCCAATTGTTAGGCATCCACTCAGTTTCCAATTCTTTACCACCACAAAAAAGAGCGGCTACAAACATATTTGCACATGTAGGTCCTTTCCCCTCTTTTATGATTTCTTTGGGATACAGGCTCAGTAGTGGCATTGCTGGATCAAAGGGTATAAACAGTTTTATAACCCTTTGGGCATAATTCCAAATAATTCTCTGGAATGGTTGGATCATTTTACAATTCCATTGGATAATGCATTAATGTCTCAGTTTTTCCTACATCCCTTCTAACATTTATCATTATTTTTTCCTATCATCTTAGTCAATTTGAGAAGTGTTACAGTAAATGTGGATGACATCCTAGATTTATCATGGTAGTTAATTTAGACATGATTATAAAGAATTCTTTTTTTCTGTTTTCATAATTTCTTCACAGGATACAACCCCTGAACTTAATGGAGTACAGACCCACCCTGGATGACAAAAGCACCCACCTTTTCATGATCATCATCACTCTGTGAGAATAGGAAGCAAGGAATTGAGAATGCTATCTCTAACTCTGTTATTATGGAAAGAAGCATCAATATGAGGAAAGAAATAACCAATCCTGTTACTGTATCACTTACTTGTAAACTGGGATTGGATTAGAAAAATAAATCTGGCCAAGTGCCTGTTCCTTTAATGGGGGAGGGGGAGGTATAGATAAGTATTAATGAAGATGTTATAGACTGATTTAAGTGAGAAATTTGTGTCTCATTCAAGCAAATTTTTACTAATGATCATAATGGAAGGCAATATGAATAATTTGAATCCACAGACCATAGATAGCATCATAGAGCTAGAGTTGGAAGAGACCACAGAAACCTTGTAGTACAACATCTTCATTTTACAAATGAGGAAACTAAAACCCAGAGAGATCAAGTAATTTGCCAAAGTTCATAAAATAGTAAATAATCCTGAAAGCTCTTTTAACCAACAGTTTAAACTTCCTTTTTAACCAAACTTTGAACCAAGTTATTGAAAAGAAGCAAAATGGAATGATTTGAATTTTGTCTTTTTAATTTTCCCCATAGCTAAATAGTGGTGCTAATGAGCAGTTAAAAAATGCAAAAATGATAAAAAGCAAAGGAGGGGAAAATCCAATTGTTGGACTATCATTTCTAGGATGAACAAAAGTTAGTTTATGTGCCTGTTCATTTCCAAGATCTCTCCCTTTTCAGATATGTGTTTTTGTCTCTTGTCTATCTCAACCAATATCCCATCAAACTAATTTGCTTTTAAAAACACTTATGTATTTCTTATGTCATTCTGAAATTCCATATAGGGTATCCCCAAAGTTTTTAGTAAACTTAAAACTTTATTAAAACTTTGGCGACCCCTATATTTTATTAGGATTATATGATGCAGTGATTTTTAGTTCTATATTCTTGAATATAAGATCACTTAAAGCAAAATACATGTATTTAAGTATCCAAATTAACAGGGTCTTTAGAATTATTGAAAAAAAATCTGATTGCCCTAAACTTAGATTCTTTTACATTCCATATTTCTTAAAAACACAATAAATCTTTAAAAAAAGCAATGGTGGAAAGGTTTTACTTTCCCAAAACATAAGAAATACAAAGGCTTAACATAGAGGAGGTTGGAAAAATTATTTCTGTAATTTAAAAACCAACACCCAAAACTTTAAAGATTAATGAAATCAATTGTGTTCTCAGTCAATGAAATGTTTTCCTATTAACTCTGAAGAAAATCATCTGTGGATCATCTAAACCTAACTATATGATAAGGGGGAGAAAGGGAGAGATGTTTGCTAAGACACAAATAAAATGGATTTTTGAGTATATTCATTTTGGGAAAAAAGTGTATCAGATGGCATGTTAAACTATGCTTTCTGATTTAAGTCCATCATTGTGTTGAATTATCCTGTCTTTTGTGTAAGATGAAACTGCTACCTCACAACTGTTAAGGTTTAAGCTTTGAATTGCTTTTCCAAAAGGGCAGATTCATTTAAATGGACCCACAAATGGTTTCACAAAGTTGCTCTTGTAGAATCACAAGTTTGAATCTATATGTGTAAGGATTTAACAACTGGCTGCAATTGTCTGTGGCCAAGTAATCCAGCCACATGAGAAATGAATACA
This sequence comes from Sminthopsis crassicaudata, assembly GCF_048593235.1. Taxonomy (NCBI): domain Eukaryota; kingdom Metazoa; phylum Chordata; class Mammalia; order Dasyuromorphia; family Dasyuridae; genus Sminthopsis; species Sminthopsis crassicaudata. Next base: position 174,891,194 of record NC_133619.1, on the reverse strand, counting down.
TAATATAACGAACACATAATGCTGTCCTTGAAAATGGTATTATACTTCAAAGCCCAATCAACTTCATAAAATCTGACCCTTAAAATCTCAGTTCACAGAATCCTTTCTGCCTCAAAAATGATTGAACTTCTATGAAGTATTCATTTGGTACATACTCATTTTTCTGTCTTATATTGTAGCAGCAATATGACTGGATAGTGGGCAGAGTAAATCCTCCTCTTACCCTCACTATCTGTGTGACCATAGGCAATTCAGTAAGTCAACAAATTTCTATTGAACACTTACTCTGTTCCAGGTACTATATCAAACAACAAGTATATAAAAAATTGTGTGGAGGGAGAATAGCCCCCCAATCTCAATATTCTAATTGGGAGGGAAAAAAAAGCATTGATGAATTTTCTGGGGGTTATACTTTTAAAGTCTGCATTTATTTACATCTCAGAAATAGGCAAACATTCCAAATCAGTACTTGTTTTATTGTTTTGTTAATTTTCTAAACTTAAAGTGATGAATAAAATGTTAATTTATTTTTGTGGTTGTTAAGTTGTTTTAGTAGAGTCTGACTCTTTATGACCCTATTTGTGGTTTGCTATTTCTTCCTCCACTCATTTGATAAGTGAGGAAACTGAGGTAGAGTTAAGTGACTTGACGAGGCTCACACCGTAAATGTCTGGGGCCATTTGAATCTTCCTACTTTCAGGCTGAGCAATCCTATCCATTGCACTACCTAACAGCTTGATATAAAAAATGCAAGCTACATTTTAAAGTGTGAAATGTTTTTTTTTTTTTCCCAGAGCTCTGGTTATTAAACATTTATTAGCACACTCCTGGATAATTGATATGTAATTAATTAGATACATAGAAGACATGTACAGAGTAGATGAAAGTAAGATGTATTAATTTAAAACCCTTTTCATAATTTGATTGATTAAAAAGGGGAGAAAAAGCATTTTTGCAAAAAGGAAAATTTTTATAGATTGTCAAATTATATTGCCCCTTTTATGGATTATATGTTTTGCTGTCTAGTGTTAATGAGGTCCTGGGTAACTAGGTGGGATTGACAGAAGTAAGATTATAATCATTATAATAGGGAAGAGCACTGATGGGGATCAGCTCAACCTTACAGTCACACCCCTTGTGAAGGTCTTGGGAAACCCCACCTAACTGTATCCAATCAGAAGGCCAAGTTATGATGTCATGCCCCCCAAGGTCAAATTTTCCCTATAATATATCCCCTATTGGGATTAGTCCACCATAGCACCCTGCTCCTCTGTCACCCCATGACTCAGCATGTCTTTCTCCTTGTTATAGCTAACTGTTTTAGGATGCTTAACTCTTCTAAGGATTTAGTCTACCATTTCATGGCACACTCCCACCTCATGGTAATGGCACATTCCCACCTCACTCCCTTTCTCCTGGTTAATTGTGAGTTCCACTAGAGAACTTGTCCTTTTCATTATTAATTGTTAAAATCCTTTCCTTGCTAACTATATGCTTTCCCAAATTTACTTCATATTTACCATTCCTTGTGCCCATTTTACCTCTTCATTTTGTCTGTAACCTCATCTCATAAATAAAAGTACCTTTTGGCAAGGAGAAAGTCGATGTGAATCCTTCACATGTGAATCGCTACCAAACTCCCTCACTTAGTGCCAAATATTATCATTTGGTGCTGGACTCCAAACTCATTAGTGTGAGTAGAAAAATAGTTTTAATATAATTCAACTATATTTTAAACAAAATTTTAGATGATTTTGGAAAGAAAATTATCTAAAGTAGATATGAGGACTTGGAACCCACTGTTAATTATGTGGAGTTAAATGAAGAGAACAGTGGAAGTTGTCTCAAGAGATGGAGACAGTGTTCTAAAGACTGAGTGAAGGTTGGCTGCCCCAGGGCCAGGGTTCTTTCTCCAGAGATCACATGGTTTTCAAGGAGTGGGATCTTTTCTTTGGGAGACTAAGTTGGGACCACCTTGACATTGAAACTTCCATATAAGGTAATTTAGTGATCCTAAAGAAGTGGTTGGGATGAAAGTTTTTCCTCATTTATGACTTAGAATGTGAATAAATAATCAGGCAAAGATCCAGCTTATAGGGAGTGTTAGCCCAGGCTCCTATATAATTTTTGTCTGTTACCTAGGCCTTTCCTTTCCTTGCCTAAATGCTGGTGGGAAGGGAGATGTCCTTTCTTGTGAGATTGAAATAAAATTCCTTTCTGCTTTTGCATTGAGAAATCTCTTTATTTGATTTATTTGAACCAGTGGTCTTTGTCCCACATAGAGTGATATTTCTCTTGTATGGCAACAATATGTTCTAAAGAAGCAAAATGAGATCTTTTAAAAACTAAGTGAATGTGACTAATGAAAACTTCTTTTAAAATATTTTATAAACATTTATTCTCTTCTTTCTCTCTGTCTCTCTCCATGTCTCTCTCTCTGTCTCTCTCCCACTGTTCCCCATTCCCCAACAAAACCCTTATGATAAACATGCATAGCATAGCCAGGCAAATTCCTGCGTTGGCCATGTTTAAAAATGTATGTGTGGTTCTGGATTTTAAACCCATTATCTCTCTTGCTGTAGTTTTTCCTTTGTTCTTGAAGACAACCATGATATCAGAGAGGTGATGTAAGTGACTTGAATTTAAGTGAGAGAAGGCTGTGCAGTTTTACTTTCTCCTCCAAAGCCATTTGGGTCCAGTGGCCAGATATAACTGAAAATGGTCCTGAATGTAGTAGGAGACCTTGGCCTTTTTAAGCTAATGGACCTTAATTTAACTAAGGCAACACCCAATAAGTGTTTAAAGTCTAGGTAAGAAATGAGGCAGAGAATGATCTCTTTTTACCTAGTTTTTTTTTTTAAAAATCAAACCTTCAGAATTTCTGGCCAAAACAGAAACAATTGCTATTAACATTCACTCTGCGTCAATCAGGGTCCAAACAATGGCCTAGTAGGGCTAGTCTGAAACCTATAGTTAGCCAATCTATGAGAGTCATAGTGATTTGGGCATAGTAAGGAAAGATAAGCTGCTCTCCTATAAGGGTCAGAGGACTCAGGTACAATGCAACAGGAAGTAAACAAACAGTAAAGCTTGAGACCCTCGGAAGTGGGCTTCGAACTCTGGTCGCATTGAGATCCGCATTATTAACGGGAGACATTTCCTTTTCTGTTTTGGCTGTGCACATGACCTCACAGACTTTATTTAAGCTGTAGGGACCAGGAAGTTGGTCCTTTTTTTTTTTTTTTTTTTTTTTTACCGGGAGCTCTGTTGGGAGTAGTAACTAAGAGTGTGCAGAAGAAGGTCAGAGGGTAGATGTTGTCAGATCCTGAATAAAGATCCTGAGCTTGCACACATGGCTGTTCTTGAGTGTTCTATTGTGTATCTAAACCATCATTCTTGTGAAATGATGGCCAGAGATCTCTCAAGACCTCAGAAGAAGGTAAGCTTGGTAAAATTGGCTTAAATACTGCAAAAGAAAGTGACCAGAAATTTCTGAGGACCTGGGAATTAGGAGAGACTGGCAATAGTGAATGCAGAGTTGGCATTCACACTCTCCATTTTCTTTCCTTCTTGTACCTAAAATAAATTCTAATGACCCTAATATAATTATGGAGAAAATGCCGAACAAGCAAATTCAATTATAATTCTTCAGCTTGAAAAAATTAACTAAAGTATGCAAGGTGAAATACTGAAAACAGCTGAGGATTTTTATTTCTCCTATTTTTATTGATGGCTTTTGTTTGGCCAAAATAGATGTTTTCAAACACATATCCTCTTTCTCCAGTGAATTATTCCTTGTAAAAAAGACTTAAAAAGAAAAAATAGAAAACTAACCAATAAATGACTATGCCCCAGAGCATATGCATTATCCCATATTATGGTTGCCCTTCTTTTAAAAAAAGGAATGGAGCTACATTGTTTCAACTCTTCTTTGGGGACAAGCTTGGTCATATTTATACAGAATTCAGTTTTAAGGTTGTCCTTTCCTCAAACACTGTTGAAGTAACTGTGTATATTATTTTCTTGATTCTGCATACTTTTTCTGTATCATTTCATTCAGTTTTTCCCATGACAGTATGAATTATCATATTTCTCTTTCTTATGTTGCAGTAACATATCATTACATTCATATGTCACAATTTCTTTGGTCATTCCCCAAGTGATGGGCATTTTCTTGGTTCCCAGAAATACCAAAAAAGAACATTCTTAATATTTTGGTGCATAGGGACCTTTTTGTCTTTAACCTCTTTCAAGTTTATGCCTACTAGTAGGATCTCTGGACCAAAGGTTATGGACATTTTTAATCATTACTTCTGCATAGTTCTAAACAGCTTTCCAGAATATGAAAACAAATAATTCACAGCTTCATCTACAATGTGCCAGTCTTTCTGTTGTCATAAGGTAAAGTTTTTGAAGTCTTTTATTTGCATTTCTCTTCTTATTAGTGATTTGGAACAATTTTTCATATTATTGCTAATAATTTATAATCCTTTTGAAAATATCCACTGAGGAATGACATTTATTTATTTGTCCATTTTCCAAGTGTTATGTGTGTGTTTGGATATGTGTGTGCGTATGCACATATATAATTCTTATTAGAGACATCTGATGCAATCAAGGTTTTCCATTCTTATACTACTTGTAAAGATTTTTCATTTTCTTGTTATTGAAATTATGTCTTATTTGTCATCATCTTTAGCTTTTGTTTAATCAAAAAACTAAAATTTTCCCTCAACCATAGGTATGAATAGTAACTTATCTGATAGTCTTCTTTTTTTTTTTTTCTGAGGCTGGGGTTAAGTGACTTGCCCAGGGTCACACAGCCAGGAAGTGTCAAGTGTCTGAGACCAGATTTGAACTTGGGTCCTCCTGAATTCAGGGCTGGTGCTCTATCCACTGCGCCACCTAGCTGCCCCTATCTGATAGTCTTCTAATTTTTAATGATGTATTTCAGGTCACATTCATTTTGAATCCATAGTAGTACATGGTAAAAGGGACTAGTCAAATCCTAATTTCTGTCAAATTACTTTCCAGTTTTCCCAGCAATTCTTTTCAAACACAGAATTCTTTTCCAAGTAATGTATGCTCTCAGGTCTAGAAACAAATATTGGGTTAATAAGTTTGATCATTTCTGATTTTTCTTACCTAATAAATATTTCACAGCAGACTTTTCTTTTACCACTATCAAATAGTTTTTAATGATTATTGATTCAAAATAATGTATATTCCCCTTTAATCTTACTTTTTCCAATTTTCTATTGAAATTCTATCAGTGGTCCTCAAACTTTTTAAATAGGGGGGCCAGTTCACTGTCCCTCAAACTGTTGGAGGGTAGGACTGTAGTAAAAACAAAAACTAGAACTGTCTCCGCCCCTTCAGCCCATTTGCCATAATGACCGTAATATGAAAACCCCTGTAAGACCTTTTGCTATTCCACATCAATTTTGTTATTTTATCTAATTCTATATGAAGTATTATCTTGACATAGCACCAAATCTATAAATTTTAGGTAGTATTTTTTAAATCACACTGATATGACTAAACTATAAGTAACATCCTTTAAATTATTTAAATATTTAAAGAGTGTTTTGTAACTGCATTTATACAAATAACTAGACTATCTACCCAGCTGTATTAGCATCTCAAACCACTTACCTGAGCATTTGGACATCTATTCAATCTCTACACTGGCTCATTCACCCCAACCAGACCTTTGTATGGCAAGTCTAGGTTCCCAGAGAAAGACCATTATCACCAGTTTATACTTAAATTCTCTCAAAGTCTTAGAGGTAACCTTTGAGAAAGAGTATGTTCCCCCTACTAAGCACTCCAGCTCTTAAACCTCTAAAGATATCTATTTTCAAATGTTAGATCCTCAAAATAATGACGAATTTAGAGCTTAAATACAACCATTTGCTTAACAATGAGGCAAAATAATTATTATTAGTTATTCATTTAATTTTAATGAATTTTAATGAATTAACTAATTTAGTAATTGATAATTATTATTCTTTAAATATAAAGAAAGCGCATGATAAATGTAGAAACATGTTTAGAAGAATTGAATATGTTTAACATATATTGGATTACTTGCTGTCTAAGGGAGGGACTGTGGGAAAGGGAGGCAGAAAAATTTGGAACAAAAGGTTTTACAAAGGAGAATGTTGAAAACTATCTTTGCAAGTATTTTGAAAGAAGCTATTATTTTTTAAAAAGTGCATTTATAATAATAATTCTCATAATCTACATATAAATGATATATACTATACTTCCCATCAATTTGCTCAATGAGGAATTGGCAAAGAAGCACACAAGGGAGAAAAACCCATTTGCTCAATGTAGCTCCCAATTTTGAATTGTAGACTCCAAAAAATACCTGTACCACAGGAAACTGTTGGACTTGCCTGTCCAGCTTACCAGTGTCATCTAGTGGCTACAGAAGAAATATAATAAACTTGGAAGAGACAGTTTTATACTATGATGAACTACATTGTTCATTTTGTACTATGTACGGAGTACTATTTTGTACTATGTACGGAGTACTATTTTGTACTCCATGACTGACTATGTATGTTGAAAACCCACAATTCATCTGTGACATTGCCATTATTTGTTTCAATTTTACCTCCATACATGAAGATATTTTCCTGATATAAAGCAAGCGAGTGTCCATATCTCTGAAAAGGTCCTCTTGATATTGGTGCCACATTCCATATGCTGCTTTCTAAATTGTAATTTAAGACCATTTGAAAAAGGCTTTATAGAGTGGAAAGCCAGAAAATTTCCAATTTTTTCTAAATTAGCACTTCTCAGAGTGATTCCATTCTTTTATTTATTTTTTAATATTGGGCATTTCCAAAATAACTGATATCCATATTAGAGTTCATGTAAAAATTACGCTAACGATTTAAATGATCATTATTCATAATTATCTTCTCTACTATACTTATTAATAAACATTAAAAACTAAAGAGTTAAAACATTTCTATTCTATATGAAAAGGACCTATATTCTATATTCAAAGTAACAATGCATTTCATGGCTTGTATGCATTTTGATAGATTGACTCTCAGCTATTTTATGAGTGTTGTAGATATCTTGAAAAGATTTGCATTATTTTATCCTACACTGTCAACTAGAAATTGTTTATTTGGGTTGACTTTGTATTCTGCTATTTAATGCTATTATCTCAGTTTCTTTACTGATTTTCTAAGGCGATTTCTGAGGTTTTTAAAATAAATTAATAATGTACAAATAAAATTGTTTTGTCACTGGAATTTCTAGATTGTATCAAATAATAAAGGGAAAAGGTCTCATCCTTGCCTTTCTCCTATAATTATTAAAACATTTCTAATGTTTTTACATTGCAAACAATGATACATTAAATATAAAATCATATTTTTAAAAAGGCTCCTATGAATACATGCTTTATGGGGTTTGTTTTTTAAGAAAAATAAACAAGTATTATAGGTTTGTCAAAGGTTTTTCTGCTGCTATTGATATAATTAAGTAGTATAAGTGGGGTTGAGTTTTTTATGATTTTTTTTTCCAAATAAAAAAATCTTCCTTGCATCCATAGTGTAATACAACTTAAGTATAGCAAATAATTTTGGGGATATATTTTTGTCATCTTTTTAGTAAAGTCTCATTTGTAATTTTTGAATCATTCATTAGGGACATCGTTCTTTTACAATAGTTTAAAATGAACAGCTAGGTGCACACTAGATAGAGCACTGATCTTAGAATCAGGAAGATTCATCTCACGAGTTCAAATTTGGCCTTAGAAACATTTATTAGCTGTGTGACCCTGAGCAAGTCACCATTGTTTGCCTCAATTTTTCATCTGTAAAAGGAGATAGAGTGGAGCTAGCAAACTACCAGAAAATCCCAAATGGGATCACGAACAGTCAAACACAATTGAACAATGGTTGTTTTATCCTTCTTTGGTTTTCTGTCCAATAAAATTTGGTAAAATATTTTCTTTTTCAATTTCTGAGAATAATTTATATAGCACAGCTATTAAATTTTCTTTTAAAATTATAGAATTTTCCTAGTTGTATGACCCTGGGCAAGTCACTTAACCCCAATTGACTCAGCAAATATATATTCCCCCCACCCCTTGGTAATTCATCTGGGTTTTTTTCCCCTATTATGGAGTTTGAGATCTTTATTGCCTGCTCTATTAAAAAAATTTTTTTAGATAAATTTCTTAAAACTTCAAAATTAAAAACCATATAACTATATATAAGTACACTATTCTTTCATGTTTTGATTTCATCTTACTCTTTTGAGGTAATTTTTATTTTCCTATTACCAGATATGTTAACAGTTTAATCAACTGCTAGTCTTTTTTTTTTTTTTTTAACTTATTATGGGATTAAAGGACATTATCAAATAATTGTATAATGGAAAGGGAAGATGAATTAGTCATGTGGCTAAATGAAGGGATGATATATAGATGTTCAGAGTAATCTACTGTTATCATGAAGCTATCAGATGTGAGGAAGGAATCAAGTACCATGATTAGATGCCTGAAGGTTTCAACTTTTGACAAATCATGGCTGACAGCCAAAGAGGATGGGGCAAGAATCAACTAAATGCTGCATCATTGGAAAGAACTTTTGAATTGATATCACAGATTTGAGTATTTTCACATTTTTTTAGATTTATCAATGCTATGTTTTCCATCTACCTATTTCTCCTCTATTTTTCAAATATCCCTTTTTTTTGTGCTAATTTTGTTTCCTCATTTTTTAGGTTATTTTAAAATTACATACTCTTCTTTAATATTTTTGTTTTTTAATCTATTATTTCAGATATAATTTTTCCTCCAAAGCTTCTTTAATCTTCACCCAAGAAACGTTCATATTGTCTCGATGTTATGGTTTTATTTTTTATTTGTTCTTTAATCACTTATTTAGTATATCATCACTTAGTCTCCATTTACATTTATGCTGCTTCTATTCTTTTATTGCAAGTGATTTTTAAATATGCCTTTATTATTAGCTTTTAAAAAAAGCCTAATGTTTCTGTGTTCTGAAAACTGTACCTTACATAGCACTTTACGATTTGCATAGAATTTACATATTATTTCATCTTATCTTGACAGTGAAAAGATGCTATTATTAAAATTTTACAGATTAGGAGCTTGAAGCACACAAAGGATAACTGACTAGCCTAGGGCCATACATTTACTAAATGTCTGAGACAGGATTCAATCTCAGCTCTTACTTTTAAGTCTAGCATTCTATATACTATACCATTTATTTTATGTGATGCTTAGAAATTGATATATTCTTCAATGACCCAATACAATTTCAAAAGACTCATGATGGAAAATCAGAGAAAGAATTGTTGAGGTATTAATACAGATTGAAGCATTCTACTTTCACTTTATTTTCTTGTGTTCTGTTTCTTCTTAGACAACACATGACTGATATGGGGAAAAGAGGCATAATCTTTAATAATGCCTTTCAGAAAACATAACAATTACTTCAGATACAGCTTCTCCAGAAGTTTGTTCATTTGTTTTTCCTTTTTATGTTGGATTTGCCAAGTTCTGACGAAGTAGCATTAAAATTTCATGAATACCATGTGACAATTGATATTTTCTGATGCAGTTTAATTTCCTTTAGGTATATGGAAGGTACGCTGCTAGCTCTCAGATGTTTAGTACCGATAATGGTTCACAGTCCAGATTTCCTTTAAACATGAGTTTCCCTGTTTTTCTCTCTTAGTTTTGTTAATTATTTTCACTTTGACAGCATAATTGTAGATTCTGCTTTTTTTTAGAACAATCCTTTGTATGGCAAATTTTGTTCCAGGCTTTCTCTTTGTTTAATGTGCAACAATCTATTTTTTTTCCCCTAAAGATGTATTCCTTGAATACTGCAAATCTTTGGATTTGGTTTTTTCCCCCCCAACATCTTGTCATTCATTTCATGAAATGTTTGATCCATTCACATTTATATCAGTGTGTTAAGCTTATATTTTCTTCCATTTTCTTGCAAGTCAGTGCTATTTCTATGAATAATTTCATATGATGATATTAGTATATTCTTGTAAGTTGTTTTGTGGTATCAAGTTTCTTTTTATTTAAATGATTAAATTCTCATTTACTCTTCTTCTGATACAAATCTATTCATGGGTAGTCCAAAATCTCTCCCCTCCAAACTTTTCAGTTAACATTCTTTTGCTACATCCTTTTTCAACTTTTCCTTTATTTTATACTCATTTTTTCTCTTCTTATTCAGAAATTTGATCTCCCATGTATTTGATATATCTGTTAAAATCTACTTGATATCTGTGGATAAAATTCCTAGCAAGAATATTACTTATTAATATAGCCCAACATTTGTTAAACAAGCAACTTTAAAAAGAGTTTCCTCCAGTATCGAGACTGACACTCATCTAGAGTCAACCAACCAGTTGGGGTCCCAAGCAAGACTGGGGTCAAGATTGTTTTTGACTCCAGGTCTGACAATTTATATATTAATACATCTTTTCTTCCTTCTAATCTCTCAATCAAGTTCCCCTTGAGATGTCCCTTCAGGAACCACTTTTACCCTACAGTTCAATGTTTTTAAATAGCCTATATAGATAACATTTTTATTTGTCTTCTCTTACTCAATTTGCCTTTCTTGAGTGCTAGGGTATTTAAAATAAAATTATCTGTTCACCTATGGGATTTGAGGTTCAAATTCTTTTAACTTAACTACCTTTTTTCCTTGATAATTAGGTTCAATTTTGCAAGATTAATTTGAGCTGCCAACTGGGGTCCTTTGCTCTCTGTGATATCTTTCTTTTGTACTTGAAAGTCCTTTACAATGCTTATAAAATTTGTTATTGAAAATGTTACACTTAACCAACAAATATCTTGGAATTTGAAGTGTGGATTTTTTCTGATAGTGATCTATAGATCTGCTTAATTAATTCCTTGCTGTCTCTATTCCAGTAATCTGATTTTTAAAATTTTCTGCAGAACTGTATTAGGTTTTTTTGTCCTACTCTTCTCAGTAAAGTTATCTTTGTGCACCTTTTCTTCAAGGTCAGTCATTTTGGTTTACATAAAATTCATGCTCTTGCAAATTTTGCTTACATTCTTCCAAATTTACCTCCTCTTTAGAATTTGTGCTCTTCTCTTCTATGGAGTGATTCTCCATGATGTTTGCAAATTTAATCAAAATTTGAAACAAAATCTGTAGTTCTCATTTGTAGTAGAAGTATCATATGAGGAGACAAAAATCATGGAGTAAAATAACAGGAGAGTATAAAATTGTTTAATGATGGGCTTTTTTTTTTTTGGGGGGGGGAGAGAAGATGTCTCTAGATTTGGTAGACATTTATTATCCCATATAATATTGTACCATTTTCTCTATATCAGTTTCCCAAATCTAATGTCACTTATTCCCTTGCTAAATCATACTAACAGGGTTATCAATTGCAGTATGGGACCAGGTAAGTTTCCTAGTATCTTCCACTCTTCCTGTGTTCTAATTATCACTTCTTAGGACCAGGAGAGTGAAAAGGAGTAAAAATTCCTTAAGGTTAACAGAAAATAAAAATAAATCATATTTCCCACAAACCTAAAATTCCAATCCAATCCAACAAGCATTTATTAAGCGCCTATGTGCAAGGCAATGAGGATACAAAGACAAAAGTAAAAAAATTCCTGCTCACAAAGAGCTTACATTCTAATGGAGGAATATGATATATAATATTATACACTGCTGTTGCTCCTTTATAGACTTCTATTTCTAATATATTAATAAAAATTTAAAAGTTGTCCAAAACATATAAAAGAAAAAAATCCAATCAGTACTTTAGAAATGGTTCAAGACTTACAAATAATGCTGATTTACCTTCTGCATTATTAAATTCCCAAATTTCAAAATGACTTACATCTGTGAAAAAAACAATTAAAACAAAAAAGATATTCCAATGATTTAAGAAATAAAACTGCTTTTGAAGGAAAAAAGATAGCTGTGGCATCTTCCCCATATAACTCATTATTATGAATCATAATTCATAAACACTGTCATTATTATCAAGCCACCTAAATTTTTTAAAGGATTATTTTTTTGGTCCAGACTTGTGATTTTATGAGGCAAAGCAGACCAGCAACTATTCTACAATTTAGTCTCATTGTTGCCTGGAGGTTTTGGGAGGCTGCTATGACTTGCCCAGGATCACAATACCAGAATGTGTAAAGATGTGGGACTTGAACATCTTCCTGTCTCCAAGGCCAGCTCTCTACTCACTCATAATATGCTGCCTCTCAATTTGAACTTAGTTTCACAAAAAAGATAAATTTCACTGCATATCTAAGAATATGTGTAAAAGTTATAATTAAATGGAATGTATATAACCTTTCAAGATGTATTATACACAGAGAAGAAATTCAACCCATCTGGAATATCCAGTATGAATTTATTGAATTGTAAGATAGGCACATGAACAGATACTCTAAAAATCCTGAAAAGTTTCTTTTCTATACTACTACTGACACAAACTAAATATCATACAACCTTTTCAACTCTTTACTTCTACTTATTCAAACTAAACTACATAACTGGCTAAAAGAGCAACACTTTCAAGGGTTATTTTTAATAGACAAATTTTTGAAGTATATAATACATAATTTTCAAAATTAGGTTTGCTCTTCAGGGGGAGGGGGAGGGGGAGGTGGTGGAGGAGGAGGTGGTGGTGGTGGAGGGGGAGGAGGCTCAATAGTTTCCATAAGCTTCTTATTAACTTCTTCATTGTGGCGGTTTTGACAATGGGTTAAATGTTTCTTAAAGCCCCTTGGGAAATTTGATTCAAAATTACACCGGGGACACTTAAGCAAACTTTGCCCATGAGCTGCAACATGATTTTTAAGAAGAGATTCCAAAAGAAAAGCCTTTCCACATATTGTGCATTTATATGGGCTATGAACATTATGCTTGTTAACTAAATGATGCAAAACAGCACCTTTTTTCATAGCACGACAGCAACAAATCTTGCAAAAATATTTTCCTTTTCCTCGCTTCATATATTTTGCTATTTCTTCTTCAGAGATAAAAGCCTCCTTCTCATCTGTAAACTGCAGGATGCTTTTTGGCTGATCAGTAGCATCCATTTTTTCCTTAGTGAAATCAACGGATTCCACATCAAGTTGCTCTTGATCACTGTTGGACTCCTGGCCCTTTAGATCTAGGAAATCTAAATCTGTTTTTCCACATTCACTACTACTAAGTTCTGTGTCAGAGTTGTCTTGGTTATCTTTCTTGAGCTTCTTTCGACAAGAATATAATGCATCTTCCTGAGTCAAAATATCATCTTTTTCATCTTCCATGGTCTCTGTCTGGACATCATACTCACTACACTCAACTAACTTCTGAGATTCAGGGTAAATAGCAACAGATTTGTGAAGCTCAGGAAAAGAAGTATGTTTCCTTGATTCTGGGAAGAAAGCCCGTTTCCGTGACTCGGAAGATGATATGCTTTTGGGGGACTCAGAGAAAAGGGCAGATTTTCGGTCAACATCACCGGAAATAGGTTTTCGAGTCTCTGAAACCAATTTAAGAGATTCAGATGAACCAGGTTTCCGGGATTCAGGGAAGACAGGTTTCTGAGGTTCAAGAAAAAAGGAAGACTTCCAGACATCTGGAGACCCAGGAGTTACAGTCTTCTGGGATTCAGTAAAATCATTAGAAACAGGTTTCCAAGACTCTCCAGAAATAGAAGGTTTCCATTGATCAGAAGAAACCTTCCAGAGTTCTGGTGATACTGAAGATTTTTGGTGGTCAGGAGACATTGAAGGGCCTGATTTTCGGAGCTCAGATAATACTGGAAGTCCTGACTTACGAAGGTCAGGGGACAATGGGGGAACTGCCTTCCGAATTTCAGGGGACAATGGGGGACCTGGCTTTCGGAGCTCAGGTGATAAAGGGGCACCTGTTTTTCGACCTTCAGGGGACAATGAGGGACTTATTTTACGAAGTTCAGGGGACAATGGAGGACCTGATTTACGGGATTCAGGAGACAATGAGGGACCTGGCAAACGGAGTTCAGGTGACAGTGGAGGACCTGCCTTCCGGGCCTCTGGGGATAATGAGGGACCAATCTTCCGAGCCTCAGGGGATGAAGAAGCTGGTTTCCGAGCTTCTGGGGATGAAGGACTTGGTTTACGAGACTCAGGGGACAATGGGGGACCAGTTTTGCGAGTCTCTGGGGAAGAAGGACCTGGTTTCCAGAGTTCAGGTGACATAGGAGATGTCTTTCGAAGTTCTGGGGGTCCAGGCTTCCAGGCCTCAGACGTAGTAGATTTCCATGAACCAGGTGATACAGGTAAAGGTTTCCAGGATCCAGGTGACATAGGTGGACTTGGCTTCCAAGGTCCAGGTGACAGAGGTAAAGGTTTCCAAGGTCCAGGAGACACAGAAGGAGCAGGCTTATTAGTAGGCTTCCATGGTCCAGGTGATGCAGAAGGAGGAGGTTTCCAAGGTCTAGGGGACGTAGACACAGGCTTCCAAGGACCTGGTGATACTGCTGGGGCTGGCCTCCTTGGTTCAGGGGACACAGCAGGTGATGGTTTCCAAGACTCGGGAGAAACAGCTGGTGACGGCCTCCTAGGTTCAGGAGATTCAGTCAGAGCTGGTTTCTGGGATTCAGGAGATGAACTTGGAGATGATCCCCAAGGCTCAGGAGAAGAAGCTAGAACTGGTTCTTGTGGTTCAGGAGAAGTTGACAAAGGAGTTCTCAATGTATCTGTAAAATGAGAGAGCTTCTGGACCAAGGGGTTAGCAATAGGAGACTTCTGTGGCTCTGGAGACATAGAAGTAAGTTTCTGTAGTTCCAAAGAAGCCAGAGGGACAAGTTCTGGGGATTCTGGAGAAGGAACAGGAGAAGATTTCTGAGATTCAGAAAGGACAGGTTTTTGAGAGTCAGAGCCAACAGAAAGTTTCTGTGACTCTCCAGAAGTAGGTTTCTGGAGTTCTGGAGAACTAGCAGGGGTAGTGTGAGGTGATTCTGAAGATTGAATAAGAGTAGGTTTCTGTGATTCTGTTGAAAAACCAGGCATGGATTTCTGAATTTCAGATGAATTAGACATTTTCTGGGACTCAGAGAAGAGAGGGGTTTTCACAGCTTCTGTCTCCTTATCCAACTGTTTTTTCTGTTTATCATCCCACTTATCTTTTACTGAATGTTGGGATGTAATGTGATAGTACACATTGCAGTACATTTTGCTGGTAAAGAAACATTTATGGCAGTGAAACAACTTTGCAGTTTTCTGGTAAAATATCATTTTACCTAACCCACCAGCATCCATTTCATCACAATGCTCTGGATGGATGGTACCCATATGGATTTGTACACTTTCATAATCTGTGCCTTTGAAACTGCAGTGATCACATTCCAAACGTTCTGGTTGTTTACGAAGTTCTGGGAATACTTCCATTTTTAAAAAATCTGTTAGAACTTGCAGAGGTCCTCTGAAATCACGTCAATATTGCTGCAATAAAGTAAAAACCAGTTGAGTTATCATAATTTATTCTTATATTTTATTTGAATGCAATTCAACCCATTCAATGAATCCCAACCTATTCAAGTTACATAATTATAAATAATAAAAATACTTAGGATGATATATTTGCCAGATGTATATTTCTGTAAAGATTACTCAGATTCCCCCCCCAAAAAACAATGAATCTTATTTTTGACTAAGACTTAGGAGATTCTCAAAATCATACTGCCTCAACACAATGATTTTGAAGCACTAAGTGACAACTCTTGCAACAAAATTTAGGATATTTTAGTGAGGGCCTAAAAAATACTAATAATGTTTTATATTTCCAGTCTTTATCAAAAAGCATTAAATAAATTAAATATTAACTTGGAAAAAATGGTGACCTTTAGAAAATAATTTCCCAGGTCTAGAATGATCCTCCATGGAATCTTCCCACGTAGCCTGATGCCACAGTAGACTATTACTAATACTGAAAAAATTACAAATGTTTGGGTTATTTTCAATTATAAGCCTAATGAACACATACAGAATTATCTTATTTGCCTAGAAACAATGAAAATTTTCTCACCACATATGTGCCACTTTTAATAAAAAATATTCAAACATCACTAAGATCAAATTATCAAATGAACATAGAAATATATTAACGTTTTAACAAAAATGTCTTCTTTTAATTAAAGTATTCAATAAAGGTCAAATCAATAATAACTTTTCATGCTGAATGTTTCTGAAATAATACTGTAAAATCTTTCAATTCTGCATTAAGTTCTAGCAAATCACAAAATTCCTAATAATTTTAATAGCTGTTACTGACAATGCCAGTGTGGGCAAATTATCTGCAGGTCTTCTGTTTGAACTTTTCTGAAGTTATAGAAGGATATATGTCACCTGAGAGAACTGGAAAGAGTTTTCTTCAGAGTATTAATCCTTTTTCCCACATCTCCCCTTAAATTTTTGTAGCTCTCCCTGGCATTATCCAAAATTTTGGAAAAATACTTTAGGTCTTCATTCTTCCCTAGAATGAATGAATAAAACAAATAAATCAAAAAAGAAATTTGTGATATAATGCAGTCTTAAATATGGGCAAAACAATCCCAAAATCATTATCCCCAAAACATCTTTGACCCAACCAAGCAGAAATCATGTTAATGACATTGGATTTTTTTCAATATGTAAATTTTACTGAATTTTTTGTTGACTTTTTTTCCTCCCTCAAAATTCTGTTTTAAAGGATCCTTATCTAAGAAGAGAAGAAAAAGAAAGGATGTAGGGGGAAAATCCAGATAATGAAAAACAAAATATATCAATAAAAACTTTTTTAAAACCAATTTATGTTCAAAATAGAAAACTCTTGTTTTATATAGAGATAGAAGGGATTTCAAAGGTCATTTCATAATTTCAAACCTTAAGTTTATAGATGGGGAATATTAAATATCTTGCCTGAGATAGCACAAACTAATACGGATCAGAAGCAGGATTTGAACATAAGTCTTTTGACTGCAGAAACAATACTCTACCATTTTGTTTCCAATGTCATTCTTATGACAACACCCTAAAATTAAGTGGAAGGATCAAATTTCAATAAATCATCCTAGCTGTTAACTGCTTTAGTTGTATCTAAATAGCCTATAACCTAGGAACCATTTTGAAAATTATAAGATTATACAAAAAGAAGTTCCTTCAAATAATCTTAGACAAAATTACTTAACCTCTCTGGGTTTCAGTTTCTTCAATTACAGAAAAGAGGGAGTTGAACCACATGACACCTAAGGTCCTTTCAAGTTCTGAAAACTATGATCTTATAAAATTCACAATGACAGAAGTGGTTCTTATGAACGAAATTGTAGCTACCAAGCCAGTACTGCCCTTTCTACATCTGCCCACCTAAACAACTTGCTAGAGTTTTACTTTTGTCAAGTAGCAAACAGATACTTTCATAAGCAACCTATAAGAGTCCCAGTTTGATTAAAGAATCTAGGTGCATATTTATCTATTTTCTCAACTGAAAAAGCAAAACCTACAGATAAGGCAGTATATTATGTGGTGGAAAAAGCACTTAATATGGAATCAAAGGACCTGGGTTTGAATCTTAGCTCAATTCTTCTATTTTTTTTCCCCTCTTTCTCTCTCAATTACCACCAATTACCTCAATCTGCCTACTTTTAACTGTTTTCATCAATCTCCAAATCTCTCCTATTGTGTTATCTGCTGCCCAGCCTTTTTTATACTACTTGTCAAAGCCCTGGTAACTCTCACTTTAAAGTCTTCAATGCCTTTTTTCTTTTTTTACATAAAGGTCAAGTATTAAGTGACTCACTATCTGGCTGTGTGTGCTCCTAAAAATTGCCCACACATTTCTACAAGTATTCTGCAACAAAGAATCTGCCAGGTAAAATTCTGTAACTAGAGTTTCCACAGAGCAAGAAGGAAAGTGAATTCACCAAATCAAACCTTATATTCTGTATTAAATATATGTCTACAGTACTTTCATACATGCATGTATTTATAATCCCTCCAAATAATATATTGCGTTATGCAAAGATTTCAGAAACACATAGATTCTGAATTATTAAGGATAAGAAATATTAAGACTCAAAAGGAAAGGTAAAAAAAAAGGCTAATGGAACAAGGCTTAACAAGTTCAAGTTCAATGCAAATACTCCTAAATAGGGGAGAGGCCAAGAAAGACAAATCTGAGAAAAGATGAGG
Source organism: Sminthopsis crassicaudata (assembly GCF_048593235.1). Taxonomy (NCBI): domain Eukaryota; kingdom Metazoa; phylum Chordata; class Mammalia; order Dasyuromorphia; family Dasyuridae; genus Sminthopsis; species Sminthopsis crassicaudata. The sequence goes on along the minus strand of NC_133619.1, from coordinate 174,872,974 downwards.
AGATAAGATTGTTGCTGGAAGAAATTACATAGCAGGTTATGAAAGAAATCTTACCAGATGCTTCAAAACTAGTATTCAAAGACCAGATATCCTACATGGCTTTTTAGCTAAGCCACAGTTAAGCTCGCTTTCACCTTGCATAGAGAAGCAAACATAAATGTTGAGGGATTGACCTGAAAAAGTAGACACAGAAAGGAGAATTAGACTGTATCTTTGTTTCATTTTAAAACAATGGATTCAATTCCTTGCCCATTTTTAATTGGGTCCACTATAGATTTATGTTATCTCATCTCAATTGTATTCACTGCAATATCCTTCTACTGTTCCCTAATCAATTCTGTATCCTACTTAGCAAAGCATCTATTCTAAACCTCCTCTCAAACACCCACAGCACTCTTCTCCCCATACTCTCACTTGAGAATCTTGCTATTTCATATTTCATTGAAAAAAAAAAAAAGAAGCTGATTGCTCCCTCTTTTCCTAATTTCATATCCTTCTGACATCACTCTCCACAGTTTTCTTTACTCATCTTTAAGGCAGAAGCAGTTCTTTTCCGTGTCAAGGCAAACCTCTTTTATGTGCAGCCTTGAATCCATATATCTTTCAGGTTCTTCAGTAGACTGCTCCTAACTAACATCATCCCCACTAGCTTTATCTTCATCACTATTTATTGGTCCCTTTTCTGCTGGCAATGTCCCATTGTTAAAGAAAATCTTCAATTTCATCGTAGCAATCATCCCACATTTCTCAGCTCTTCAGATAAAGGCCTTGAAAAAGTTCATTGTTTTAAAATGCAACTGTCACTGTCTTCAAAGTTACCAATAATCTTTTACAACTAATGCCATATCTAATGGTCTTTTTTCAAATCAAATCGATATTCAGCTACTCTCTGCAGCTGATGATCTACCTTTCTCTTGGTTAATCTCTCCTCTCTGGGTTTTTCCGATACTGTTCTTTACTGATTCCCCTCTTATGTGACTATTCCTCAGTCTCCTTTGCTGAATCTATGTACATCCATGTTCAGTACTAATTTTGGCTCTGTCCTGCACCCTCTTCTCTTCTTCTATAGTATCCACTCAGTAATGTCACAAATTTCAACTGTCATCTTTATGTAAATGTTACCAGATCTTTATCCAGCTTTACAATGTTGCCTTTTGGACTATCTAGACAATACATAGGCTTTTACAGCTCAAAATATTCAAAATGGAAACCACTGGGGGTTTTTTTTCCCACCAAAACCTCTCCTTTTCTGCATTTCCTTATTATTGTCACCTAGTTCAACCAATTTTAACATTAACCTCAACTCCTTATTCTAACCCTACATATCCAATCCATTGCAAAATATTATTATTTCTTTCTCTATAGCCTTTCATACATACATAGCCTTTTTTCTCTACTCATACAATTATCACTCTAGTTCTATATTTCACTAACTCTCTCCTGGAATATTGCAATAGTCTTCTTACTAATCTTCTGGCCTCAAGTATTTCTCCATTTGAGTCCATCTTCAATTAAATTGTTAAACTCCCCCCCCCCCTCAAGTTTTAATCCTATTACCCACCAAACTTTGTCCCCAAGCAATAAACTCCATAGTTCTCTATTTCCTCTAAAATAAAATATAAAATCCTTTGGTTTGGCATAGTATCTTCACAAATTGACTTCTTCCTGTCTTTCTAGGTCCAGAAGATCTTTCCAGTATACTGATACTTTACTCTCTTACATAAACTCTGATCCAGCTACCCAGGCCTATTTGCTGCTCCTCACACATAACATGCTCTTCCTCCTCTTAGAAACCCTTGCTTCCTTCAAGACTCAGTTTAGTTACCTTCTGCAAGAAGGTCTGTTAGAGAGTCTTTTCCTTTATGATTACGTTCCGTCTAATCTGTAATATTATATGTACCTGTTTATTTACATGTTGTCTCTCCACTATCATCTTTACAATGTAAACTACTTCTAGACTAGGATTATTCTCACATTCTTTTGAATTCTAGGCACTTATTACACCAAACTTGGCACATAGTAAGCCTTTAATAAATATACTTATTGACTGAGCCTTCCTATAAGAGTGGGGGATGATTTTAGTAATAGTTATTTAATGGATCTGGATACCAGTATGATATTATACAAAAAAGGCAAAATGAAACTCTAAAGTTGCATACTCAGATAAAACTTTGCAGGATACTGGGGTGATTCCCCTCTTTGCCAATGGCCCTTTAATTAACTCATTAGAATCTACTGTTCAATAATCTACCTAAACTTTTCCTGACATTTTCAACTAATACAACTTCATGTTCATAGGTTGCTAATTCATATATTTCTATAATTCACTATATAAATAAATGTTTCTTCTAATTGCAACTTAAACTTTAAGATGCAAAAGTGAAAGGACAGGGCTAGGAATTGTTTTGTAATTAAATCTGTAAACATGTATGGCATACATTTGGTTGCAATGTATCATATTACTTTATCTTGTTCCTATTGAAATTAGTCATTCATGCTTTCTTCTACTGATCTTTCACAATGTAACTTCATTCTCTGAAGCAATGGACAGGCACAGAAGTAGGAGAGATAAATACTACTTATTACTGAGAAGATTTAAGGCTTCTAAGAAGTAGAAGATGAATTTCTACTAGAATCAGGTGATACTTTTTAAATTATTAATCAGTCATCAGAAAGGAAGGAAAGAAGAGGCCAAGTAGATATGAGAGTGTTTACCTAAGCAGTTATGAACCCAGAGAAGAAAAGACAATTAACAGCCAGATTCTTACACAATGTTAAGGGGAAGTCACAAAGGAATGTATTTATCTCAGTAACTGAGAAGACAGACCTATCAGTCTACCTATCTGACTGTTCCTTGTCAGTCTCCCTTGCTGGATCTATATTCAGGTTTCCTCTATTAACTATGGGTGTTATTTAAGGCTATCCTTGGACCCTTTTCTCTTCTTCTCAATATCATTCCAAATGATAATCTCATCAGCTCCCATGGATTCAATTATCATCTGTATATAGATGATTCTCAAGTTTACTTATCCAGATTATGCCCAAAAAGTTATCAAAATGTGCATACCCTTTGACCCAGCCATACTACTACTGGGCTTATACCCCAAGGAACTACTAGAGAAGGGAAAGGGTCCTGTATGTGCCAAAATGTTTGTGGCAGCCCTTTTCATAGTGGCTAGAAGCTGGAAGATGAATGGATGTCCATCAATTGGAGAATGGTTGGGTAAATTATGGTATATGAAGGTTATGGAATATTACTGTTCTATAAGAAATGACCAACAGGAGAAATACAGAGAGGCTTGGAGAGACTTACATCAACTGATGCTGAGTGAAACGAGCAGAACCAGAAGATCATTATACACTTCAACAATGATACTGTACGAGGATGTATGCTGATGGAAGTGGATTTCTTCAACATAGAGAAGAGCTAATCCAATTCCAATTGATTAATGATGGACAGAACCAGCTACATCCAGAAAAGGACTGGGAAATGAATGTAAACTGTTATTTTTACCTTCTGAATCCAATTCTTCCTGTGCAACAAAAAATTCGGTTCTACACACATATATTGTATCTAAATTATACTGTAATATATTTAACATATATAAGACTGCTTGCCATCAGGGGGAGGGGGTTGGGGGAGGAAGGGAAAAAATCTGAATAGAAGTAAGTGCAAGGGATAATGTTGTAAAAAATTACCCATGCATATGTACTGTCAAAAAATGTTATAATTATAAAATAAAATAAAAAAAAAAAAAGAAAAAAAAAAAAAAAAAGTTTACTTATCCAGGCCTAACCTTTCTCATCTGACCTCCAGGACTGCATCTACAATTATCTACTTAATATTTTGAAGTAGATGTCTTATTGGCATCTTAAACTCAACAAGTTTCAAACTGAACTCACTACCTTTCCCTCTAAACCAGTGGTCCTCAAACTTTTTAAATAGGGGGCCAGTTCACTGTCCCTCAGACTGTTAAAGTGCCGGACTATAGTAAAAACAAAAACTCACACTCTGTCTCTGCCCCTCAGCCCATTTGTCATAACCCCACGGGCAGCAGCGGGTAGTTTGGAGTAGTTTGAGAACCCCTGCAAACAGTCTTCTCTTCCTTACTTACCTAGGCAAAGTTATCCTCCTAGTCATTCAAACTCAAAATTCCTCAGTCCTTCTCACCCCCTATCTATACAATTGCCATATCCTTTCCATTATATCTTTGTCACAAAAGGACTTATTACAAATAAGTCCCCTTTTCTCCTTTGACATTAGTATCACAGTACAAGCCCTTAACATCTCAGGGCCAAGACTTCAACAGCTTGATGGTCTTCCTCAAGTCTCTTCCTATTCCAGTTCATTCTCCACTAAGCGGTCAAAATGATCTTCCCAAAGTGTAGGTTTGATCTCCAGTGACTCCCTATTACCTTCATGATCAAATTTAAAATCCCCTGGTAGCCTTCTGAAGTCCTTCATAGACTTAGGATGAAAATGTTATCCCTCTCCAGAGAAAAAACTGGTAGAATCTAAATGCAGATTGAAGCATACTCTTTCTTTATCTTTCTTGTTTGTTTGGGGGTTTTTTTGGTCTGTGTTTTCTTTCACAACATGACCAACATGAAAACATGTTCTACTCAAATGCCTATGTATAACCTATATCAAACTGCTTGCCTTCTCAATGAGGGAAAGAGAAAGAAAATGTGGAGCTCAAAAGTTTGTTTACTTTTAAATGTTAACAACTGTTTTTACTGAGGAGAAAATTTTATATATATAAATATATAAATTTTATTTATTTATTTATATTTAAAATTCTTCATAACCTGGCCTCTTGTTACATGGGTAATGGGAGAGGGGCCTGCCACTCACTCATTCTCTTAAATTTATAATCCAACTATTTTCTTCTCTCTCTTCTAAAATCAATCATGTACTAGACTTTGTCAATTCTATCACCACATTGCTTCAATGAATTCCCCTGCCTCTCTAATCCCACTACCAGCAACCAAATACAGGCCAGCCCTCAACAATACTTAACTGGACTACTGCCTCCTTCTAAGACTTCCTGGCTCTCACATCTGAGTTCAAAAGCATCCACAACCTGGAATCACTCTGCCTTATTATTATTATTATTATTAAAGCTTTTATTTTAAAAACATATGGATAATTTTCAACATTCACCCTTGCAAAACCTTGTCTTCCAAATTTTTTTCCCTCCCTTCTCCCCACTGCCTCCCCAAGATGGCAAGTAATGCAATATATGTTAAACATATGCAATTCTTTTATATACATTTCCACAATTATCATGCTGCACAAGAAAAATCAGGTCGAAAAGGAATAAAATGAGAAAGAAAACAAAATGCAAGCAAACAACAACAAAAAGAATGAAAATGCTATGATGTTGTGACCACACTCAGTCCCTATAGTCTTCTCTCTGGCTCTCTTCAGTACAAGACCATTGAAACTCACCTGAATTATCTCATTGTTGAAAAGAGCCATGTCTCACAGGACAAAAATAGTGAATAACTATAGCAATCTAGTGTTTGACAAACCCAAAGATCCCAACTTTTGCAATAAGAATTCACTATTTGACAAAAACTGCTGGGAAAACTGGAAATTAGTATGGCAGAACATAGGAGAGTTTACCTCTCAGACTTGTGGAGGAGGAAGGAATTTGTGACCAAAGAAAAACTAGAGATCATTATTGATCACAAAATAGAAAATGTTGATTATATCAAATTAAAAAGCCTTTGTACAAGCAAAACTAATGCAGACAAGATTAGAAGGGAAGCAATAAACTGGGAAAACATTTTTTACAGTCAAAGGTTCTGATAAAGGCCTCATTTCCAAAATACATAGAAAATTGACTCTATTTTATAAGAAATCAAGCCATTCTCCAATTGATAAATGGTCAAAGGATATGAACAAACAATTTTCAGATGATGAAATTGAAATTATTTCTACTCATATGAAAGGGTATTCCAAATCACTATTGATCAAAGAAGTGCAAATTAAGACAACTCTGAGATATCACTACACACCTGACAGATTGGCTAAGATGACAGAAAAAGATAGTGACAAATGTTGGAGGGGATGCGGGAAAACTGGGACACATGCATTGTTGGTGGAGTTGTGAACAGATTCAACCATTCTGGAGAGCTATTTGGAACTATGCTCAAAAAGTTGTCAAACTGTACATACCCTCTGATCCAGCAGTGTTACTACTGGGCTTAGAGATCTTAAAGAAGGGAAAGGGACCTGTATGTGCCAAAATGTTTGTATGTGTATAGATGTATAATGATACCTCAGGTATCATTATACCTTTTAACCATATAATGCTCCACTATACATATGTTTCAATCAAAACGGACAACTTTCCACCCTACACAAACTTAGTAAAAAATCTACTCACATTTTACTCCCACATTTCTATGCTTCTGTACAAGCTAGTCTCTTGCCAGTGATGTCTTCCCTCCTTTTTTTCACCTGCTGAATTCTTTTCAATCTTTTGAAAGTCCAACTCAAATATCATCTCTTCCAAAAAGCCTTCCCTTACCACTACATAGCATTCCCAATCCCTCTATTTTTGTCTGCTTGCATTTTTCATTTCCTTCACAGGCTAATTTTACATTACTTCAAAGTCTTATTCTTCTTGTGCAGCAAAATAACTGTATGGATATGTATACATATATTGTACTTAACATATACTTTAACATATATAACATATATTGGTCTACCTACCCTCTGGGAGAGGGTGAGGGGAAGAAGGGTAAAAGTTGGAACAAAAGGTTTTATAAGGGTCAATGCTGAAAAATTACCCATGCATATATCTTGTAAATAAAAAGCAATAATAAATAAATAAATAAAATTTAAATGAAATAAATCTAAATGATAACAAACTCATAATTATATTATGGCATTGTAATTAATTTATGTTAATTAATAATAAAAAATAATTTAAAAAAAATTTTAAAAGCCTTCCCTTATCCCAATGATTTGTAACTTTTCTCCACAGTCTTCTTACTATATTTTCTTCACTACAATTTAATATTCCAGAAAGGAAGTTAAGAAAAGAGGGTGGAAAATCCATCAAGGGCTTTAAAGAGTATCAGTAATATCACAAGAAACTGTTCAATAAGAGGATGACTTAATAGAAATCTAGCTGATTTCCAGGGTACCTTTTAACTCTAAGATTCTATTAATAGACGAATGTAACAGAGGAAAAATAGAAACTATGTGCTATTGGACCGTGGCTTGGATGGCATCAAAATAAAGGACTTCTGGCAAGTGAGAGAATTGTCTTGTAATATCTGAAGGGAAAAAAATGTATATTAGGAGATTCTCAGCTGATCAAAAAGTTTCTAAACTAAGGGGACACAAAGAAAAATGGTCACACAGAACTGTAACGCTAGATTGTCTAGAAGATAGCATAATGGCAGTGTTACTCTTCTTCATATGGCAAAAGTTCAGAATTGAAAACAATTTATGATTTCAGATGTCTATATACCAAATATTGGTAATACTGCAAACTTGAAATTCTAACAAAAGAAGATAATCATAACCCCTTGTGTCATTGTGACTCAATAGAATGGAACTATGATTGGACTATGACCAAAGAATAGTGTTAACATATTCAAAAAAATAGAATTGATGGAAAAGATGAGGACATAAAAAAAAAAAAAAAGTTTCATAATATTTGTTGGTACCTAGCACAAATCCTCTGGACTTAAAGGTCTAAGTTCATTCTCTTTAAATGAGATTCTGATTTAAGTCACATTCTATGTACTTTTAGAGCTGTTTTTAAAATTTTAGTGAAATAACTATCACATAAACAAAAAAGATTTTGATCCAAGAAAACTAGATGACTCAAATATGCAATTCAAACTAAACAATCACAAAATATCTTGATGATAAACAGTAAAGAAAGATTTCTAAAAGAATTAAAAAGGGAGCTTCAAGATCTTAGATTTTAAAATACATGTATGGAACTGATGCTAAGTGAAATGAGCAGAACCAGATCATTATACACTTCAACAGCAATACTATATGATGATCAATTCTGATGGACGTGGCTCTCTTCAACAATGAGAGGATCCAAATCAGTTCCAACTGGTCTGGAATGAACAGACACACCCAGAGAAAGAACACTAGGAAATAAATATGGACCGCAACATAGCATTTCCACTCTTTCTGTTATTGTTCACTTGTATTTTTGTTTTTTCTTCTCAGGTTATGTTTACCTTCTTTCTAAATCTGATCTTTCTTGTGCAACAAGATAACTGTAGAAATATGTATACATATATTATATCTAACATACTTTAACATATTTAATATGTATGGGACTATCTGCCATCTAGGGGAAGAAGTGGAGGGAAGGAGGGGAAAAATTGAAACAAGTTTTTGCAAGGATCAATGTTGAAAAATTACCTATGTGTATATTTTGTATATAAAAAGCTATTTTTAAAAAAAGCACATGTATGAAATGTCAGAGTGGCATGAACATACCATATGAGGCCAGCATCAGGCCCAAAACTAAGATTTTGAAGCAATGTTAGAGACAACAAAAAGGGATATGAAAGAACTTTTTACAAATAAATTATGTTTAGAGCAAAATGATTAGCAAAGAAAAAACAAGAGACAGTGTTTGGAGAAGATGGGATAATAAATTAGAACAGAAAGAAACAGATTTTCTAAAAATTCAATTCTCACAATATAAAGAATAGAACAAATATCATTCAAAAAGTATAACATCAGGCCTCTGGATGTAGAGGATTTATAAACCAAATGCTAAAATAATTTGCAAATGTAATAAAAAAGCCTCCATTTGTAGTTTTTTAGAAAACAAAAACAGAATAAGTTACCAGAAGACTGGAGATAGACAAATTGATTTTTTAAGGGTAAAAAATGGATTCCAGATGTAACAAAGTTTTTAATGTTATTCAATGGTGAAATTCTACAACAAATTTCTAAGCAATGGTTTGTAGACACATATAATAATGATCACTCAGTGCCAACATGAGATTGAGAAAGATTATACTAAACGAACATTTTTATCATTTTTTGACTATTCAGCTGGAAGATGAAACCATAAACACATGTGATTTCAGCATATCAGATAACAATATTTCATGATAACTTCAAGGGATATTTTCCCCAAGAAGGAAAATAAGGGACAGTGGAATGGAGTCATACAACCAGAAGTGAATTAATTGATTGATTAATGTTTCATGGTAAATCTACAGATTCTAGCCTGTCATAAAAATTTCTATCCTTGGTCTATTCTGATCAATATTTAAATGAACTATTTTGATAAAATATAAACTTATTAAATCTGCTTATGACACTAAGTTGAGTAAGATGACAAGATTTCAAAAAGATCCCCCCAAAGTAGAAATGAGTCAAAACAAAGAGTTAGAAATGTAAGAGTGATCTAAATCTAGAATTGCAAAAATCTAGAATTTTGTTTGACCACAAATTCAATAATGAGCCAATTAATAAAAACCCCAAAACAACAAAACAAAAATAAAATTTTAAGGCACAGTAATATTGTGTTCAAATAAAAGAAGACAAAACTCCCACTCTCACTACAGTTGTGAGATTACAAAGAATCACTGAATGGCCATCTAATTGAATCCATATCAGAAAAAGAATGCTATGAATAATATACTAGACAAATGGATATGCAACTTGCCTCAAAATATCCAATGTAAAGAACTTGTGAGGCAGCCCACCTTATATTTAGATAATTTGCTAGGAAGCTTTTTCCTGATACCAAGCTTAAGTTTATAAAACCCCTTTGCACCTGTTGCTGCTCTTTCCTCAGAATCTTAGGACCAAGCAACACAGAACTAACTCTTCTTTTCTGTGCCAGCCTTCTACTGGCTAAACATTCCCAATCAGCTCTTAACCCTAAAGTTGACTCCTCCTTGGGACATTTCCCCCAACTTAATAATGTTCTTCTTAAAATGTGGAACCCAGAACTTACCACAAAACTCCAGATGTAGTGTAACCACACCTTTAATGAAATATAAGATCCCACTATTTCTCTTGGCTGCCATATCATCATACTCAGAGCCTAAGGTTTCAATGTGCTCAGGCAGCCAAGACAGCACTCCTATAGAGTTCATTTTAGACACCATATTATGAGAAGGACAAGGACAAACTAGAGAGCTTCTAGAGGAAAGTAATCAAATGTTAAGAAATCTTGAAACTATTTCCTGTGTAGTGCAGATGAGTGAGCCGTGAGCATTTATGACTTTAGAAGCAACGAGTCTCCAACAAGCATCTATTAGGAAGGAAATACAAGTATCTATTAAACTCTGCTAAGTGCTGGGGACACAAAGAAAGGCAAAAGACTGTCCCAGCTCTCAAGGAGCTTACAAGGGCAACATGATAGTTATGTTCAATTATTTGAAAGTGTGTCATGTGAATGGGATTAGGTTTGTTTGTGTTGCTCAAGAGGGCAGAATTAGGACCAACTGGATGTTACAAGGAAATAGATTTTGATTCAACATAAGAAAGAACTCTCCAACAATTAGAGCTATTCAATGAATGAGGAGTAGGCTCTATCACAAAACAGCAGTCAAGCAGAGGTGTGATGACCCTATCAGGAACGCCACAGAAACTATTCCTAATGTGACTATAGTATGGAAAAATTAATTTATCTCTATGATTAATCAACGAACTTTTCACTTTCAAAATTCCAAGACCCAAATCACAATGTTTAAATCATTCCATTTCTGACTACATATAATTCTAACTAATCCATAATAATTAAAATTACTCTTGTCCTATTCTAATCTACCCACAAAACTCAGCACCTAGTCTCATTTCCTTCTATTATAAATCTACTTCTTTTCCTAAATAGATAAACATTCATCTTTGCTCTGTCATCCCACCACTAGGTTCAGATTTTCCACAAAACAGTTTTGCATTTTTTATCTATGTAAATATATGTATATATACATATGTAAATATATGTATATAAACATATACATATGTATACATGTAAATAAATACATATTTTTTCCCCAAAAAATTATTTTTTTCTCCCTGCACTATCAATTAGCCATTTTATTCTACTTATAATCAAACATAAACATTTTCTGATGGCCAACTATGAGCAAGATATTGTGTAACAAAATTTTGTTGTGTAGCCTGCAAAACAAATTACACCACAGATGAAATTCTAGTAATAGTTTTTTCTAATTTGAAACATTTCTGTCATTGATCTTAACTGGGTATTGCATATATAAATTGATACTCTGTAGTTACAGACAATGGAAAACAGAGAGAATGATCATGAATAAGGCTCTCGGCTTTCAGAGTCTTTTTCACTTGTGCAATCTTGCATTCGCCCCCCACGGGTCTGCTTTCTATCTAGGCGGCAACATCTACAGAATTATGTTTGTTTTAAGCTGAAGAGTAATTGACGAAATGCTTCGGACCCAGAAAAAAACAGGTGGCGAGGCACATCAGCAGCTCACTTTTTTAAAGCTACTACGGCTTCTCCTCAGGAATACAGGCATTTTAAAGGGTTTCTCCTGGGCGGGGCACCTTGCACACTAGGATTCGCGAGACCCGACACCCGTCTCTCCAGTCCCTGTTCCAATATGGAAAAGCCCGAAGATTTTATTCTATATCAGACCCACAAGCATTGGGGGCTGGCACACCAGTATCCCGTTAAAAGCAATGCACGGAAACAAAACACGAAAGGGCGTGAGGGCAGATTCCCCCTCCCCCATCCATCCTGATCCCGCCCGCCCCAACACACATACACATATATATATAAACGCACGCGCGCGCGCACATACACACTCACTACCGCAGCCCCTCCCCCTCCCCCGTTAAGCCAGCTCCGCGCGCGCGTTCCTACCGTGCAGGGCAGAGGGGGGAGGGGGAGCGGCGGGCACGTGGTGTGCGGGGAGAGCCGGGCCAGGGGGGTGGGACCGGGACTCCGTTCCTCGCGGACCGGAGGCCACGCAGCGGCGGTGGCGGCGGCCTCCCAGACGGGGTCCGCGAGCCCCTGCTGCGCGCGCGCGGCTCCTTTCCCGAATGGCGGAGACGCAGCGACTCAGGCTGCTTCTCCGGGTGCGCGAGCGTGCGCGCGGTCGCGTGCGGGAGAAGGGGGGAGGAAGATGGTAACCGGGAGGGAGGAGGGAGGAGGCATGATGGGGGTTGGAGGGCGGGGGATGCAAAGAAAGGTTGGCGCCGCCACTTTCCGCTAAGGCGCGGTTTCTTTGCGCTGCCCAATCAGAGTGAGGATCCCCTGAAGCCTCCGAGGAGGGAGAAGGGGGTGTGTAGGGTGGGAGGTTCTTTGAACCGGAAATGCCCTGGCGTCCCTCAGATATCCCTCCCTCTCCTTCCCCACCCCCGCCGCTGCGCGCGCGCTGGGCCATCACACTCCGAGAACGCTCTGGGGCGCGGTGAAGGAAGCTCCTTAACGGAACCGGCGACGCCGAGACCCAGTGAACCCCTCCCGATGTTGGGGCTGTTGGCAGGAGGGAAGGTCGCGGCCGGTTCGGCCGAGTCGGGATCACAACTTCGTTCCAACCTGCCTGCGTCCCGGAATAGTCTATTCCGCTTTATTGTTCTATGTGGTCCCGCTAGATCAGGGAGTGGGCGGGTGCCCTGGCACCTGGCGGCCTCTTCCCCCCCCCCCCAATTCCAGGCCCCCACCAATTACATCTTCCTTTACACCTTGCTAGCACCGGGATTGGGTTCTTGGCCTTGTCAGTCAATCAGACTTGGCAAATTGAGGGCTTACTCCGAGCCACAGAAAGACACAGGGAGCTGCGTTCTAATGGCGAAAATGACTTGCTCCTGGTCCCAGGGACATGCAGAGTAGATGAAAGAGCGTCTCACAGGCAAGGGGGCGGTGTGGGGGTAAGAACCTGAAAAGGCCCCTGGAGAATTGCAATTTGTGCTGGTTTTCGAGCAGCTGAAAGGCAGGTGCACTCAGTGCGAAAACAGTCGGGGGGTGGTACGCGGGACAGCCCATAGGCCACAGAAGACAAGGGGAAGAAAGCTTTCCACCTTACAGCTCCGGCAAATTGAGACAAAAGGGTTACAGATTTGCAATTCAATCTCCTTAGACTGGTATTTGTATTCTCCTGGCACAGGGACGTGATTGTTGATTGAATTTTTCCCCAAGAGCTCCCTAACAAGATTGAAATCACTTCTCAGTATTTGGGTATGAATTTTAGAATAAAGTTTTGTCAACCAGCTCAGCTCCCTGGTGAATAATCAAAGATCCAGCGACGTCTCCCAATAACAAATATTGGAATTTATCACTATGCTATCTCTACACCGTGTTGTAGCATCCTTGACTGTAAGCTCCTTGTGGGCAAGAACTGTGTCTTTATAAAACTTTGTTAAGACTTCCCATCTCAGCCTCGTTCCCACCCCTTCTCTAGCCAAACTCCCTCTATAATTACAAATGGCCAGTTTGTTTGCAATTTAGGGTCATAGGTTTAGAGGGGGAAGAGAGCTATTGAGACCAGTCTCTTTTATTTTGCAAATATAACTCCCATGAGATTTAGGGACTTGCTATGATTACACCATTAGTATGTGAAGCAGAGTTTAACTCAAGATCTTCCTGACTTCAGGTGACACTTAGCTTCCTCTAAGAAGGAATTTTCCCCAAAGGATGGAAGGTTGAAATGACATGGGTGAAAGAAAGTGCTTGTGTTGTGTGATATTTTCATTTAAATGAAAAATGAAGAGGAAAAAAGACCCTTTCTCCAGTACTTCATTTCGAACTTGTCAATGAGTGATGTGATTAAAAAATTAATAAAACTTTAGAGTTTTGTAAACTAGAATTATCAAACCTGCCATATTACAACCTACAAAATTCTGGATGAGTTTAATCTGCCTGAATAATTAAATAAAATAATTAAATTAAAATTGGGAAATATTTAACAAAATAAAAATACAATAGAACATAGATAATGTTAATGTATAGTTCTCTCAATATGAGACCTCAGAGAACCATATATATAAGCTTTAATAAACCATTTCTATTGAGTTAATCAACACTTATAAATTGGGGTGAAAATGGCTTGGAAGTTTTTTCTGATAAGGTATAGATTCCCATCACCCCCTTGGTTAACTTAAATTTTTTTCTTACTGTTATCTTTTGTTTTTAATATCACCTTCATTTTCGGAATGCATTCCACTTCCACGCTCTACACAAGGAATGATAAAGAAAATTTTGAAAAGGCAATTTGGCAATATTTACCAACAATTCAACTGAGTCAACAGTTTATATCATACTCCATACTCATATTCTCCTACCCCTGCAAATGGAGTAAGATAGACTTTTTCATCTCTTCCTCTGGGATCAGCTGCCTTTATTTTTCAATAAAATTGGGTAGACAAAGATAAGGTACTTAACGAATTGTCTGAATCATCAAGAAATTAGTATAATATTATGAGATAACATAAGTTGTAGGAAAAAGCACGCTTTCTCAGATAAGCCCTTCCCAAATTCAAATTCAGTGTCATTCAATTGGAGATCTTGGTCAAATCACCCTCCATTGCTCTTTTGGTGGTGGCCCCGATACTCTTCAGGAAATTCCAGACTGGGAAAAAGCCTTCAAAATGATTTTATCCAGTTGGAGATCTTGGTCTGATAATCTCAAACTGCCTCCCAGCCCCAGGCCAAGACTTACCAATAAAATAGGAGTATGTTAAGACATTCTTTGCAAAATTTCTCATTAGGAATTTGCCCACTAAGAGAACTCTTTCTTAGTGAACAATAAACTTTTCTTTTTGCCACAGATTTAGGGCTTTGTGGATTCTTTCTCATTTGAATCTGCATCAACAGAGGGGATTTCCCACCCCAATTCTCACAACTCTCTGCACTCCCACTAACCATATCACTTTCAGAAAAAGAAGTGAAGAATATAAGAAAAAAAAAAGTCTCCCTCACAATTAATACATATGAAAGATAAAAGAGCATAAAGGAGAAATACCAGCAGCAGAAAGAAAAAAATGAACATTAGCAACAAAGAACAGAAATGAAGCCAAAAATTTTAAGTAACTAATTGGGGAGGAAGAAATGGGAAGAAGGGGAATGATTTAATATTGGTAAAAGTCATCAGTTTTGTTTTAAAAGAAAGGGGTAAAATTATATTGAAATTATAAAAGTATAGGAAGATTTATAACAATGTAAATTACTATATAAACTAAAAAATAGAATTGTCCTGCTTGAAAATGAAAACTTGGTAACATTTAAAAAAATATTTTGTTGTTATTGCTGTTTTGCTTTGAATTTGGCTTTTCCTTCCTAACCCCACATTAGAGAAGGCCAACATTTGACACATATATATGTGGAACCATACATATATCCATTTATCACTTTTTTCTTTAGAAGTGGATAGCATCTTCTTTCCTAAGACCTTTATAGTTGACTTGAATATTAATATTACTCAGAATAGCTTTGGTCATTCACATTCTGCAAATAATATTGCTGTTTCCATATACAATTCTCTTGGTTCAACTCATTTTACTTTGCATTATTTCAGGCAAGTTTTTCCATGGTTTTCCTAAAATCAACTTGCTCATCATTTTTTAGCACAACAGTATTCCATCACAATCATAATCATACCACAACTTATTCAACCATTCCTCAATTGGTGGGCATCTCCTTAATTTCTTTTTTTTTTTTGCCTGGTAACTCTTGAATTATTTTTCTGAGCTCCTTTAATTTTTACTTGTAAAGTTACTTGATTCCCCCAAAAAT
This sequence comes from Sminthopsis crassicaudata, assembly GCF_048593235.1. Classification (NCBI taxonomy): domain Eukaryota; kingdom Metazoa; phylum Chordata; class Mammalia; order Dasyuromorphia; family Dasyuridae; genus Sminthopsis; species Sminthopsis crassicaudata. The sequence continues at coordinate 174,857,246 of NC_133619.1, read as the reverse complement.
GTGAAGAAAAAGAAAATTTGAGCATATTTCAAGAAATCACAGAAGAAATTTTCTTGAAATTCTTGATCTTTAAGCTACAAATTAAAGAGAAACTAAATCCACTGGACACTAGCAGAAATGATGTCAGATTCAAATCACCCAAAGAATGTTATCCTCAGATTCCAAAGTTTCATTGACAAATAATTGTTTAGAGCCAACAAAGATTAGAAAATCACTTCAGGGGCAGCTAGGTGGTGCACCTAGGATAGAGCACCAGCCCTGAATTCAGGAGGACCAGAGTTCAAATGTGGTGTCAGACACTTAACACCTCCTAGCTGGGTGACCCTGGGCAAATCACTTAATCCCAGCCTCAGGAAAAAAAAAAAAAAAGAAAAAAAAAAGAAAGAAAGAAAATCACTTCAGAAAAATCCGAATTAAATGCCTACACTTGTCAAGGATTAAACAGGTTTTTTTCAGCCTTAATTTTTCCTCCAAATTGATTTTTGATAAAATAGGATTTACTAATTGTCTGGTTCCAAGCACCAGAGGGCTGTCTATAGGAGGCCCAAAACTGGTGTGATATCAAACATCCTAGTGGGGTTTGTCAAGAGACGGGACCTACTCCAATTTGGAGGGTTAGGATGGAGAACATATATCTGGAAGTAGAGCACCAAGTTAGTGAGATTGAGACAGAAAATGGAGCCTACTACCAGCTAGCCCATTCAGATCCACACCTGTGATAGTTGCCAGGCTACAAGAAAAAGGATTAAACAAAACCCATCCCAATTTGACCAAGAGTGCTAGGATTAAACAGAGCATTAAATCCCAGTCCATGAATGAAAATGAACACCGGGCACAGTAGAGACAATACCATAAGTAAGTAGTAGATAAATTTGCAATTAATTGATTAGATAACTAGATTCAAAAAAGTAGTCCTTTAATGGCTTAATTTCAGATTAGCAGATGAATCTAGAATCAAGAAATTTATTAGTCTTAACTGGGCTTTGGTGTTTTTTTTTGTTTTTTGTTTGTTTTGTTTTTGTTTGTTTTTTTATTTAGAATTTTTTCCCCACAATATACATACATGAGTAATTTTTTTTATAATATTATCCCTTGTATTCATTTTTCCAAATTATCCCTCCCCTCCCTCCACTCCCTCCCCCCCTCCATGACAGGCAATCCCATACATTTTACATGTGTTACAATAAAACCTAGATACAATATATGTGTATAAATACCATTTTCTTGTTGCACATTAAGTATTAGATTCCGAAGGTATAAGTAACCTGGGTAGATAGACAGTAGTGCTAACAATTTACATTCACTTCCCAGTGTTCCTTCTCTGGGTGTAGTTGTTTCTGTCCATCATTGATCAACTGGAAGTGAGTTGGATCTTCTTTATGTTGAAGATTTCCACTTCCATCAGAATACATCCTCATACAGCATTGAAGTGTACAGAGATCTTCTGGTTCTATTCATTTCACTCAGCATCAGTTGATGTAAGTCTCTCCAAGCCTCTCTGTACTCCTCCTGCTGGTCATTTCTTACAGAACAATAATATTCCATAATCTTCATATACCACAATTTACCCAACCATTCTCCAATTGATGGACATCCATTCAACTTCCAGTTTCTAGCTACAACACAAAGAGCTGCCACAAACATTTTGGCACATACAGGTCCCTTTCCACTCTTTAGTATTTCTTTGGGATATAAGCCCAATAGCAGCAATGCTGGGTCAAAGGGTATGCACAGTTTGATAACTTTTGGGGCATAGTTCCAAATTGCTCTTCAGAATGGCTGGATTCTTTCACAACTCCACCAACAATGTATCAGTGTCTGGGCTTTGTTTTTAATCAATAACTTGAAAAAAGGCATACATGATGTACTTAGCCATTATGCATATGACAAGAAGCCGAGAAAGCCAGTACAGAAGCTGAACCCAAAAATATTTTAATCGGCTATTCACTAATAAATAAACTAAGACTTATGGGTCAAATATAGTATTTTAAAATGTAAAAGTCAGGGCAGATTGTGTCTTTGGTCAGTTTGCTGAACCCTGAACCATAGCACTGGGAAGACTCTTTTATGATGAAATTTAAAAGGGGCAAATGTAAATATTTTATATTTGTAATATATATATATGTATGCATACTACAGGTATGTAACATATTATGTATACTCTATATGGTATGTATACTACTTGCATATAGTAAGTGTAAAGTGTTATACTCACAAATTGAGCTTCACACATAGAATTAGATAATAGTTTGTCAGAAAAAGAGTGGGGGTGTAAAGGTTGATTTAATGAATTGTAAACTCAATATGAGTCAGCATTGTGATATAATACTATGCTACTTTAAGAGAAGCATAGCTTCCAGATATAAGAATATGATAAATCCATTGTACTCTTCCCCAGTCATACCACATTTGGAATTGGTGTTTAGTTCTGGGCACCACAGATTAGGAGAGACATTGGCAAGCTGAAGAAAATCATAGGATCACAGATTTAGAACTGGAAGGGACCTTTCAAGTCATTAAGTTCAAACCTCTCATTTTATAAAAGAGGAATCTGAGGCACAAAGATTAATTCATTTATCCAAGGCCACATAATTCAACTGAAATAGGATTTAAATCCAGGTCTTCTTGACTCCCAGTTCAGTGGCCTATTTACTATTTTACTGCCTGAGTAAATGATAATGAAAAGCCTCAAGATCCAATGATGTGAAGTAACTCAGGATATTTAGCCTTGTAGGGAAAAAAATATTTAGGGGATATAATAGCTCTGCTCAAATTATCTGGAGGTCTATCATGTAGAAGAAGGACTAGATGTCTATTTGGCCCCAGAAGGCAGAACCAGAAACAAATGGTAGAAACTAAAAATGATAAATTTCAAGTCAGGAAAAACTTAACAGAACTATCCATAAGTGAAATGAATTTCCTTGAGAGGAACTCGGTACTTTTTGAGATAGAAACTAGATAACTACTTGTTGACTATGCTGTAATGGGGCTCCTTTTTGTGTATGGATTGGACATTTGTTTACTGAGGGCCCTCCCAACTCTGATAGTGTCTGATTCTGTGAAATTGTGATATAAGATGCTTAAATATGTTAAGGATGTTTATCTCTAATATATGTGAGTCTTCAAATTTATAAGAATATAGGTCATTCTCCAATTGATAAATGGTCAAAGGATTTAAAAAGACAATTTTCAGATGAAGACATTAAAGCTATTTCTAGTCAAATGAAAAAATGCTATAAATCACTATTGACTGGAGAAATGAAAATTAAGACAACTCTGAGGTACCACTATACACCTCTCAGATTGGCTGAGAGGAAAAGATAATGATAAATGCTGGAAGGGATGTGGGGAAACTGGGACATTAATACATTATTAGTGGAGTTGTGAACTGATCCAACCATTCTTGAGAACAATTTGGAATTATGACCAAAGGACTATCAAATTGTGCATACCCTTTGATCCAGCAGTGTCTCTGCAGAGGCTATATCTCAAAGATATCATTAAAAAAAGGAAAGGACCCACATGTGCAAAAATGTTTGTAGTAGCCCTTTTTGTAGTGACAAGGAACTAGACCCTAAGTGGATGCTCGTCAATAAGTTGTGGTATATGAATGTAATGAATGTTATTGTTTTATAAGAAATGATCAGCAGGATGATTTCAGAAAGGCCTGGAGAGTCTTATATGAACTTATGCTAAGTGAAATTAGTAGAACCAAAAGAACATTGTACACAGAAACAAGAAGAATATATGATGATAAACTGTTATGGACTTGGCTCTTTTCAACAATGAGGTGATTCAGGCCAATTCCTATAGACTTATGATGAAGAAAGCCATCTGCATCCACAGAGAAGACTGTGGGAACTGAATGTGATTCACAACATAGTATTTTCTACCGTTCTTCTTTTTGTTTACTTGCTTGTTTGGTTTTTTTTTTTTTTTTGTAATTTTTTTCCTTTTTGATCTGATTTTCCTTATGTAGCATGATAAATATGGAAATCTATTTAGAAGAATTGCACATTTTTAACCTATATTGGATTACTTGCTGTGTAGAGGAGGGGAGAAGTGGGGAGGGAGGGAGAAAAATATGGAACACAAAGTTTTGCAAGGATGAATGTTGAAAACTATCTTTGCATGTATTTTGAAAAATAAATATAAATAAAATAAAATAATATATGTATAATATAAATAAAATATAAAATATAAATAAATCAACAAAAAGAAAAGGTTGTTAAAAACATAACACTTCCTAGATGTGTGACCCTGGGCAAGTTATTTAATCCCAAATGCCTCAGCAAAAAAAAGAAACAAACATATTTGAGTCTTATTTAATGAGGATTTCATCAATGTATGGAACTCCTAGTTTGGAAACTTCTTCCACCAACAAAGACAGTAATCAATCCATGACTGAGTAATTTCTAGGGAATTATTTAAATCATAAGGATTAAGGGACTTGGTCATGATCATATACCTAATAAATATGAGAGATAGAATTTCAACCTTATCTTCCTGACTACAAGTCCAACAACTTTAAGTCATGTTGCCTCTCAGTGTATCATATAAATATTATTTTGTATATGTTATATGATATGGATACATAGACATAAAATATTTCTACATTTAAACAATAATGTGATAAAAGAAAAATCATTTTAAAATATTACTTAAAATGATGGACAAAATATACTAAATATTTGGGAATTGGCCTACTACTATCAATATAGTTCCCTCACAAAGGCAACTGTAAATAATTTTTTACCAAAATTAAAGAAATTTAATTGACTTATAAGATGATATTGAGTTAAGCTAGAAAAGATGATAGTATAATCAAGTTTATTTTTAAATATAATGTGACTGATCAAAATATAACTAGCACATTACATAAAAGGGACAAAATAAAATTCATTTGAAAGAGTAAAAGATCAAGGGAAATAATGGGGGGGGAGAAAAAAAGGGGACTTTCAGGGCTAAACCTCAAATTATACCATAAAATAGTCATTATAAAAACTAGATGGTACAAGTGTACAAAATAGACAAGTATATCAATAGATTAGATACATAAAGTGGCTTAGTATTTGCTATAAAAGAGATAATAAATAAAAAACATTTTGGAAAATCTGATGTAATAGGTTTTGAGCAAAAAGTAAAAAGGGAGCAAAGAGAATAGCATTTCACATATGTCACAATAAATTCTAAATGAACTACCAACCTAGGTATATTTTAAATCATTAAAAAAACTATAAGACAAAATATTATAATTTATGTAGCTAAGAATAGTGGAAAATTGTTAATGAACTGTGATTTGGAAAGAATTGTAAATGGGAAATAAATTTATATTAAAAATTCATATATGAAATATGAAAATTGTTATATGAAAATTAAAAGTATAACGAATAGCTATTTGTCGGAGAGATACCAGTTAAAACCTTATATCCATTGAATAAACAAAACAATAACAGCCTTTAAGGAAATATAATTTTGTCATTATAGCTCCTCTTTAAACCTATTCAGATTACAATTGACAATTTATATAACTTCGTAGTTGGTTTTTAAGATTTGCTAGGACACTTAAAATTCAGCTCCCTGAAATCAGTCTTCTGATAATTCACTCCAAACTTAAGTCGATCCCAGCACAACAGGATTATTGTTCATTATGAGTCTGTCTTTGAATCCTCTTCAGTTTGGTATGATCTGGTAGAACTTACACTGGTATACCTTTGCAAATGCAAAGTACTGACTAAGAGTTCTATGCCTTGAGGATAATGTATCAGAATAGAATTTTAGTAAAGATAACTGAAGATTATCATTTTAGTGATGATAATTAAATTTTATAAAATTCAATGCTACTGTGGATGTGGTAAAAAAGTCACTAATATATTGCTGTTGGGCTTATATCCTAATAATGATGAGGATGGCAGAAATGTGGATTTTAATTTATTAGCATGAGATAGACGTGAGTCATCTCATTAAACAGACCTATTTTGAATCATCAGGGTAGCTTAGAACTCACAGAAAAGTCAGAGAGCAAAGCTCAGTTGAAAACTCATTAGAGTAGTCATCTGAATGGAAGAATAAAAGCAGAGCCCCAAAACAGCAGCAACCCCAAGCAGAGAATGCAGAGAAGAAAGTGTTGCTTAACCCTGAATTGTTGTCCAGATTATTTCTGCAGAAAACAAAGGACTTCAAAGCTAGCAGTTTAGACTTGTGAGATGCATCAGATACACATGTTTCCTATTATATGTGTCTATCTTACGGTTCTATAAGTTTGTGCTCATTCTCAACTCATAGATAGTGTATACATTGATAGGAAGGTTTGTTCCTGGTGTATGGATAGAATGTCATGTTTTTATTCTTTGTTTTCTACTCAGTAAATGTTTTTGATTAAGAGTTAAAGGAATGAAAGAAAAATAGAAATGGTAAACACATTTTTACTGGTCATAATGCAATAAAAATTATATTCAGTAAAGAACCTTTGAAAAATTAATTGGAAACTAAATAACAATTCTGTTTATAGAAATGATAGAAATTTTCAGCAAAATAAACAGCAATTAAGAGAAAATATACCAAAATTTGTCTGTAACTAAAATATTTCTTAAAGGAAAATTTATGTCTCTAAATATTTTAATCAGCAAAAGAAAGGACAAAACAAATAGGCTTGCAACTACTACAACAAATCAAAAACCTCTAAACAAAACAGAAATTATGAAAATCAAAGAAGAGATTAATAGAATTAAAAAAAAACACTGATAAGTAAAAGTAGGAGTTTGGGAGGCTTGATGATAATAAAAATAGAAAAGCAGTTGAATAATCTGCTTTTTTAAAAGAGAGAGGAAATCCATAATGTTCAAGTTAAAAATGAAAAAGGAGAATGATAATTAAAGAGAAAATAAGAGAAATTATCATAAATTATTTTGCTTAATTATATGCAAACGAAACTGATGACTTAGATAAAATTGATGAATACTTACAAAAATATAAAATACCAATATTTTAAAAAGAAGAACTAGATTGTTTAATTAATCCAATATCAGTAAAAGAAATAAAATGAGCTGTGTGTGAACTCCCCCCAAAAAAGAAAATTCAACAAATAAATCAAGTGCACTTCTTTCTACTGTTTCTATATTAAAGCAAAAATGCTCTTTTAGCTTTTAGTAATCTCCCAATCTATATGTTCCAGAGCTCTCATAGATTCAAATCATCTGGGTCTCTGTACTCAAGTGCCTATACATACCTAACAGCTGAATTTTGGCTATATTAGGGTCAATTTATGTCACCATTGCAGGAAAACCTGAGTTTAAGTCTTGGCTTTGCCTGAAAAAATCTTCTCCGGGTCTCAATTCCATTTCTGTGAGTAAAGATCTCAGAAGAGGCTTCCAGTCCTTACTTCTAAGATAATATTCTTTGATCTGCCTTTTCATCTGCTGGTGACTATACCTAGATAGCACTTAAAAGGGGGTTCCTTCTGTAGCTACTATGAAACATTTCTCCAATCCTCTCCACAGACGATCTCTGGACCTGATTTTTGTTTCAGTGAGAGAGCAAGTCATTTTTTTCTTAGGGGAAAGGTAATTAGTCTCCCCACAGTCTCAGCACTTAACGATGACGTTTTCTGAGGTTAAGGTTAAACAAACCTATTCCTCTTCACTGGTCTTTTCCACTCCTGTGATAATGTGCCATGACAATTGTCTTAAAATTTTATTAAAACTTAGGCAGTTACATATTAGTGGGAGGGAAACACATGAGCAGTTCATCTTCTACTGGCATTCATGATGTCACAATAAAATCCTTGATCCCTTTCAAAACTGTAATTTTTGAGTTCATGTCTCTCATAAATGAGTACCTACCTCAAAATATTCCCTTGGTTGATCTCCTATAAAGGAGTGCAACATTATAGAGATTTAAGATTCTTTCATCAGCTTTTAGGCATGCATAGGCATGTACATAAGTCAAAGGAGAAAACTAGTGGAAGAAATAGTATGGAGTAAAGCAGTAACTGAATGAATACTGCTGGGAACATTATTATTGAACAGCACAAAGATAATTTAGAGTGTGTTCCTACTCAAAATCTTCGTGATAATATATTATATTTTACAAGTAGTATTCAGTGGTAGCTCACCATAAAATCTTCATTAACAACTCTCAACTAAACATTCTTTCCTCTCATGCTGATTTAATTTACCACATGGCATTGCTTTTTCTTACATCTCTAACAATCGTCTTTCTTGCATCTTTCTTTTTATCCCTCTCCAGTGGTGTAAATCTTCTTTATCACAACCCTTCCTTTATTGTTTTTTTTTTCTTTTTTTTTTCTTTAATGGATATGTGATCTGCATATAAGGCTTGTTTTAGAGTTAGGAATTTCTGGATTCTCATCTGTCCTCAGACACTCACTGTGTTACCAACCTCTAAGCCCAGTTACATTTATAAAAATAGAGATAATGCTCCCTATTCCCTATTCCCCAGGATGGTTATGAGGACCGAGTGAAATAATATATGTTAAGTTTCCTTGAAGACATTAAAATGCAGTGAAATGGATTAAAGGGTAAACCCAAGAGTAACTTTCTGGGCATAGTTCTAGATTGCTTTCCAAAATTGCTCTACCAATTCATAGCTCCACTAATAGTATACTAGATCATCTATTTGCCCAAAGCTCATCCAGTATTTATAATTTTCTTGTTTTGTTATCTTTCCAGTCATGTTGGTGAAAAGATAAAATTTCAAAATTGCTTTAGTTTTCATATCTCTAGCTATTAGTGATTTAGAGCATTTTTTCATATAAGTATTAATTAGTTTACAATTATGCTCAGAAAGTTACCAAACTCTGCATATCCTTTTGATTCAGGTATATCATTTCTTGTTGTTGAATCATTTTGGGTTCATCTTCATGATACATTTGGGATTTTCTTGGCAAAGAAACTGAAGTGATTTGCTATTTCCTTCTCTATTTTTTAAATGAGAAAACTGAAGCAAACAGCATTGAGTGACTTTCTACCAATATGTGTCTGAAGCCACATTTGAACTCAAGGTCTTCCTGACTCTAGGCTTAGAATTCTCTAATAGTGTTCCACTATAAGGATTATATTACAAAGAGATCAAAAGGAGAGGAAAAGAATACTTATGTACAAAAATATTTATAATAGTTCTTTTTGTGTTAGCCAAAAATAGGAAATGAAGAGGGAATGGCAAAAGAGACTGGTGATAATATAAGGAGTCAGCTTGGTGGCTCAGTGCACAGAGTGCTGGGCCTGGAGTCAGAAAGATCCGAGAACAAATCTAGCCTCAGACAATTACTAGCTGTGTGAACCTGGGAAACTCATTTAAACTCTTGTTTGTTGTAATCTACTGGAAAAGCAAGTGGCAAAACCACTATGTTATCTTTGCCAAGAAAACTTCATAGATAGCATGACCCATGAAGTTACAATAACTTGGACACAACTGAACAACAGCAAAAGAAACTGGTGTAGGAATATAATGGAATATTATTGTTCATAAAAATAATGAAGTGAATAATATCAGAGAAAACTGGGAAGACATGAATTGATGCAGAGTAAAGTAAGTAGAACTAGGAAAATGATTTATAAAATGATAATAATATTATAGACAAAAAATATTTTTAAAGACTTTTAGAGCCCTGATTATGGCAATGACAAGAGTCCAGAAGAATAAAGACAAAACACATCATATACTTCTTCACAGAGAGGCAATGAACTTATAATACAGAAAGATACATACATTTTCAAATATGGCTAATATGAGAATTTATTTTCCTGGATGATATAAATATGTAGTGAAGGATTTGGTTGTTTTTGGTTTTTGGCTTTTAAATTCATTCAATGAAGAGGGATGAGAGGGACAGATTTTTTTTAAAAATGTACATGTTTAAAATTTTTTAATAAAACTATAGAAGACATTAAAAAATAAATGTTTGTTTATTAACCAAAAGAAGAAAACTGCTCTTTGTATTAATATAAAGGTAGGAATCTGTGGGGGTGTTTAAGGAGCACTAGCATCTCTGATGTGAGTACTTTCTGGGCTCTTTTCAAGGCAACTCAATACGTCATTGATGTCTACATGGGTACTTTATTCTCATTTATAACTCTTAAGATGTAGTATCCACAATGGCCTCACCTTGGTAAACTATCTCAGCAAATGGGCTAAACCAGTTTGAGGGTAACTAGGGTCTCAGACTTGTCAGTGAATTTGAGGATGTCTATTCCAAGCACTTGAAGATTTTACCCGATAGAACAGGCAATTGGGAACAATTTTTTCCTATACCCACAAAGGCACCTGAAGCAGGTGGTGGGCAGTGCTTAGAAATTTGTCAGACATTGAAGATGCCAAGGTCATCCACTGCATCCCAGGTCATTATCAGTTGCCTTAACTTTTGTCTTGTCATTGGCCTTTGATAACTGAAAAGTTCTGCCAAACTTAAATTCAAGTCCCACACAAGTCAAGACATCACTCTATGATATCATTGGTCCTTTTTTGAAATGAAGAACAAATAACAATAGTATTACAAACACTAAATACAACGAGAATATTAGTAGAGATGCCAATAATTTATAAGATAAATTATTTGTCATAAATTATTTCAACGTGACTCAAGAAAATGCCTGCATACAAAAGCACACAAAATGGATAATGAAAAAAAATTTAGCTAGAATGTGAACATAGTGAAATGAAATAGAAATTAAAGGTACCACCATACCCAATACCAATAAGAACCAATAAACAAGAAATTTCAAAAGCATCAGAAAAAACAGCATCACCACTACCACCATTCAAACACTGGTCCTGCTTCCAGCCAGGACCCTATCACCATTGTCCAGGGGAACAATGTAGTCAATGTAGATAGTGTGCTACCTTGGAGTCAGGAAGTCTTCAGTTCAAAACTTCTCAGAGTGAAGATAATAAAAATGACAATACTATATAAATTAATCTACTTATTTAGTGCCATACCAATCAAAATCTCAAGAAATTATTTTACTGACCTAGAAAAAACACTAACAAAGTTCATCTGGAAGAACAAAAAGTCAAGAATTTTCAAAGGAATTAATGAAAAAAATTGCCAATGAAGGTGGCCTAGCTGTGCCAGACCTAAAATTATGTTATAAAGCAGTAATCATCAAAATCATTTGGTACTGGCTAAGAAATAGAATAGTCGATCGATGGAAAAGGTTAGGTTCACAGGACAAAATAGTCAATGATTATAGTAATTTAGTATTTGACAAACCCAAAGACCTCAGTTTGGGGGATAAGAACTCATTATTTGACAAAAACTACTGGGAAAATTGGAAACCCAAAATGGGTTCATTTTGACAAAAAGAGTGATATTATAAGCAAATTAGAAGAACCTCTCAGATCTGTGGAGAAAGAAGGAATTTATGTCCAAAGAAGAACTAGAACTCATAATTGAGCACCAAATAGATAATTTTGATTAAGTTAAAAAGTTTTTGTACAAACAAAACTAATGCAGATAAGATTAGAAGGAAAGCAATAAATTGGGAAAACATTTTTTACATTTAAGGGTTCTGATAAAGGTATTATTTTTAAAATATATAGAAAACTGACTCAAATTTATAAGAATTCAAGCCATTCTCCAATTGATAAATGGTCAAAGGATATGAACACACAATTTTCAGATGAAGAAATTAAAAACATTTCTAATCATATGAAAAGGTGCTCTAAATCACTATTGATCAGAGAAATGCAAATTAAGACAACTCTGAGATACCTATACATATGTCTCAGATTAGCCAAGCTGACAGGAAAAGATAATGACGAATGTTGGAAGGGATGTGGGAAAACTGGAACACTGATACATTGTTGGTGGAGCTGTGAATGGATCCAACCATTCTGGAGAGCAGTTTGGAATTATGCTCAAAAAGTTATCAAACTGTGCATACCCTTTGACCCAGCAGTGTTTCTACTGAGCTTATATCCCAAAGAGATCTTAAAGGAGGGAAAGAGACCCACATGTGCAAAAAGATTGTGGCAGCCCTTTTCATAGTAACAAAAAACTGGAAACTGAGTGGATGCCCATTAATTGGGGAATAGCTGAATAAGTTATGGTATATGAATGCTATGGAATATTATTGTTCTATATGAAATGATCAAGAAGATGATTTTAGAGAGGCCTAGAGAAACTTATATGAACTGATGCTAAGTGAAATGAGCAAAACCAGGAGATTATTGTACATAGCAACATCAATATTATAGAACAATCAATTCTGATAAATGTGGCTCTTTCCAGCAATGAGATGACTGATGCCAGTACCAATGATCTTATGATAAAGAGAGCCATCTACACCCACAGAGAGGCTTAAGGGAACTGAAAATAATATTCTCACTCTTTTTGTTGTTGTTTGCTTGCATTTTGCTTTCTTACTCATTTTCTTTCCCTTTTGAAGTGATTTATCTTGTGCAGCAAGAGAATTGTATAAACATATTTACACATATTGGATTTAACATATATTTTAATATGTATAACATATATTGGAGTGCTTGCTATCTAGGGGAGGGGATGAGGGGAAGGAGAGGAAAATTTGAAACAAAAAATTTTAAAACCCATTGCTCAGATACATATTAGTTATGTGACTTTGAGCAAGTCATTTAACTTCTCTCAGTCTTAGTTTTCTCATCTGTAAAATGAGGGGATGTGATAGTCTCTTAGATTTCTTTCAGATCTAAGGCTGTGTTCCTGGAAACTGTCTCTGTAGGTGCCACTGTCCCCATCTCCCTACTGAGGACCCAGAAAAGAATATTTAATTTTTTTGGCACTATCAAACAGATCAGTGTCAGAGATATATTTTTTAAATAATACAAATGATTCCAAAGAAGATGCATTATGATTTGCTTTGTTGCTGCACCATAAAGATCATGTGATTTTTCTGTCTTGCAGCTGAAACCTTCCATATGTTGTAACGTGCTCTCCTGGCAGTTACAATTACTAGCTTAATAACCGGTAGCGCACTCAAGAACAGCCACGTGTAATCTTAAAAGCCTTTATTATACCTACTCACATAATGCCCTAACTGATGCCCTGACTTGTTGGTTCCCGAGTGAACACCTGGTCAGAAGACTCACGTGTTCACTACCAAAACCCTTACCTCTTTTGGCTATCCATCTTGGCTTGGCCACCCAGGCTAGGGAGCCAGGGTGAAGAGCGTCAGATTAAAGAGAGCGATTGCTGCCTGCAGTGGGCTTACATAGGGCCTGTGAGGTCACACACACAGCCAATCAGCGAGAGAGTCACCCAATAAGAAGCTATCTCAATATGGCCAGGATCCCGCCCAAGGGCAGTCCTAATATCCACAGAAATTACTTCCGGGCCTCAATCTCCCGATTTGCTGTGGCACCCATTTAAAGGCCCCTTACAATTCCCTTTCTCTTGTTTTGCGGGAACCGCACATCTCACCAAGCTAAACTTTTAGCACCAGCTATAGTTCACTTGATCCATGAGATGACAGTGTTATGCCCAAGGAGGTACAAAGCAGCAGATCAGTAAACAGAAGTATGACAATAAGAACCAGGCTCAACAGTGGCCCAAGTGTTCAACCCATTCATCAAAGTCATACTCGAGATAGGATGCCAATGAGGTAGGATGTCAACACTGAGGTGGGAAGTCAACAAGGTAAAACATCACAATTCTAATTAACAATTAAATATCAGTGAGATAGGTTGTCACAATTCTAGTTACATTTATCACAGTTCTAGACCAATTCTAGCTTCTTACAATTTTCTGTGGCACTTGTCATAATCCTAGAGCAATTCTAGCTTATCACAATTCTCAATTGCACTTTTCACAATCCTAGAACAATTCTAGCTTATCACAATTCTCTATTGCACTTTTCACAATCCTAGAGCAATTCTAGTTTATCACAATTCTCTATTGCACTTTTCACAATCCTAGAGCAATTCTAGTTTCACGGTGCACATAAGCAAAGTCATGTCCAATAACATTGTCTCAATAACAACGGCAGGTGGGTGTGTTGGTTTTTCACCCACTAATTTAAACGCATAGTCCTTCAATAGAAAGCATAGGGCAAAGCCTCTTCCCAGGCCACCATATGGCAAGTAGCCACGGGAGAAGCAAGCAGGCCCATTGTCCATTTACAGTCTTTATATTGCATATCACCCAAAACAGTCCATTTCATCTGCAACACTGGAACTGTGTCTGGTGTTTCTGGTGTCACGGTCAGGAGGGGCATTGCTGCCATCAGCGCCTGAAGGGCTGCGATCATCTGGCTGGTCCCTCTGGGCTGTTGTCTGGTCCTTCTCTTGGATCCCCAGGTTACAAATGTCTCTTGTGGGGATGAACTCTACTGCTGGATCTGCACCTAGGAAGGAATGTCCCCGGGGCCCAACTTGGGCCTTTCCAAATGCCATCCAGGCCTTTCCACATCACAGTGGAAACAAAGTTGTTGTCAAAAAGATTAACAAAAGTCAGACAAAAGTGAGTCAGTCTGTCACTTAGCTGCACTTTCTGTGTATGCCCGAAGTGCATTGCTAAGGTAAAAGGCAAAGAATTTAAAAATGTAAAACCAAAATAATTTAAAAGCGTAAAACCGAAATAGATTAAAAATGTAAAACCAAAATAACTTTAAAATGTAAAATCAAAATACTTTGAAGATGTAAAATCAAAAGTGTTTAAAAATGTAAAATCAAAATTTAAAAATTGTAAGCAATCACATATCCCAAAATTCCCTTCTCTTGTTTAGAAGAGAAGATCTTGGGGATAGTCTGTGCAGTAATGACTTTACTAATCGGATTATAAGAAATGCCAATGGAATGTGCAAAATCAAATTCAATGCAAAAACCTAAAGGCAAAATATTTGTAAGCCAATCCTGTCTTAAATGCATGTGAAATTTCTACAATAGAAAAATGGTTGATCACATGTCTAGCTGCTTCTCCAGATTGGAATGAAACCATAATGTCCATTGGTCTTAAAACATCCACTCATACAGTTAATGAAAAAAGAACACTCGGCTATTTCCCTGAATTCTTTTGCCTAAAAATCAAAGTTTGAGTTTCTGATACCGAATTGTACTCCAGGAGTGTGAATCAATAAATCTGATATTACTTTTCCTCCTGGGTCAAAGATCACACACTGTCTATTTATTCTAGTGATTAAAACAGCAATTTTCCAATCCATTCTAGACATAAACACTGTTTTATAAGTACCCGTAGGGGGTTGGGAAATCAAGCTCACCTGTGGAAGTGGAAAATCCACGAGGTAAGAAAAGAGAAGTTCCAACTCTCCAAAGACGATCCCAGCAGTTTTACAAGTATAAAACTCCACTCTCTCTAACTGCAAGGTCTTGTCCCTGTAAGGTTTCTTAGAAATTAACTGAACTGTATTTTTAAAACTTTTCTGATTATACTCAATACCCCACAATTCCTTTTTGCCTTGGGGCATAAAGCCTACTCCTGTCCTTTGAAATGAAGACAGGAGTTTTAAATGGATTAATGGGCAGTGCTGATGGTATTATCTCCCTTCCTTTTCCTCCTCCCCCTTCTCCCTTGGCCCAAGAAGGTGAGACAGAGGGAAGAAGAATTGGAAAATTCCCCAAAGGCTGATTTAAAATCAAACCTGAGCTTTGCACATAAAAAGAACTAAACTTCTCAATGGAAGAGTAATCAATAAATTCCTTAAAACAACAATGCACAAGGTAAACCAACAAAACACTAAGAAGAATTTCTCCAACTGAAGTCCATGTGGTTCGTTTATTTCCCTCCTTAGCTTCAGACACTGGTTTGAACTCTTCCTGTTCTATCTGTAGTAACTTAGCTTTTTCTTCTTTCTCTATCTCAATCTGTAGTTTAACCTGCAATTCCAGCAACTCTTGCTGTGGCATTTTATACTCTATACTGTCATACATACGCATTAGCTCTAGGTTGCTCCCTCTCCGAGCTATATTTAATGGGTGTGTGGATAGCCTTCTGGGAGCTTGATTACAAGCTTCCTGCTGTTCTTCAGTGGTGATCTTTGTTAAAAGATCTTCCATCTGGCTCTTTAACCTTTTTATATAAGCTTTATGTTCAGCTGTGTCCTTGAGCCTGATCCCAGAGTTACCTGGGTCCATATTGCTTCTCTGTCTTCCCTCTTAAGTGGCGTTTCTACCAGATCTTTCAGAATCTTAATTCTGAATATTAAATATTTTCAAAACCTGATAATTCCTGATGCGTCCACGTTGAGTGCCATTTGTAACGTGCTCTCCTGGCAGTTACAATTACTAGCTTAATAACCGGTAGCGCACTCAAGAACAGCCACGTGTAATCTTAAAAGCCTTTATTATACCTACTCACATAATGCCCTAACTGATGCCCTGACTTGTTGGTTCCCGAGTGAACACCTGGTCAGAAGACTCACGTGTTCACTACCAAAACCCTTACCTCTTTTGGCTATCCATCTTGGCTTGGCCACCTAGGCTAGGGAGCCAGGGTGAAGAGCGTCAGATTAAAGAGAGCGATTGCTGCCTGCAGTGGGCTTACATAGGGCCTGTGAGGTCACACACACAGCCAATCAGCGAGAGAGTCACCCATTACGAAGCTGTGTGGTACGGAAATGGTGAGGGAACACCATTTAATAAAAAAAGCTGGAGAGAGCTCTAGAGAAAAGCAAAGTTTATTGTACATTCTCGTGAGAAGGGAGTCCCAATCTTCGAGTAGACTATCGAAGAGAGGAAGCACCTCCTGTGGGCAGGACAGCACCTTTAATCCCTAACGCAAAACGCCCCCTCCCACCACTGACCCTCATCCTCATTGGCTGAGAGTCTTACATTCTAAACGCGAGATCTATCCATGGAATTGAACTTGACCAATAAGTACATAGTTGCCCATATTTGGATGAAATAGGAAGATGTCATAGAGGGGAAGGCAATGTCCTTTGCTCGAACTTCAGAGTCCTTCAGGCCTACTTGAACTCTGAAGTAGATGAAGCCTTACTCGATTTTCACAACTGTCTTGAAAGATCTCACCTCATCTCATTCAAAGCTATCTCAATATGGCCAGGATCCCGCCCAAGGGCAGTCCTAATATCCACAGAAATTACTTCCGGGCCTCAATCTCCCAATTTGCTGTGGCACCCATTTAAAGGCCCCTTACAATATGTGATATTTTTGTTTTCAACACATCACAGTAAATGATTTTTCATCCATCTACCTATCCATTCATTTATACCAATGATGACCCTTACTCCAAACATTTTTGAACCTCCTTTTGGAAAATTACCTGTTGAACTCTTGGCACATTCTATTAAGCATCGTTGATAATGGCAGATCTATGTCTTTTGAGGATGGATTTGAATTTTTGGAAATAGCTAATTAGTTAATGAAGTGAGTAATCAGATTAGGTGATAGTATTGAGGGTTAAAAATAAGATATAACTGTGAAAATATAAGTTGTTAATTATATAATAATGATAGGTGACTTTAACTAGACATACATTGTTGTTTTTTCTCTGCCAAAAACAGCAGCTAATGCCTCTTTTTTTTCTTTCTTTTTTTATTATAGCTTTTTATTTACAAGATATATGAATGGGTAATTTTTTTAGTATTGACTCTTGCAAAACCTCTGTTCCAACTTTTCCCCTCCTTCCTCCCACCACCTCCCCTAGATGGCAGCTAGACCAATACATGTTAATATGTTAAAGTATATATTAAATACAATATATGTATACATATCCATACCGTTATTTTGCAGCACAAGAAAAATTGGATTTAGAAATAAGATAAAATTAACCTTATAAGGAAATAAAAAATGTAGGCAGACAAAAACGGATGGAGTGGAAATGCTATGTAGTGGGTCACACACATTTCCCAGAGTTCTTTCGCTGGGTATAACTGGTTCTCTTCATTATTGAACAAATGGAACTGATTTGGTTTATCTCATTGTTGGAGAGGGCCACGTCCATCAGAAGTGATCATCATACAGTAGTTATTGAAGTGTATAATAATCTCCTGGTTCTGCTCATTTCATTCAGCATCAGTTCATGTAAGTCTCTCAGGCCTTTCTGAAATCATCCCGCTGGTCATTTTTCACAGAACAATAATATTCCATAACATTCATATACCATAATTTATTCAGACCTTCTCCAATTGATGGGCATCCTTTCAATTGCCAGTCTTTAGCCACTACAAAGAGGCTGCCACAAACATTTTTGCACATACAGGTCCCTTTCCCATCTTTAAGATCTCTTTGGGATATAAGCCCAGTAGTAGCACTGTTGGATCAAAGGGTATGCACAGTTTGATAACTTTTTGAGCATAGTTCCAAATTGGTCTCCAGAATGGTTGGATGTATTCACAATTCCACCAACAATGTATCAGTGCATCTCCAACATTGTGCATTATCTTTTTCTGTCATCCCAATCTGACAGGTGGTATCTCAGAGTTGTCTTAATTTGCATTTCTCTGATTAATAATGACTTGGAGCATCTTTTCATATGGCTAGAAATAGTTTTCATTTCTTCATCTGAAAATTGTCTGTTCATATCCTTTGACCATTTATTAAATGGAGAATGGCTTGAATTCTTATAAATTAGAGTCAATTCTCTATATATTTTGGAAATGAGGCCTTTATCAGAACCTTTGTAAAAATGTTTTCCCAGTTTATTGTTTCCCTTCTAATCTTGTCTGTTTTTGTTTGTACAAAAGCTTTTTAATTTGATGTAATCAAAATTTTGTATTTTATGATCAATAATGATCTCTAGTTCTCCTCTGGTCACAAATTCCTTCCTCCTCCACAAGTCTAAGAGGTAAACTATCCTATTTTCTTTTAATTTATTTATAATCTCATTTTTTATGCCTAGATAACAAACCCATTTTGACCTTATCTTGGTGTACAGTGTTAAGTGTGGATCAATGTCTAGTTTCTGCCATACTAATTTCCAGTTTTCCCACCAGTTTTTATCAAATAGTGAATTCTTATCCCAAAAGCTTTCCTTTATTTTTAGTCTGTCATCCAGTGTATCATTTATTCCTTCTCAATTTATTTGATTAATTGATTAAGCATACTTTCTATATTTTGACTAGTCATTAATACAGAAGCCTGACATAAGCCACTTTTTTTGGCCTTCCTATCCTGATATTAAAATAATATGTGTTTATAAAGCACTTTAAGGTGTATTTTTCTCCCAGAAACCCTGCAAGGTTGGTTTTTAATCAAAGGAGAAACATCAATATTTATTTAAATTGAAATCAATAATTGTTATATTTAGTGACAGGGTCAATTATTTCTCTTACTTTATTCATTGCCTGGAGAGGTATTATAGTATAGTAGATATTGGGCTACCTTGGAGTTAGAAAGACTTTGTCCAAATCCTGCTTTTGACAGATGAGTTGTTTGATCAGAAGCAAATCATTTACCCTTTTGTGCCCCTAGGCAATCTAAATTATGAAAGAGCTATCAATCCCTACTTTGTTGAAATTATATGTCCAAATCCCCACCTCCTCAATCCTTTGCTTTTTATTTCCCATTTTTGATAAGTAGAAATTGAAAATTTATTGACACAAATATTTTTAAATTATTAAAAAAATAAAAACATATGAGCCAATCATTTGCTGATCCAAACCCAAGGAAAATCTAATCAACAGCATGTGTTAAAAATTAGCACTACTATTCTATGGCAGCAAATACTTGAAATTCAAGAATAGTACTTAGGAAAACATATCCACAAAGCTTGGACTTGAAAATCTAATAAGTTATGAAGATAGTGACACATCATTTCATCCATAATAGGATCTAGCTTTATGAGCCCTATGAATTGAGTTACAAGGAAGATCCAGGCTAATCTGAATTTTTTAAGCACATTTTTATCACTGGGTAATAGGAGGAGATAATTCAGAAATGTACTAGGGAGAAAGTCAGCTAGATATGAAAAATTATCTATACATGATTTTCAAGGCAGAATGTACATACAAATAAGCTGTCTATATAAATGTGTCATATTGTGGGAAGATGAGCTATGTTTTTCACAAAGATAAGGCAAGACCTTGTTGAGGAACACATTGACATGGCAAAGTGTTTCTCTGTTAGGATACTAATATATTTATCCAGTGATATTGATTGATTTTCCTGTGTAGGAAAGTAAATTAACAGTCTTCTACCCCATTATAGAGAATCTAAAGCAGTAAACAATTTATTTCAATTTTCACTTATTTTAATATTTCATCTATTTCAGCCAAAGCCCCAAAAGGATAAGTGATTTTGAAAATATGAAAAAAAATTTTTTTTAAAAAAGAAAGTATGACTTTTAAAAAGTCACATGAGCAGTAAGTAGCAAAGCCAAGATTTGAAACTAGATATTCTGACTCAGAATCTAATGTTTTTTTTAAAATTGACTATTTTTAGCATTAAGAAAATTTAGCTACATATTCTCACTCTTCTTACAGTTCCTCCCCACCCATTTTTTGTTTTGGGATTTTTAAAATAGGATTTTATAGTTTTCTAATTACACATAAAGACAATTTTCAACTCTCATTTTTATGAGATTTTGAGTTCTGAATTTTTCTCTTATCCTCCTCTCTCTCCAAGAAATCAAGTAATCTGATATGTTTTACATGTTATAATCATGTTAAACATATTTCCATATTAGTCATGTTGTAAAAGAAGAAAAGGAACAAAAGGAAAAAAATTTAAAAATCAAAAGAAAGTGAAAATAGTATGCTTCAATCTACTTTCATACTCTGTCAGTTTTTTATCTAGATAAGTTTAGCATTTTCCACCATAAGGCTTTACGAATTGTCTTAGTTCATTGTGTTGCTGAGAAGAACTAAGTCTAACAAAGTTGATTATTGCATAATGTTGCTGTTACTATGTACAATGTTCTCCTATTTTTGTTCATTTTACTTAGTTTGAGTTTATATTAGTCTTTTCAGGTTTTTCTGAAATCCCCCTATTTATCATTTCTTGTAGAACAATAATATTTCCTTATATTCATATACCACAACTTCTTCAATCATTCCCCAATTTCTTATTCTCTGCCATCAAAATTATTTTTGTACATGTAGGTCCTTTTTCTTTTTTATGATCTCTTTGGGATACAAATGTAGCAGTGGTATTACTGGATCAAAGGATATGCACTGTTTGATGACCCTTTGGACATAATTCCAAATTACTTTCTAGAATAGTTAGAACAGTTCACAACTCCACCCAATTTGTTACATCTCCAACATTTATCATTTTCCTTTTCTATCATATTAGCCAATTTGATAGATGTGAGGTGGTACCTCAGAGTTGTTGTAATTTGTATTTCTCTAATCCATAGTGATTTGGAGCATTTCTTCATATGACTATAGATAGTTTTGATTTATTTATATGAAAATTGCCTGTTCATAACCTTTGTCTATTTATCAGTTGAGGAGAATCCAATGTTCTTTGCAGGTGCCAAATGAAAAAATGAGAAAGTTACATGCCAAAATATGACTCTAGAAGGAACATTAGGAAAGGGTTCTACATATAGGAATTGAGATTTTCCAAGGTGATCTAAACTCATTGTAAACCAAGATAGCAGACCAGACCAAAAAATATGCATTTTAAATATAAAATATTTAATCAGAGCTGGAACAAAATTGTCTCCCTCTAGCCCTCCTTTCCTCATAATAGAGAAGGATACCATTTGGCACATGTTTGTATACATATAAAATTATGCTATGCATACCTCTATTTATAAGTTCTTGCTCTAGAGGTAGAACAGTTTCTTCACTGTTTTTTTGTGATTGATTTGAGTATTTATAATGCCCAGAATAATTTAGTCATTTATAGTTATTCTTTGAACAATATTGCTGTTACTCTATAAAATGTTCTCTTGATTCTGCTCCTTTTACTTTTCATGATTTCATCTAAGTCTTTCCATGTTTTTCTAAAATCAGCCTGCTTATCATTTCTTACAGCAGAGTAGTATTCCATCGCCATCCTATACCACAATTTGTTTAGTCATTCCCCAATTGATAAAGAATTTCTATTTCTTGTCTCACTTTCTAGTTCTTTGCCACCACAAAGGAAGCTGCTATAAATATTTTAGAACATATAGGTTCTTTTCCTTCTTCCTTGATCACTCTGGGAAACGGACCTAATAGTGATATTACTGGGTCAATGGTTAATATACAGTTTTATAATTCTTAAGGCATAATTCTAGATTGCTTTATGAAATGGTTAGATCAGTTCACACTTCCTTCAACAATGTATTAGTGTCCCAAGTTTTCCACATTTTTTCTTCCTATCATTTTAGCCAGTGTGATAGCTGTAAGATGATATCTCAAAGTTGTTTTAATTTGTATTTCTTTATTCAATAACAATTTAGAGCAAATGCGTATTTAACTCTATATAGCTTTGATTTCTTCATCTAAAAACTGCCCTTTCATATACTCTGTCTATCAATTGGGAAATGATTCATAATCTTACAAATTTAACAAAGTTCTCTCTATATTTGAGATATGAGACTATTATCTGAGAAACCGTCTATAAAATTTTTCTCCCAATTTCTGCTTTCCTTCTAATCTTGGCTATATTGGTTTCATTTGTATAAAACCTTAATCAAAATCATCCATTTCATAATTTTCTCTGTCTTTTGTTTATTCGTAAATTCTTTTCCTATCCATGAGACTGATAGGTAAGGTGTTTCATGTTCTTCTAATTTACTTATGAATATCTGCCTTTATATCTGGGTTATATATCCATTTTGATACATGGTGTCAGATATTGATCTATACCCAATTTCTGCCAGACTGATTTCCAGTTTCCCCAAGAATTTTAGCAAATACTGAATTCTTATCGCCAAAGTTTAAATTTTGACATTTCTCAAACACATGGTTACTATAATCATTTAATACTGTATATTGTATGTCCACTCTGTTCCACTTTTTATTTCTTAGTACCAAAATTCTTTGATAATTACTCCTTTGTAATATAATTTATGATCTGGTACTGCTGAACTGCCTTCTTTTATATTTTTCATTAATTCCTTTCATATTCTTGACCTTTGTTCTTCCAAATGAATTTTGTTATTTTTTTTTCTACCTCAATAAAATAGATTTCATGGTAATTTAATTGGGGTGGCATTTAATAAATAGATTAGTTTAGATAGAATTGTCATTTTTATTATATTGATTCTGTTCTACTTCTCTCCCTTAATGAATAATTGATATTTCTCCAAATATTTAAATCTGATTATTTATATTAAAAAGTATTTTATAATTATGTTCATGTAGTTTTGGGGTTTGTCTAAGCAGATATACACCCAGGTATTTTATGCCATCTACAATTATTTTAAATGTAGTATCTTTTACTATTTTTTCTTGTAAGGTTTTATTTATGATATATAGAAATGCTGATGATTTGTGTGGGTTTATTTTATATCATGCTGCTTTTCTAAGATTATTGTTTCAACTAGCTTTTTAATTGTATCTCTAGGATTTTCCAGGTATATCATCAAATCATCTAAAAAGATATAGTTTTATCATCTTATTGCTTATTCTGATTTCTTCAATTTCTTTTTCTTCTTGTTAGTATTTTAAATACAATATTGATTACTATTGGTGATAATGGACATCCTTGTTTCACTTCTTACATTATTGGGAAGGCTTCTAGCTTATTGTACTCATTACAAATAATGTTTTCTGATGATTTTAGATGCTTCTTATCATTTTAAAGAAAAATTCCTTTATACTTGTGCTTTCAAGTGTTTTTTTTTTAAGTAGGAATGAGTGTTGTGTTTTTCCAAAAGCTTTTTTTCTGCATCTATTGATATAATTAAATGGTTTTTGTTACTTTTATTATTGATAGAATCAATTATGTTAATAGTTTTCCTTTTTTATACACATAATTTTTCTTCTTCTTCTTCTTCTTCTTCTTCTTCTTCTTCTTCTTCTTCTTCTTCTTCTTCTTCTTCTTCTTCTTCTTCTTCTTCTTCTTCTTCTTCTTCTTCTCCTCCTTCTCCTCCTCCTCCTCCTCCTCTTCCTCCTCCTCCTCCTCCTTCTTCTTTTTTTTTTTTTTTGCTGAAGCAATTGGTGTTAAGCAACTTGCCCAGTATCCCAGGCCCTCAGAGAAACCTCTGGTCACTGTCCTTTCTGTTGCTGTCTGCTTGCATTTTTGTTTTTCTTCCCAGCTTATTTTTACCTTTCTAAATCTCATTTTTCTTGTGTAACAAGAAAACTGTATAAATATGTACACATATATTGTATTTAAGATATACTTTAACATGTTTAACATGTATGAGACTGCCTGCCATCTGGGGAAGGGGTGGAGGGAAGGAAGGGAAATGTTAAATAAGAAGGGTTTGCAAGAGTCAATGTTGAAAAATTACCCATGCATATGTTCTGTCAATAAAAAGCTATAAAAGAAATGACCAACAGGATGATTTTAGAGAGGCCTGGAGAGACTTATATGCACTGATGCTGAGTGAAATGAGCAGAACTAGATTATTGTACATGGCAACAAGACTATATGATGATCAATTCTGATAGATGTGGCTCTTTTCAACAATGAGATGACTGAGGCCAGTTCCAACTGGCCATCTACACCCAGAGAGAAGACTGTGGGAACTGAGGGTGGATCAAAATATAGCATTTTCTATATAAACTATTTGAAAAAATAGGGGATGAAGGAGTCCTACCAAACTCTTTTTATGACACAGACATGGTACTGATACCTAAACCAGGTCGATCGAAATCTGAGAAAGAAAATTATAGATCAATTTCCTTAATGAATATTGATGCTAAAATCTTAAATAAGATATTAGCAAAAAGACTTCAGAAAATCATCCCCAGGATAATACACTATGATCAAATAGGATTTATACCAGGAATGCAGGGCTGGTTTAATATTAGGAAAACGATTAATATAATTGACCATATTAATAATCAAATTAGTAAAAACCATATGATCATCTCAATAGATGCAGAAAAAGCATTTGATAAAATCCAACATCCATTCCTACTAAAAACGCTTGAGAGTATAGGAATAAATGGACTATTACTTAGACTAATCAGGAGCATATATTTACGACTGTCAGTAAGGATAATATGCAATAGAAATAAACTGCAACCTTTCCCAGTAAGATCAGGAGTGAACCAAGGTTGCCCACTATCACCATTACTATTCAATATAGTCCTAGAAACGCTAGCCTCGGCAATAAGAGCCGAGAAAGAGATTCAAGGAATTAGAGTAGGAAATGAGGAAATTAAACTATCACTTTTTGCAGATGACATGATGGTATACTTAGAGAACCCCAAAGACTCTGCTAAAAAGCTATTAGAAATAATTCAGAATTTTAGCAAAGTTGCAGGACACAAAATAAATCCACATAAATCCTCAGCATTTTTATATATCACCAACAAAATGCAACAGCAAGAGATACAAAGAGAAATTCCATTCCAAACAAATGTTGAGAGTATAAAGTATTTGGGAATCCATCTACCAAAGAATAGTCAGGAATTATATGAGAAAAATTACAAAACACTTGCCACAAAAATAAAGTCAGATTTAAATAATTGGAAAGACATTCAGTGCTCTTGGATAGGCCGAGCGAATATAATAAAGATGACAAAACTCCCCAAACTAATCTATTTATTTAGTGCTATACCAATCAGACTCCCAAGAAACTATTTTAATGACCTAGAAAAAATAACAACAAAGTTCATATGGAAGAATAAAAGGTCGAGAATTGCAAGGGAACTAATGAAAGAAAAGTCAGAGGAAGATGGTCTAAGTGTACCTGATCTAAAGCTATATTATATAGGAGCAGTCACCAAAACCATTTGGTATTGGCTAAGAAATAGACCGGTAGATCAGTGGAACAGATTAGATACAAAGGACAAAAAAGGGTACATCTATAGCAATCTAGTCTTTGACAAACCCAAAGATACCAACATTAGGGACAAAAATTCATTATTTGGAAAAAACTGTTGGGAAAACTGGAAATTAGTATGGCAGAATTAGATATGGATCCACACTTAACACCATATACCAAGATAAGATCAAAATGGGTCCATGACTTAGGCATAAAGAATGAGATAATAAATAGATTAAAGGAACAGAGAATAGTCTACCTCTCAGACCTGTGGAGGAGGAAAGAATTTATGACCAGAGGAGAAATAGAGATCATTATTGATCACAAAATAGAAGGTTTTGATTACATCAAACTAAAAAGTTTCTATACAAACAATACTAATGCAAACAAGATTAGAAGGGAAGTAACAAATTGGGAAAATATTTTTAAAGTTAAAGGTTCTGATAAAGGTCTCATTTCCAAAATATATAGAGAATTGATCCTAATTTACAAGAAATCAAACCATTTTCCAATTGATAAATGGTCAAAGGATATGAACAGACAATTTTCAGATGATGAAATTAAAACTATTTCCACTTATATGAAAGAGTGTTCCAAATCACTACTGACCAGAGAAATGCAAATTAAGACAACTCTGAGATACCACTACACACCTGTCAGATTGGCTAAGATGACAGGAACAAATAATGATGAATGTTGGAGGGGATGTGGGAAAACTGGGACACTGATACATTGTTGGTGGAGATGTGAAAGAATCCAGCCATTCTGGAGAGCAATTTGGAACTATGCCCAAAAAGTTATCAAACTGTGCATACCCTTTGATCCAGCACTGCAGCTATTGGGATTATATCCCAAAGAAATACTAAAGAGCGGAAAGGGACCTGCATGTGCCAAAATGTTTGTGGCAGCTCTTTGTGTTGTAGCTAGAAACTGGAAGATGAATGGATGTCCATCAATTGGAGAATGGTTGGGTAAATTATGGTATATGAAGGTTATGGAATATTATTGCTCTGTAAGAAATGACCAGCAGGAGGAATACAGAGAGGCTTGGAGAGACTTACATCAACTGATGCTGAGTGAAATGAACAGAACCAGAAGATCGCTGTACACTTCAGTGCTGTATGAAGAGGTATTCTGATGGAAGTGGATATCTTCAACATAAAGAAGATCCAACTCACTTCTAGCTGATCAATGATGGACAGAGGTAGCTACACCCAGAGAAGGAACACTGGGAAGTGAATGTAAATTGTTAGAACTACTGTCTATCTACCCAGGTTACTTATAACTTCAGAATCTAATACTTAACATGCAACAAGAAAATGGTATTTACACACATATATTGTATCTAGGTTATATTGTAACATATGTAAAATGTATGGGATTGCCTGTCATCAAGAGGAGGGAGTTGAGGGAGGGAGGGGATAATTTGGAAAAATGAATACAAGGGATAATATTATAAAAAAAATTACTCATGCATATATACTGTGAAAAAATTATAAATAAAATAAAAAAAATAAACTTGTATTTGAACTAAAAAAAAAAGAACATAGCATTTTCACTCTTTTTGTTGTGGTTTGCTTGAATTTTATTTTCTTTCTCAGTTTTTTTAACTTTTTAATCTTATCTTTCTTATGCAGCAAGATAATTGTATAAATATTGGATTTAACATACATATATATATATATATATATATATATATATATATATATATATATATATATTTTTTTTTTACCCATGTTTAACACCTGCCATCTAGGGAAGGGAGTAAGGGGAAAGGGAGAAAAAAGTGGAACACTTTTTTTTTCCAATGGTCAATGTGGAAAAAATTATCCTTGTATATATTTTAAAAATAAAAAACTTCAATTAAAAATAAAATAAAACATTCATTTTTAAAAATATTAGGCTATTTAGTCTCCAATTAATTCTCATGTGTTTCTATGGATCCTTATAATATATTATTTTATTTAATTATGATCTGACAAGGATGCATTTAATTTTCTGCTTTTTTGCATTTAACTATAAAGTTTTTATGCCCTAATATATACCAAATTTTTTCTAAAAGTATATACTTCTGAAAAAAAAAGAGATATATTCCTTTCTAGTCCCATTTGATTCTTTCCTTATCGCTCTAGATATGTAGCATATATAAGATTCTTTTCATTTTCTTTTTTTTCTTCCTTCCTTGCTTCCTTCTTTCCTTCTTTCACTCCTTCCTTCTTTCCTCCCTTCATTCCTTCTTTCCTTCCTTCATCCCTCCCTCTCTCTCCCTCTGTCCCTTTCTTTTTCTCTCCCTCCTTTCTTTCTCTCCCTCCTTTCATTCTCTTTCTCTTCCTTCCTTCCTTCCTTCCTTCCTTCCTTCCTTCCTTCCTTCCTTCCTTCCTTCCTTCCTTCCTTCCTTCCTTCCTTCCTTCCTTCCTTCCTTCCTTCCTTCCTTCCTTCCTTCCTTCCTTCCTTCCTTCCTTCCTTCCTTCCTTCCTTCCCTTCCTTCCTTCCTTCCTTCCTTCCTTCCTTCCTTCCTTCCTTCCTTCCTTCTTCCTTCCTTTCCTTCCTTCTTCCTTCCTTCCTTCCTTCTTTCTTTCTTATCTTCTTTCTTTCTTTCTTTCTTTCTTTCTTTCTTTTCTTTCTTTCTTTCTTTCTTTCTTTTCTTTCTTTTCTTTCTTTCTTTCTTTCTTTCTTTCTTCTTTCTTTTCTTCTTTCTTTCTTTCTTTCTTTCTTTCTTTCTTTCTTTCTTTCTTTCTTTTCTTTCTTTCTTTCTTTCTTTCTTTCTTTCTTTCTTTCTTTCTTTCTCTTTCTTTCTTCCTTCCTTCCTTCCTTTCTCTTTCTTTCTTCCTTCCTTCCTTCCTTCCTTCCTTCCTTCCTTCCTTCCTTCCTTCCTTCCTTCCTTCCTTCCTTCCTTCCTTCCTTCCTTCCTTCCTTCATTTGCCTTGTTGTAATATAGTGTATTCTTATTGCAGAATCCGAGACAAATGAAATAAGCTACTATTGTGTCCACCCTCTTTGCAGAATTGTGAGACTGTGACTTTGAAAAACTATAAAATGAGAGACTTTTAAATATTAGTTTTGATGAATTGTTTACTGTATAAAATGTTCAGACTTTTAAATATTAGTTTTGATGAATTGTTGTTTTTTTCCCTTTTTAAAAAAATTCTTATTATGAAGAATGACTCTTTGGAGGAGTAGATAGAAGGAGAATATAGGAAATACCTAAAAAAAATCAATAAAAATTTATTTTTTAAAAAGGACTGTTTGAAAATATAGTCCTCCTAGCTGTGTGTGACTCTGGGCAAGTCGCTTAATCCCAATTGCCTCAGCAAAAAGCAAAAAAAGAAAGGAAAGAAAGAAAGAAAGAAAGAAAGAAAGAAAGAAAGAAAGAAAGAAAGAAAGAAAGAAAGAAAGAAAGAAAGAAAGAAAGAAAGAAAGAAAGAAAGAAAGAAAGAAAGAAAGAAAGAAAGAAAGAAAGAAAGAAAGAAAGAAAGAAAGAAAGAAAGAAAGAAAGAAAGAAAGAAAGAAAGAAAGAAAGAAAGAAAGAAAGAAAGAAAGAAAGAAAGAAAGAAAGAAAGAAAGAAAGAAAGAAAGAAAGAAAGAAAGAAAGAAAGAAAGAAAGAAAGAAAGAAAGAAAGAAAGAAAGAAAGAAAGAAAGAAAGAAAGAAAGAAAGAAAGAAAGAAAGGAAAGAAAGAAAGGAAAGAAAGAAAGGAAAGAAAGAAAAGAAAGAAAGAAAGAAAGAAAGAAAGAGAAAAGAAAGAGAGAGAGGGAGGGAGGGAGGAAGGAAGGAAGGAAGGAAGGAAGGAAGGAAGGAAGGAAGGAAAGAAGGAAGGAAGGAAGAAAGAAAGAAGGAAAGAAGGAAAGGAAAATAAAATATAATCCTCATTATAGTATATTCAAGTGGCACATAATTTCAAGGCAATGCAAATCTCCTTTGATCTATTAAAAGGACAATGCTTCCATTAGGAAGATGGTGAAATTTATCACTTTCCTAAACTCAGTAAATATTTCAGAGTCTCTCACTGAAGCTATTCTCTAAGTAAGTATACCAAGTTTCCCAACAGAAATAAAGACATCCTTCCTATCTATTCATTCATTCACTCATCATTCCTGAACACTTACTGTACTTCTCCTGACCCTTACCCTTTCGTCTTCTTATGAATATAAATTAAAAGTGCTGTTCTGAATAAAGAGAGGCTAGGCCTTTCCTGTTGGCAATTGTTCATGCCTGAAGACTTGACTGGATAGTTTGGTTTCTTTTTTATTCACTGTTGACTGAATGGGTCTCAGTCCCTTTTCAAAGAGCATTTACATTGTTCCCTGCAAACAGGAGTGGTAGAAGGTGCTTTTCACCAAGGAGGCAGCCACAGGAACCAAGGTAACAAACTTTTTCTGATATGTAAGTAGAGGAGGAAACTGAGCATGTACCATTCAGAACACAGAAAGCATTCGATAGAAACAATTTGGGTACCTATTACTGGCTTCAACATAGAATTCTCTCCTACTGATTATGACTTCGCTTCTGTTGGATGTTCTATATGAAACCTACAGCCAGGCTCCTGCTCCTAGCAAGGATTTCCATCTTTTTACCATCACAAAAACTGAGGTAAAATGACTTTTAAATAAGGGCAACATATTTTAGTTTTGACTTTTCAGTATATTTGTGAGACATTTTTAGCTGGCAGAACTTTGGTAAATGAAAATCAACATATTATCCAATAGTGAGATAACTAACATTTTATTCATAGCCACTCAATTATAGAAGCATTCTATAAAGGCTTCAGTGGATTGGTGATCTCTATGTGTTCCCTCCAAAGAATCAGGTTTTTTTTTATTTGAAACTTTGGGGCACCTAGATGGCACAATGGTATTAGCATAGGCACTGGAATTAGGAGGACTTGAGTTTAAATCCATCCTTAAACCTTTACTAGTTATGCAACCCTGGGCAAGTCACTTAATCCTGATTGCTTCTTTTTTTAAAAAAAAAATTTAATTCTGATTCTGAACTTAATGAAATAGAACAAGTATTTGTAAATATAGTAGAAAAGAAAAAAGTATAATAAAACCTATACAGAACTAGAATATCTGAGTTCAAATTCTGCTTCTGTTGTTTACTATCTGTGTGATCCTGGATAAATCACTTAAGTGTTTTTTTTTTTTTTCATCTGTAAAATAGTAATAATAACAGTATCTATTTCAAAGAAATGTTGTTAGTGCCCTCTGAGATAATTTATTCAAAACATTTTGTAAACCTTAAAAAAAGGTTTTGCTTTTGTTTTTACAAAAAAAGTAAAGCTTTTAATAAATACTGATACTAATAAGAGCAGATCTTCCTTATGTCCAGACTTTTTTTCTTTTTAAATATATAATAAAATCAACCTGTAATATTCAAAATTGTACTGCTTACCTGACCTTTTTTATGACCTTCCTTCTGGTTTTTCTTTTTTTTTTTTTTCTCTTCATTTCAGTGAACTAAGTCTCAACCTATCTTTGCTTGCTCATTATTTCATTTCTGCAATTGGTTGCTCCGTGCCCTTGTCCACTCCTGGTTCCCATGGCACAACATTATTTGAAAAAGCTTAGGTCTCATTTATGTAGTAATGAGAATTTGGACATCTACTAGAGAGCCTCTCTTCCCACTTCCACTCCCAGTTTGAACCCTCATATTTCTATATGTTTTATCTTCCCTAGGGGAAAGTTAAGTGTTTAGATAGAGATGGGAAAGGATGAGAAAAGAAATGAAGACAAATTTATTCTTTCAAGCCACTTATAGATTATTTACAAAAAACACTCTCCTTTTGTGAACACCAACTATTCTATTCATAGAAGTAGTAGGCTTATAACATGCCAAGTTAGGAGGACACCCCTCTTAGAAACTAGCGAGCAGTATGGATTCTTAGAACTACCATTTTTTACTGGGTGAAAAGTATCTACCCAGGGTGAGGGTGGGGGTGTCTCCTAAGTTGGAGTGGATATATTGTTCCTGACATCCAGAATTTAAAAGCAACATGATATAATGGATAGGTCACTGAGCTTGGAGTCAGAAAGACCTGTTTTCAAACCTACTTTAAAAATCTATTGGCTAAATGATTGAATGACTTCTCCATGACTCAGTTTTCTCACTTGTAAGATGAGGGAGTCAGACTTAATGGTTTCTAAGGTCTCTTCCATTCCAAATCTATGATCCTATGTGATGCTATGAGTTTACCCATAAAAACCCAACATCATTGATGGTGATTATACACATAGATTAGTCCTGGGTATATAACATCTTTTTAACACATAAAAAGATCTGAAGTACTATGCATTTTTCCTATTACTGAGTTTTTCATTATAAATGTGTTTATATTAAAAAAAAATTATGGGGTGGCCTGGGGATTACTCCTCACAAAACACTATTTTCATGGGAAAGATGGTTCTGAGAGGCAGTGGACAAGTGAACTCCCATAATATAACTTTTTTTAAAAGTTATACTTAGGGGGCAGCTAGGTGGCCCCGTGGATAGAGCACCAGCCCTGAATTCAGGAGGATCTGAGTTCAAATGTGATCTCAGACACTTAACACTTCCTAGCTGTGTGACCCTGGGCAAGTCACTTAAGCCCAGCCTTAAAAAAAAAAAAAAAAAAAAAAAAAAAAGTTATACTTAAAAGTATTACTTAGTATAAACACCAACGTACTATTTCCCAAAAATTTTTGGTCAGTATCATCTCCATACTCCCAGATGAATTGAATTAAAAGAGATGGTTCAGGTTTGTGTAGATGGATGTAGGAACATGATGGTGTCTTTAAATTAGTATCTCCAAAGCCCAGAAATGAGAGTAAGTACAGAGGAAGCTCTTGGAGAGGAAGAATGTTCTGGGCTTTGTCCCGCCTGAAAGTAGTATCAGAGGTATTCCTGAGTGTATACCCCAAGGCTTAGCAACAGTAAGTTCTGGGGGGGGGGGGGGAACCTTTGAGTAGTATTGATGTTGGAGCCTGAAAGAACTGAGTTCAAGATTTGCTCTTAATGCATCAGTTATGTGACCTGTGTGACAGATCACTGAGCTTCTAAGTGCTCTTGGAAACTAAGAATATAAGCTACAGGCCTACATTGATGGAGAAATGTTTCTTCATCTGGGAGTTCCTTATATCAATAAAATCACAGATTCAGTTCCTGTTCTTTGCTTAAGAGTTAGTAGGTTCTAGAAATTGGAGTTTTGAAGGTTGGGACTGAGATAATTTTCAAGACATTTAATTCCTTGTCTAGAAAACTGGACACTAAACAAAATTATTAGTAACCTTAAAAAGTTGTGGCTCCCTCATAACTTATTACTTAAAAGTGACAGGTACTAGGAGTACATGTTTATAATTCTTAAGGGTCATTAATTATGACTCATTATCTTTCTGTGCTATTTTAGGAATATATTTATTTTTAATACACATTAATTTATGAATCATGTTGGGAAAGAAAAATCAGAACAAAAGAAAAAACCATGGGAGAGGAAAAAAGTAAACATAGCATGTATTGATTTACATTCAATCTCCATAGTTCTTTTTCTGGATGCAGATGGCATTTTCTGTTCAAAGTTTATTTCAATGTCAAAAATGAAGACAATACAGAGGGGAGGTGACTGGCTCATGGCAGAAATGGAAGCAGGGCTCAGGTCTATTGGCTCTCAGACATATCCATTGAAATGGCACATATTCTGCATGTTTTTTCCCCCCACTCTAAGCAACCTTGATATCTGAAAATCTATATTTACCCAAAATACAGTATTACACTGGCCTAAGGGTTACAAAGGATTCTGGACTCAGGCCCAAGGTTAGGAATGAGGAGTCAGTTTTTCTCTTGTAATCTACCCCCACTCTTGGGTAAATTCAGAGAAACCTCTTCTGAAACAAAGCTAAGGTATGGCTTGTATAGAAGGTTTCCCCAGAAATGCGTAACAAGGCTCTTTCTCACTAAGGTACTCAATGTATAATGTAGGTATCAGGTATGAAGCACAGCTCTTTGAA
The DNA here is from genome assembly GCF_048593235.1 of Sminthopsis crassicaudata. Taxonomy (NCBI): domain Eukaryota; kingdom Metazoa; phylum Chordata; class Mammalia; order Dasyuromorphia; family Dasyuridae; genus Sminthopsis; species Sminthopsis crassicaudata. The sequence goes on along the minus strand of NC_133619.1, from coordinate 174,823,482 downwards.
AAGAAACACATTCTTCTCTAGCCCCTCATTCCCTGAAGAGAATGTTATTACATTTAAAGTGGTGACAATAACCATTCCCCCAATCAAGTTCACTTCTAGGAATTGTATAGTCCATACATGAATTACTTCTTTGCTTTCAGGACTGGATGTTACAGTGACCAGACTAATTTATTGCTAGACTAGCTCAGTCTGGCAGATTGCGTCTCAGTTTTGGGTCCTCATCAAGCTCAAGACTCCACTATGGACTCCTATCTCTGTGGACTCTTTGGCCCTTTTGAAGTTTACAAACTCAAATCAGGTCATAATCTGGTCCATTCCATCTCTGATATTCATTCACCTAAGGATAGGAAACAATAGGCATAACAGGTACAAAAGAAACACAGGCATAAGTTCATAGCTACAGAATGGGAGACAGATACTCTCTTTATTTAGATGTTCACCATATTTTTTCCATGTCATTAAAAAAAAGAGGAATCTTATCAGCTCAGGTCTTTTTGTGTGTGTGTGGTTTATTTTATTTTATTTTTTAATTTTTATTTATTTATTTAAAATTTTTAAAAAAAATTTATTAATTTTATAATTATAACTTTTTTTTTTGACAGTACATATGCATGGGTAATTTTTTTACAGCATTATTCCTTGTACTCACTTCTGTTCCGAATTTTCCCCTCCTTCCCTCCAACCCCTCCCCTAGATGGCAGGCAGTCTTATACATGTTAAATATGTTATAATATATCCTAGATACAATACATGTGTGCAGAACCGAATTTCTTTTTGCACAGGAAGAATTGGATTCTGAAGGTAAAAATAACCTGGGAAGAAAAACAAAAATGCAAACAGTTTACACTCATTTCCCAGTGTTCCTTCTCTGGGTGTAGCTGATCCGTCCATTGTCCATGGAACTGAATTAGATCTTCTCTTTGTTGAAGAAATTCACTTCCATCAGAATATATCTTCATACAGTATTGTTGTTGAAGTGTATAATGATCTCCTGGTTCTGCTCATTTCACTCAGCATCAATTAATGTAAGTGTCTCCAAGCCTCTCTGTATTCATCCTGCTGGCATTTCTTACAGAACAATAATATTCCGTAACATTCATATACCATAATTTACCCAACCATTCTCCAATTGGTGGCCATCCGTTCATTTTCCAATTTCTAATCACTATGAAAAGGGCTACCACAAACATTTTTGCACATGTGGGTCCCTTTCCCTCCATTACGATCTCTTTGGGATATAATCCCAGTAGGAACGCTGCTGGATTAAAGCATATGCACAGTATAACAAAGATTTTAAAAGAAAAAGAAAAAATTCGAAAAAACCAAGCAATGCATGAAAAAATATTTTATTAACATGCAATGTTCTATTACCTGTAGATCCCAACCAACCTCTGCAAAGTAGATGGGGAGAAGTATTTTCTCAATTCTCTTTTCTGGAGTTAACTTCATGCTTTATAATTTTTCAACATTTGGTTTTGATTGTTTTGTGGTTAAAGATTTTTTACATTGTTATAATTATTATGTACGTTCAAAAAACTTCACTTTGTATCAATTCATCTTAGGTCCACCTGACCCAATAGCATGCTTTTCTGTATTCATCAAGCTCATTATTTCTTACAGCACAGGAATATTCTAGTATATCTATGGTACCATAATTTATTGAATTATTCCCAACAAATATACATATACTTTGTTTCTTGATCTTTATTACCATAAAAAATCCTTCTATAACTATTTTGGCATATATAAAGATTCTTTTGGAGGGAGTCAATAACCTCCTTGAGATATAAGTATCTCAAGATATAAGCAATGGAATCCCTAAATTATTTTAGTCATTTTATTTGCTTAATTCTAAATTGTTTCCCAGAACGTTTTTACCAATTCATAGCTCCACCAATAATGCAGTATATTCTTATCTCTCTACAATCCCTCAATCATTGACTATTCCAGTCTTTTATCATCTTTGACAACTTTCTGGGTATGAGGTGAAATACCAAAGCTGTTTTGATGGGCATTTCTCTTATTATTAGTGATTTAGTGCATTCTTTAATTTGGTTAATGCTTGCACAATACTTTTCTTTGAGAATTATTCATATCTACAAGGGATAATGTTATTTAAAAAAAGAGAGAGAGAATTGTTCATATCCTTGGAGAAATGATTATTTTATGGATTTATATGGGGGTAACTTTTATACATATAAAAAGACAAAAATTAATATTACCTCATTTCTATTGTATGATTTCTGCTATATTGATTTTATAATGTAATTGAATTTATGCTGTTGATTTTTTCTTTAGAATTTTTAAAATTTTTTCTCAATTTTAAGATTTATTTTTTAAATGTAATTTTTGAATTCCAAATTTCTTCTCTCTCTCTTGCTGTACTCCTTTTCCGTGAGAAGGCGAATATGTTGATAGAGATTATTTTTGTCCAGTTATATAAATCAGATTTACATATTAGCCATGTTGCAAAAGAGAATATGAACCAAAAACAAACAACAAAAACCTCCAAGGAAAATAAAGTTAAAAAAAAAAGTGTGCTTCAATCTGCATTCAGCATCTATTAAGTCTTTCTCTGGAGGCAGACAGTTTTTTTTTCATCATAAGCCCTTTGGAATTGTCTTTTATTGTATTTACTTATGATAATTAAGCCACTAGTAGTAAATCACTATACAATATTGTTACTTTGTACAATGATCTGCTTGCTTTATCTTGCAACAGTTCATATAAGTTTTTCCAAGTCCCGGCTGGGGTTAAGTGACTTGCCCAGGGTCACACAGCTAGGAGGTGTTAAGTGCCTGAGACCAGATTTGAACTCAGGTCCTCCTGAATTCAAGGCTGGTGCTCTATCCACTGCGCCACCTAGCTACCCCCTCCAAGTTATTTTGAAACTGGCTTATTCTGAACCAGGAAATTATTGTACAAAGCAACAGCAAGATTATATGATGATCAATTCTATTGGAAGTGGCTCTTTTCAACAATGAGATGATTCAGGCCAGTTCTAATGGTCTTGTGAGGAAGAAAGCCATCTGCACCCAGAGAGAAAATTGTGGGAATTGAGTGTGCATTACAACATATTTTCACTCTTTTTGTTATTGTTTGCTTGTATTTTATTTTATTTCTCTTTTTTTCCCCTTTTTGATCTGATTTTTCTTGTGCATCATGATAATTGTGGAAATATGTATAGAAAAACTGTACGTGTTTAACATATACTAGATTATTCACCATCTAGAGGAGGGGGTGGAAGAAAGGAAGGAAAAAAAATTGGAACACAAGATTTTGCAGGGATGGATGAATGTTGAAAATTATATCTATGCACATGTTTTGAAAAGAAAAAGCTTTAATAAAAAAAGGAAATATTCTGCTCTTCATTTCTTACAGCACAATCATATTTTATCACAATCATATACCACAACTTTTTTCAGCCATTCCCCAATAAATGGGCATCCTTTTGACTTTCAAAATTTTGCCACTATAAAAAGAATTGCTATAAATATTTTTGTACGTGTAGGATCTTTTTTTTTTCTTTTCCTTTGATCTCTTTGGAATATAGATATAATAATGATATTAGTGAGCCAAAGAGTACACAGAGTTTAAAGCTCTTTGAGCATAATTCCAAATTAATCTCCAGAATGGTTGGATCAGTTCAAAACTCCACCAACAATGCATGTGTCCCAATTTTTCTATATCTCCTCCCAAATTAGTCATTTTTCTTTTGTGTCATATTAACTGATGTGATAGGTATGAAATAGTGCCTCAGAGTTGCATTTCTATAATTAATAGCAACTTAGAGCATTTTTCCTACAGAGAACTTTGATTTCTTCTGAAATCTATTTGTTCATATCTTTTGACCATTTATCAATTGGAGAATGACTTACATTATTATAAATTTAACTCAATTCTCTATCTATTTGAGAAATTTGAGAAATGAGGCCTTTAATCAGAATTTTCTGTAAATTCCACCCCTACCTCTATGATTTTTTTTTTGTTTTCCTTCTAATCTTGGATGTATTTGATTTGTTTGTGCAAAATTTTTTAATGTACTGTAAAATTATCTATTTTATGTCCTATCATGTTCTCTAGTTCTTGTTTGGACACAAAAATTTCCCTTATCTATAGACCTAAGAAGTCTATAGATACTCCATAGTCCCTATCCATACTCCCCTAATTTGCTTATGATATCACTCTTTATGACTAAATTGTGTGCCTACCCATTTTGAACTACTTTGGGAATGATGTGAGTTGTTGGTTTCTGCCTAGTTTTTAATTAAACTGTTTTCTAGTTTTCCTAGCAATTTTTGTCAAATTATGCATTCTTGTCCCAAAAGATCTTTGCATTTATCAAGAACTAGATTACTGTGGTCATTTGTTACTGTGTATTGTGTACCTAATCTATCCCATTAATTGGGAACTTTTAATTTGTTCTTTTGCTAGTTTTTTTTTTAATTGAATGTTCAGTTTATTGATGTGTTCTTTTTCTATCTTATTGGTATGAGTATTAAAGATATAAAATTTCTTTTAAATACAGCTTTAGATTCATCCCATGAATTATATGTTGCCTCATTGTTTTTATTCTCTTTAATGAAATTATTGATTGTTTCTATAATTTGTTCTTTGACCCACACATTCTTTAGGATTAGATTATTTAGTTTCCAATTAGTTTTAGTCTGTATCTCCATGGTCCTTTATTAAATATAACTTTATTTGCATTATGATCTGAAAATGATTGCAATTTAATATTTCCATTTTTCTGCATTTGATTATGAATCTGCTATGTCTTTATTTTTGTCAAGGTGCCATGTACAGCTGAGAAAAAAAATGTATGTTTTGTTCCCTTTCTATTTAATTTTCTTTAGAGGTTTCCTTTCTTGTTTATATTTTTAGTTTGCTTTATCTAGTTCTAGGAAGGGAAAGCTGTATGATTTTCACTAAGAGGAAGTAGAATAGTTTTTACAGAGAGGAAATAATATACTTTTTCCTGTCCATCATATAGTGCTTATAGAGGAGAAATAGTATAGTTTTTCCTGTCCATTTTTTCCTCTAATTCATTTAACTTTTTCTTGAAGAATTTGGATGCTATACTATTTGGTGCATGTATATTTAATACTAATATTATTTCATTGCCTGTAGCAAAACTTCTTAAAACCTGTAAGTTAAAACCCCCATAGGATCATAAACTAAATATGTAGGTCATGAAATTAAGATTTATTATCAGTAAATGTTTGATTTGTATACCTATTTTATATACCATTATACCCAGTCATGTAAAACTTTCTCAGGCAGAAAGGTTCATGAGTGGAAAAAGTTTAAGAAGTCCTAGTCTATGATACCTTTCAACAAAATGTAGTTCCTCTACTTATCAATTAGATTTATCATTGTTCTTGTTTTGTCTGAGATCATGATTGTTATTCCTGCTTTTTTTTTAACCCCAGTTAGAGCATAATAAATTATGTTCCAAGATCTTATTTTTATTCTGTGTGTATCTCTCTGTTTCAAGATTCTTATAAACAACATATTGTTGGATTCTGGTTTTTAATCCATTTTGTTTTCTGGAGGTGAGTTCATTCCATTAACATTCAGTTATGATTACAAATGAAATTTTCTTCCATTTTATTTTTCTCATAATTTCCTTCTCTCTTTTTACCCTGTTTTTCCTCAAAAGTCTGTTTTTTTCCTAATCAAGGCCTCCTTTAATTCCCCCTACTATCACCACTATCCTCCATCTCCTTCTCCTTTTACTTTCCTGTTGGATAAAATGGATTTCTATACCCAAATGAGTATGTAAATTATTCTGTCTTTGAGCCAAATCCTATAACAGTAAAGTTCAAGAGTTGCTCATCACTCCATATCTTCCCTACTCTGTGTATTAGCTTTTCCTTTTGCACCTCTTTTATATGAAACAATTTGCCCCATTCTTCCTCTTCCTTCTCCCAGTGCATTCTTATTTCTCACCTTTTAGACTTATTGTTTTGAAATCATCCCATTATTCCATTATCCCATCCTGTGCCTTCTGTTGGTATATTCTTTCTAATTGCCCTTTAATGATAAAGTTCTTAGTATTACAAGTATCATCTTCCCAGATAGGAATGTAAACAATTTGACCTAACTGAATCCCTTGTGATTCTCTTTTCTGTTTCATTTTTATGCTTCTCTTGAGTCTTATTTGAAAATCAAATTTTCTATTCAGTTCTGATTTTTTTGTCAGAATCCTCTATTTCATTAAATATCAATTTTTTTCCTGAAGAACTGGATTATGTTCAGTTGAACTGGTTAGGTTATTCTTGGTTGTAATCATAGTTCCTTTGCTTTTTATAATATAATATTTCAAGTCCTCTGATACTTTCATGTAGAAGTTGATAAATGTAGTATGCGTTCTAGAGCCCACATATTGGGGTGCCAAAATATACTATCCGGACTAGTTCTCTAGAGGACCTCAGGACCAGCCTGAGACTTTGGTCTTAGTGGAGGAGTGAAGATAGCAGGGGCCCCACGAGGATGGTCAAAGATGGAGTCCATTTATTTCAAGTGCTCTCAGCCCCTAAATACCTTAATACTATTACATCACTGCAGCACATTGAGCATGTGCAACTGTAGAACCATTACATCACCACATTACCACAACACACTGCACAAGTGCTAACTATAGTAGCATTACATCACTACAGCACACTGCACATGTGCTAACTATAAGCACCCTGCTATTGATATGTAAATACCTCTCTTTACTGTAAGTATCCCTTGCTTCAAGTAGAGCACAGATGGTCATGCCCTCCCCGACTTCTCAGGAAGGATGAGAGTCTTTAGGGGAGATGGGAAGCTGAACCAGACATTGTCAGCCAGTTTCCTCTGAGCTGAAGGATCTTATACCTTATCCAAAGCCCCCCACTATCTGTGGCCTTCTACACTAGATCTTATACTGACTGAATTGTCTCTTTCTAACTGCTTGTAATATTTTCTCTTTGATTTGGAGCTCTGGAATTTGGCTATAATATTCCTAGAAGTTTTCATTTTGATCTCTTTCAGGAACTGGTCAGTGCATTCTATCAGTTTCTAGTTTTACTTTCTGGTTCTATGACATTAACTTAGTTTTTCTTGAATTTCTTGAAAGGTAATAAGTAGTCTCTTTTTTTTCTTCCTTCTTTCTTTCCAATATTTTTTGTGTGTTTCTTTTACCATATTGTTGCATCTTTTTTTTCATAATTTTATTGCATCACTTTCATTTTTCCCCATTTTTTGCCAAGCTCTCTTATTAGAATTAAAAAATTCTTTTTGAGCTCTTCCAGGAATTCTTTTTGGGTTTCTGTACAATTCACATTTTTCATGGAGGCTTTACAGTTTATTGTACTCTAGGTTTATGTCTTGATCTTCCCTGACCTCATAGTATCTTCTCTGGTCAAGTTCTATTTTTGTTTCTTATTCATTTTTACAACCTATTTCTTAACTTTTAACATATTAAAGTTGGATTCTGTCTTGGGGAACTGGAAGGGACACGGTTCCAAAGACACTGTTTCAAGCTTAAATTGTGCTATATTCAGAGATGCCATTTCATCATGAATTCCCTTTTCTCTGATGGAGATTTTATTTGAGGGTTATCTCTCTGAGGGATATATGTTTCTTACATAGTACTCTCCTTCATACATTTTAGTTTCACCAAACTAGTTTATGTATTCCTTGCACATGATGTTTCCTTTTCCATCTCTGTGCCTCTACAGAGGCTGACCCCTCTGATTGGAATGCACCCATTCCCTTCCTAGTCTGCTCTGAAACTCAACTCAAATATTATCCCTTGTAAGAAGCCTTTCTTCTAATATCTCTAGCTGTGTGTCTTTTTCCCAATTACTTTGTGTCACATGAATACATAGCATATATGCATGCTCTGTGTATATACATATACATGGGTAGATATAAATACAGATATATAGAATGTAAATTGTTTGACGTGCCTGATATGTAATAAATGCTTAAGAAATGCTTGCTGTATGAGTGAATGGAGAAGAAATGTCTTTCAGATATAGTACATTGCCTGTGCAAATTGCAACAGAAAATGGAATGTGTGAACAAGAAATACTTATTACAGCATATATGTGGCTAGAATGGAAAGTGTAGTAATTCAAATAAATAAGATTCACAAACTGGGTGGGAACCAGTGTGGAGAGCTTTAAATGCCAGGCTGACGGTTTTGTATCGTATTCTAGAGGCAGGAGGGAGTATTAATGATTTTTAAGTAAGGGAAGACATTGTTAGGTCTATATTGTCGCTTTTTAATATTTAATTTTTTCCTAATTACATGTAAAATTTTTAACATTTGTTTTTTAAAACTTTGAATTCCAAATTCTCTCTCCCCTTCTCCCTTCTTCCCTCACTGAGAAAGCAAGCAAAAATGCAAATTAAAACAATTCTGAGGTACTACTTCATACCTATTAGATTGTCTAATAGGCCTGAAAAGGAAAATGACAAATGTTTGGAGAATATGTGGGAGAAATAAGACATTACTGTATTGTTGGTAGAATTATGAACTGATTTAACCATTTTGTAGAGCAATTTGGGACTATGCCCTTTGGGGCATATGTTTGACAAAGCATATTTCTATATTAGTCATATGAAAAAAATACAAACAAAAAGGAAAATAAAGAAAAAAAATTTAAACTATACTTTGATCTGTATTCAGATTCTATCTATTCTATCGATGCTTTCTCTGGAAGTGGAAAACATTTTTCATTATGAGTCTTTCAGAATTGTCTTGGATCATTGTATTGGTGAGAATAGCTAAGCTATTGATCATCAAACAGTATTGCTAGTACTGTGTACAATGTTCTCCTGGTTCAGCTCACTTTACTTTGAAAGTTTTTCTAAGTTTTTGCGAAAAACATCCTGCTCATCATTTATATATTTATATATTTATTATATATTATAATAGTATTCTAACACAGTCACATATCACAACTTGTTTAACCATTGCCCAATTCAGCATCCTCTTGATTTCCCATTTTTTTGCTACTATAAAAAGAATTGCTATAAATGTTTTTGTACGCATAGGTCTTTTTTTTTTTTTTTAATCTCCAACTCTATATTTAATGACTATGGAGAGAAGAGGTTAGAAGCTAGTCACTTAGTGTTAGGGATAAAAGGCAGACAATTCATTTCTACTAATGGTATCCTCCCAATGTGAAAAATAATACAAAGAAGGCACCTACCACCTTGTGTAGAAGCATTAAGGTGAACTTACAAGAGGACTTGAATGTGAGTAAGGATTGATAGATTAATACAGGTAGAGAATTGATCACATAAATAAGATCACAAATGTGCTGAAGTATCAGAGAATGGATTGTACTGGAGATGATTCCTGAAGTGCTTTGCATTTCTAAGAGTGTGTGATTCTGTGGTGTCTCAACATTATTTTGAGAATTTTTTTTCCTTTAGGATTTCTTCCCTCTTCCTTTCTTATTTTTCCTGCTTACTAGCATCTTTCTGTTTCTGGGTCTTACAAACCTCAGTCTACATTAACTCCAATTGGTTTTGTTCTTCTGGCAGATTATCTGGAAGTCATGGAGCATAACTTTACGAACTGGGCCAAGAGCAGCCTTTCCTCGAGAAACAAGGAAGTTACATGAAGAATTTGTGATGAATGAACATCAACAGAGCAAGTATTTGAGGCTCAGTGTTCTAGAATCTGTGACCAATAGCACTAGTTTATCTCTTAGACAAGCCAGGGACCTGTCAACCTACTGGCCAGCAATGATCTTGGCCATTTTCTTTCTCCTTCTTCAAAAAAAAAAAAAAAAAAAACTTTGGGTTCTGACTGATCAATTCCTAGGTTAAGATTATTTTAAGGGAGGGCACTCAAAGATCATAATCAGCTTTGTTTTAATGCTGTTTGTTTTATTGTTGTTATTCAATCACATCTGACTCATTGTGACCCCATGGATCATACTGTCCATGGAAAAATAAGAAAAATACTGAAGTGGTTTACCATTTCATTCCTGCAGACTAAGGCACACATAGTTAAATGACTTGCCCAGGTAATCCTAGTAAGTGTCACAGCCAGATTTAAATTCAGATCTTCTGGACTCCAAGCCCACTGAACCACATACCTCTCTTATTTACCATAATTAAGAGAAGTAGGATAGTGTAATGGCCAGAGAGCTAGTCTTTTGCCAGGAAGGCCTAGGTTCAAGTTCCACTAGGATACTAGGTGATCCTCACCTCTCAGTGCTATAGGCAACATCTAAGACCTTAACATGTAGATCTGCATTTTCATTGGCAGAGGAAATGTCTTCTTGAATACCCAATATCCATTTCAAAAGTGGTAGAGAAAAAAAAAAAAAGATGGCAGGAAGAATGAGGTTAATCCCAGATTACTGATACTTCTTAAAAATCTGGCTTGCATCTTCTCATTTTGTTGTTGTTTTTTGTTTCTTTGGGGGCTTTTGGCAAGGCAGTTATACAGGGGCACAACAGCTAAGTAATTGTTAAATGTCTGAGGCTGGATTAGAACTCAAGTTCTCCTGACTTCAGGGCTGGTGCTCTATCCACACTGCACCATCTAAGTTGCCCAATTCTCATATATTTTTGTCTAATGTTTGCAGTTGGAACTTCCATCTCTAAGAAGCAGAAATGAGGTTTTTCTTTTCTCCAAAGCCAGTCTAGGAAGCCTGATAAGATCTACTGGATAGTGTCTTTGGTTTGTTGCTTTCTTCCCACGACTATTCTGGTTCACTATCAATTTTTTGAGTTCAGTTTGGGTCTGAATTAACTTAGTTTTCTAGAGGCAAGGGGACTGTTTCTTTCAATATTATTCCTGGTGGGATTTCAGAGGATGTGGAAGATGAGAACTTTCTTCCTACATGGGATTATTTTTATTGTTTGTTTCTCAGGTGGTCTTTCTGAGTTCTAGACAAATGGAGACATATCTCCAACCCCTCAAATGACCAAAATCCCTAAATAATTTAATTAGAAAAATTTGCAACACAAGGTTTTGCAAGGGTAAATGTTGAAAACTATCTTTACATATATTTTGAAAATAAAAAAGCTATTATTAAAAAAAAGAAATAACTTAGTCATCCCAGTTTTCTGGAGACAAAGGGTAATACCAAAACATTAGGGCCACTATCAGTAAACAAGTACTGGGAAGTTAGGCTGGTAGTAATCTTAATCAGAAATCAAGTCAGCAGACTTATTGAACATGCTTGTACCTTTGACTCCTCCTTCCTTCATGGGGAAAGAATTATCAAGGACCTCCCTCCCCTTTAGGAATGTGCCTTTCCCTTCCTAATTAACTTTCTTTCATCTCTTTTGAGCATGACTTCCCTTTCAAAATCCAATGACATATGGCCTCTATTATTAGCCATAAGAAAAGTCAAAAAACTCTTGCTTATTCTCCCTATCTCAACACTTATTTTGAGAATATTTTTTTCCTTTAGGGTTTCTTCCCCCTTTCTTTCCTATCCTCTCTGCTTTCCCTGATATTAAGTATCTTTCTACTTCCAGGTCTTACAAGCCTCAGTGTACATCAACACCAGTTATTCTAAATGACCTCTCTAACCCTCATCTAAACCTAAGATGGATTGCTCTCTTTTTATTATTATTTGTAAGAATTAAACAAAATACATACATAACAATTTCATTGCATTCACTGCTTGAAAAACAAAGTAAATATCTGGGACAAAGGTGTACATATATGTATGTATATAAAAATCATATAGGTATCTATACTTTATATATACATACATGCTTATATATAAGCACATAAATTTATATATATATGTATATATATATATATATATATTTTTTTTACCTTGTACACTGACACACACACATACATGGACATGTGTGTATGTATAGTCCACCCCCCCCAGAGACAAATAGAGAGGTTTAAAGTGAGTAAATGATCCACCATACAATTATGTAAGAAGAAAAGCAAAGAGGTAAAAAAAGCCATGCTTGTTTTTCCACTGGATTATTGGAGCAGCATCCTTTGTACTTGCATCTATCCTAGTTCACAAGTCTACATAATTGTTCTTGACTTCCTTCATTCTCTCATCTTGCTAATGGAATGATCCATAAGGGATTAGGACCTGGTGGACTAGCCAGACTTACAGCAGTATTTAATAGTATAATGTCAACATGGAAGGAGGGTTCCAATGGAATGAATAAGGAACTTGTGTTTGGCTTTATGCTGTTTACCATTTCATAAATGACTGGGATAAAGAAATAGATGGTATAGCTAACATCCTTGATTGCAGTCATAATTCAAAAAGACATTGACCAGCAAGAACACTGGGCAGGTCTAACAAATCAATTTGTTAATTAAGCAGAATTTATTGAGTGCCTCCTATGTGCCAGGAACCATACTAGATACAGTGGGAGGGGGCACAGGGACACAGAACAGGGTCAAGCATAGATTGCTGGATCATTCCATTAGCATTAGACGGTAGCTCAGGTGATTAAGTGATTAAGGAAGATCGGGCTGGATAGATAAATCTGGAAAACTTCTGAATTAAGGTGACAATTGAAACCATGGGAGAGAAAGTTAATGAGATAAAAGTGAATATGAACAAAGGAGAGGAGCCAGGACAGTCTTAGCCACAGTTAGGGAGAAGAATATAAGTCATGGTACTGCCAAAGAGACTTAGAAGAGGTCAGAGAGGTAGGAGGAAAACCAAGAAAGTGACATAAAAGTCCAGGGAGACAAGAGAATTTAAGAGAAGAGGTAGTTGAGGGAGTCAAATGCTGTTGAGAGAACCATAAAGATTGAGAAGAGATGTGGCAGTTAAAGAGAGATCATTGGAGAGATCCTGGAGAAAGCAATTGCAGTTGAGTGAGTGATCAAGATCAAAATCCTAGAATTACCAAATGTCTGAGGTAGAAAGCACCTTAGAGGGCATTTCATTCAGTCCCCACATTTTACAGATGAGGAAACAATTTCAGAGAAATAAAATGATCATTGGAAGGTAACACAGTTTATTAATGACAGAACTCTGAATCAAAGCTGGGTTTTGGCCATCAGGGTTGTGGGCTTTCTGCTGGGATCAAGTCTCAAGCCTGTGAGGGAAGCTCACTTTGAAGGAGGGTGGAAGGAGAGTCTCAGAGACTCCAATTAGTGCTGGCAAGGTGATGTATCCCATGTGAAAAAAAGAACCTATCAGAAACTTCCCATTATCCTTTAAAGAATCATTTGTGTTATATTGGCTGTTTTCCTAAGTGGATATAGTTACAGGCAAGTATATTTTGTATTACTTTGGTCTTGTTTAGTTTCTATTTTTTTTTTATTTTAAGTGCATATTTGCATGTAAAATATATATCTTTGTATATGTGTATAAACATATACAAACAATACCATACACAATATATATGTCTGTGTATGTATTTATGTTCACATATATAATCTATACATACTCAAAAATACTTATACATATATGTGCACTGAGTATACATATTTTATGTATATGGTAGATATGTACACATCTATATATAAACGGATATATATATATATGCATGCATATACATACTTGTCTATATAGCTTACTATTTTGTCACTTCATTGGCATAGGGAACTACCTATAGGGAAACTCCCTCTATCATTGTAAGTCTACTTGTCATGTTGAGAGCATTAAGTGGTTAAGTGATTTGATCAGATTCACATCCAATATGTGTTAGCTTAGATTTAAGGGGTGCAGCCTGTATAGGAGAATAGGCTATATTTGCACCAAGACAGTAAACAAACCATTCCATATGATATTATAAATATAGAGAGCTACATAAGTTCTTCCTCTTATTACTACTTAAAATTCCAAACTATGATGTGGTTTTGGTTTTTTCCCCTTGAGATTAAAAAAATGGTAATTGGATTTTGAAGGCATCTGGTGCTTCTTTATAAGCAAATAGAAAGCTTTTAGTATTCAGGTCTATACTTTGATTCTGCCTCAGCAAGATGGGCTTTGAGAATCAAATAGAATATGTTCATTCATTTGAAAGATGTCATTTTCCATCTGATGTGCCTGAGCAAATCACATTCACTTGGTCATTAAAGGTTACTGTGGAAACTTGCCAAGATTTCATGCAGATTAGCAATTAATTTTGTTGTCAGTTATTTCAAGTGATCTGCATTTCTAACTGTTATTGGGAGAGAAGTAGGAGGAAGGTGAGCCAACAAATAATATTTTGAAAAAAATTTGTTTAATAACTACCTATGACCAAATGGACTTTAAAAAATAAATATTAAAAAGTGAATGAGACAGAGTTGAAAAAGTAATGAACCTGAAGTGAGTATGATTAGGTTTAGATTTTAGCTGTACTATCAACTAGCAATGTCAGCCTAGGCAAATCACTTTACTCTCTTAGTCTTAGCTTTCTGGTCAGTAAAACAGGGATTATAATACTTGATATTATATTACAGATAGCTGTAAGAAAAATGCTTTATAAATCTTATAGTGTCTCTATATGTATAGTAATAATGATGATGATGATGATAATTATGTAAATCATCATTTGAAATGGTGATAATTTAGGTCTTCATCACCTTCCTCTTTGCCACAAGTCTTCTGTTGTCTTCTGTTTTCAAACCACTATATATTATATGAATGTTTTTCCTAAAGAATGGGTCTGACCGAAATAACTACACCCAGAGAAGGAACACTGGGAAGTAAATGTAAATTGTTAGCACTACTGTCTATCTACCTAGGTTACTTATACCTTCGGAATCTAATACTTAATGTGCAACAAGAAAATGGTATTTACACACATATATTGTATCTAGGTTATATTGTAACACATGTAAAATGTATGGGATTGCCTGTCATCGGGGGGAGGGAATAGAGGGAGGGAGGGGATAATTTGGAAAAATGAATACAAGGGATAATATTATAAAAAAATTACTCATTCATATATACTGTGAAAAAAAATTCTAAATAAATAAAAAAAAATTCAGAGCAACAATAGGATGTCACAATTAAAAAAAAATGGGTCTGACCATGACATTTTCCTGCTCAGCAATCTTCAGTGGCTCCTTAATGTCTTTAGAATAAAATACAAACTCTTCAACTTGATATTTAATGTCTTCAATAATCTGATTCCATCCTAACTTTCCAATCTTATTTTATTTTATTATCCTTTGTGTACTCTATGTAATCTAACTTCCATCCTGGATGCATGGTACAGGGGTAGCCCTGTGTTGCATATCATTTGTAGAATGTGATTTTTCATTGTTGGAGAGAATGCCACCACAGTCCAGCTTGACTACTGGAATGATAGAATTGATAGGAAAATTTTGGAGAGGAGAGAGAATCTTCATTTCATGATTTCAGACTTTTTTGGGTTGTGACTTCACATCCATAGAGAGGAAAAGACAGAGATAGAGAGACAGAAAGAGTGAAGCAAAGACCAGGAGAGATAGAAATAGAGAAAGAAAGAAAGTTTAAAAATTCTAGACATATAGAGGAGCTGGCTTTTCAACATATCCCTGATTTCCAGAGACGGAGGCTGAAATTGGGCTTCTTGCTTGGTTGAGTTGAGATTTCATTTGATTCTCATATAGAGAGCTCATTCATTCTTGTGTATTTTCTGGCATATCCTAATCTGTAGAACTCCTTCAATTTTTGTTTGCCATATGCTTGGTTAAATGGATTTAATTGATATTCACTATTTGTGATGATCTTTATGTGACCAGCATCTGGTGAGAAGGAATCAAGTTTATAGGTTTAAGTTTGGTTTATCCTTCCCATATAAAGGAATAGCTATCAGGTAATCTAACCCTTTTTAAGTTCAAACCTAAAAATATTACATCCCTAGAATAGCAATATTTGGGGAGACTGATAAAATTCTAGTCTACTATCCATATCTCTCAGAAGTGAATGAAATAATAGTGCCCCATGGCATATTCTGCCACCCTCAAGACAGGAATCAGAGTCTTTTTTGCAGAGTAAGATTTTAGATATCTGTGCCTCCCATGACCCATTTAGACAACTCATGTGGACATACACAACTGACATGAACAGCACATACTTTATATGCCATTCCAAGCAAACTAAACTGTTTTCTGTTTCCAAAACTCAAATTCCATCTTCAGCATCTGCATATTCACACAAACCACCCTTCCTCTCTGGAATATACTTCCTCCGTGTCTCTTGCTTTTTAGAATTGTTGGTTTCCAGTAAAGCTCAGTTGAGATGCTACCTCGTCTATGAAACTTTCTCTGGTACTACAGTTTTTATTCACTCTCCTGGTGCAGAGGTGACTCAGGATATTCAAAGGCTATTTGAGCCAGCTCCAGCTAGTCTAGCAAGGTTGGAAAGCCTTGGAAAGCCTGCTGGTGCTTGTGTATCTTTACAGATGAGATCATAGAATCATAATCATTGACAATTGTAGAAACTGAGGCCTTGGGAAGGAGGTTAAATGATTTGTCCAAAGTTTTATGGTTGGTATCTGAAGTAAGATCTGAATCTAGGTCCTTCCCCCCCCTCCCCGATTGTAAAGCTAATATTTTATCTACTGCACAACACTGCCAGCTGAGATCTCCTTCCCTTTTTTATCTAATCTTGTGATTGTTTTAAAATAAGGAAGTCTTCAGAGGGAAACTCCCTCCCCTGATGCTAAACTCCCTTCTCTGTTGTGGAGGACATGTCTTTTGTAAGTTGGGGAGCATTGAGAGTCTTTGGCTTGCCAATTGGTGTATGTCATAGGGAAAGTTTGATCAGAGATCTTTTTGGCACTGACCCCCAGATGCTGTCTCTCCAAGGACTTAAGGGAATCATAGAATTTAGAGTTAAAATTGAAATGGACCATAGAGATTTAATCCAACCTCCTCATTTTGTGGATAAGGAACCTGAGAAGTGATTTGTTCAAGATCATTATAGCTAGTAAGCCACAGAGTTGGAAACTAGAATCCAGCACTTTTAACTCTTAGTATATTGTTCCGTACTTTACCCTGTTGCCTGAGTACAGAAAGAGTTATTGCCAAAGGATCAGCCATCAGATGATGGTAAGAGTGTGAGTGTGTGTGCACATGTATATGAATGAACAAATAAAGAGACAAACGAATAAACTAAGAAATAAACAAACAAACAAATAAATATTGGCCCTGACAACCCAACTGTTACTGAACTAGCAGAGTTCACCAGCGGGGTTAGAAATACTAGGCTAAAGTGTAATGATCCATTGTGATTAAAATGAGAATAGAGGAAGGATCTTTTTGACTTTTAAAACCAATCCAAACCAAACCAAATACCTCAATCCCTTCACCATCCCAGTCATGCTTTTCTATATCCTTTCCATTTGTGAATGTCTTTCTAATAGTGCATTTAAATGCTGGTCATGTTGTTCAACTTTTTCTTTAATAATGGAGAATTGCATCAATCACTTAGACTGCAATTTATTATTATTATTTATTATTGCTTTCCCTGTTTGTTTGTTTTTTTCCCTAATGCTTGTTCCAGTTTGAGATTATAATTCCTGAAGTAATCCATCCCTTCCTATGATATTGTTGGGTTTTTTTTTTTTAATAGAAAAGTGTTTTGAGGCTTGATATATCTTAATTTTCCTCTTTGCTTTTCAGAACAGTTGCAAAAGGTATTTGGCAAGAATGTGCTAGAATATGCTTTGAATTTATGTTCTGGACATTATGATTTTTTAGTTCGAATGCCTGACGATCTACTCATACACATCTTCTCTTTCTTGGATTTGGATGACATTAGACAGCTGTCAAAAACCTGCAAAAAATTCCAAAAGGCAAGTTGAAATATTTTGAAGCTAAAAAAAAAAAAAAAAAAAGACTTCATTTGGGAAACATAAAGGAGCTCCATGTAGTGAAAGTTGTACTAGGGCAATAATTGTACCACTCTTTATCTTTTGGCCTAGACCTCCACTGGAGCAATTGGTTCCAATATGAGGTCTTCCATCTTGGTGTTACCAGCCACTTTATATGTATCCTATATCTTATTAGGAGATAAATTCCTAATTTAACTAATTCAGCTTCCACATTCCTCAGTTTTATAAGTATTTATTTGCATGTATTTAACAATGCCACACATTCTTAACAATTTATATACTTAGCACTTTTCTCTTTAGAATTTAAGTTTCTTAAAGGCAGGGACTGGTTTCATCAGATCCTTTTAAATTCCCTTCTCAGCTTTGGTTCTGACTCTAGACTTTGCTACTTCAGCCCTCTTTTATGTCTTATCTTCACCTATTAGAATGTAAGTTGCTTTGAGAGTAGGGACTTTTTTTGTTTTTATTTGTATCTCCAGTACTTAGCATTTCATAATAATACCCGATAAATGCTTATTTCTGGAAAAGGGGAGTTGTTTTTTTTTTTCTTTTCCAGAAATAAGGGGAGTTCGTTAGATGCCTGGAATGGTTTAGTCACTTCAAAGTGTTAGCAAGTTTTTTGTTTTGTTTTGTTTTTTCCTTACATGAAATCTCTTTTTCTACCATTTCAATCTGTTGCTCTCTCAGATGTCTCTGTCTCAGTCTCTGTTTCTGTCTCTTCCCAAAAGTTTGGGATCCCAGACTGGTGTCATGATGTATCTCAAAAGACTTTGCAGGCTTGAACCTATCTCCTAATCAAGGGGCAAAGTTTATTGAGAGTAATGGTAATGCCATTACAAAGTGGACTGAGTTGTAAGAGAATTCAGCAGAGAAACATTAACAAGGAGATATATTTATCCAGCTTTCAATCAAAGTTATGCTAATCCTATGGCTCATAGGTAGGAAGGAGTAGTCTCTGGAATTTGGTTCTACCATTGGCATATTAATTCTGTGTCCCAAAGGTAGGGCTAGGGAATAGTCTCCAGAATTTGGTCTGCAAAGACCAGATTATCTGTCAGCAATGAACTGAGGGGTGGTCTCTAGAATTTGATTCTTATTGATCATATCAATCAGCAATGAACTGAGGAATAGCTCTGGAACTTGGTTCCCACTGACAAGATTATCAGTCATCCCAATACATTTATTGGGAATTGTAAGAAGTCTTTGAGGCAGACTCCAAAACCAAAAGATTTAGGATTTCTTGACTTATTATTAGAACAGAAGCCCCCCCCCCCCCCTAAAATCAGGAAACCACAAAATCATATTATACCAGTAGTCTTTTTAAAAACTTGAGGACTTCTATCACTGTCCTCTCATAGTTTTTCTTTGTTAGATTCAACATTCCAAATTTTTGGTTTGTTTTTAAAAAAACTAATCTCTACATAGCATGTTCTTCAATCTTCTCATCATTCCAGCCATGTTCTTCTGTACTCACTTAATTTGTGAATATCCTTCCTAAACTATAGTTGCTAGAATTAGAAACTATATGCCAGATATCAGTCGGTGAGTATATAGTGTTATGACATTACCATTTCCCTTACTCTAGACACTGAACTTCTCTTAATGGAACTTGAACATACTCTCTTATTTGTTGCTATCTCACCACACTTTTGACTCACTTTGAACTAACAAGCCACCAAAATGGGCCCTATCTTTTTTTACATGAACTATTATCCAGTCCCACCTCCTCCATACTGTAGATGTTACTGGTTTCTTTCAATGGCTTATAATATATCATTAATATCATTGTGTTATTAATGAAATTAATACATAATATAATTAATATAATGATATAATTAAAATAAATACAAGCCATTATTTCATCTAGAATTTTTATAGGGAAACAAGAAATAAATTTAGAAAACTATGGACAAGAGTTAAAACAGCTTCCAACTTCTTTGGTTTCAGACAGGTTTTTGCATATCTTTAACAATGCTAGAAACTTCATCTAGTTATCTGACTTAAAATTGTTAAAAAAACAAAACAAAACCAAAAAGCAGAGGGGTGAGGAGGAGAGAAAGGACTACTTAAGAATTCCACAAATATTTGAAATAGATATCCTATATCAGGGCTTCTTAATCTTTTTCCATTTGCCACCTCTTTTTGCTGGAGAAATTTTTATGTAACTCCATCTAGAATCTGAGTCGGAATTTTTTGGGTAGTATTTGTGCATGTGCAGTGCAATGTATGCATATTGTGTATTCAGAACTAAGGCTTCAGTGAACATCATTCATTAAAATATAGGAAACAGCTCAGACTCATTACACATTGATTTTGATTTAATTTTTAGTCATTGTATTCAGAAACCTTTTACTGTTGCCATATTTATTTATATAACCCAGATGGCTTTGTGACAAGGTGGATAATATTAGAGCCAAGACAAACTGAAGTTTGGATTTGGTTTCTAACATATACCAGCTGTTATAATCCTGGGTTAGTCATTTAAATTTTCAATTACCCTAAGCTAAGACCTATAGTGGTACAGGGAGTCTTCTTATGTTATATAGATCTCTCTACCAATGAAATCTAAGATCTACTAAATGCTTGCTTTAGTTTGCTTGCTTTAAAATTAGGAAAAAACATTATTTGGTTTAGTTTCTCCCAGATTAATGATAATGTGTTTCACTGAGTCATTAAAACAACATTTATAATTATGCTATGATTGTAACCATTTATCTTTCAAATGCTAGGTTTTTGTTTTTGTTTTTCTTTTTCTTTTCAGATGTGTAACAGTGAAGAATTCTGGGAGAAGATTAAAACACTGCAAAACAAAAGTGCTTTTGACATAAAGAGAGTGGGGCTAATGGTTTATAAGAAGCTGATAAATTTCCATCAAAATAACAACCACCAAAGGCAGCCTAAGCAGAGGAGACAAACTGCATTCTTCTAAATTATTGAAATAGGAATTTTCACTCAGCAACCAAGATCATAGTTATATCATGTTTATAACTGTAATTGAAGTGAATTTGAGCAATGCAATTTATACACACATAGATTTGTGTGTACACATGCAATATACTGCATATGAAATGTTTTCAAAATAAAAATGAACTTCTTCAATACTCAGCACATAAGCACGCAATGTCTTTTCATCTATTTAATCACTTAAATTTGAGGGAATAGAAATATTCATAGATCATTATTTGACATTATCATGTCAAATATTAAAACTTATTTGCTTAGGTATAGGAGCATATTCCCTCTGGATTAGTGGTTTCCAAAGCTAATCCCCTGAGGCAGTGCCAAATGGGCAGTGGTGAGTGGACACTCAGAGAATGGGTACATGGATTGTATCCATCCTCATTTCCCCATTGTCAATTGTGGGTTTGTTTCCAATGCAAATACATCACACCTTTTAATATCACTCCACTAAAGACTCCTTCAGAGCTTTACTTCCTAAGTAGCACTCAGTTTCAGCCTTCTCAGGATAATAGTCTGAATCTTAACACTACAGCAACTGATCAGGCAAACCCTACCTTGTTCAACTCTCTCTGCCTATTCCAGTTCCCCCATCCCTTAGTTAATTACTCTGGATCTGAGTTTTGGGGTGATGGTGGCTAGAGAATAAACTCCATTCCACCCACTTTTGATTTTTCAATGGGGAAATCCCCCTCCCCACTTGACTTTTCTGAAATTTTGTATTTCCATGGAAAATATCATCTTTCCTGTCTTCTTGTTTCTTAACCATTCCTAGAATTGACTTCTCAATTGAAACTTCTGTCTTCAAAGTTACCTGCAATCTAATTGTCAAATTTGATGTCTTAGTTATCTTACTTCCTTAATTCTGTAGTATTGGACCTTGTTGGACTCTCCTTCTAGAAACCTACTTTCTTTTGCCTCATTCACTTTTGCTAAATAATCTTATGTCCTCTAATTAGAGTTCAGTCTTAGGCTTTCCCTCCTCCTCTCCCTCCCTCCCCAACGCCACTAAATGACTTCATCAGTTACCATGGGTTTAATCATTGGGTATCTATGGGCTGACTCTCAGATTTATGTAATTAGTCCGAATGTCTCTCATGCTCCAACTCCTTATCACAAATTTCCCATTGGGCATTTTGAACTCAATGCTCTATAAGATCTCAAACTTAGTATGTTCAAACTAGAACTCATTACTTTCCTCCAAAAACTCATCTTCTCTCTCAGATGTACCTATTTCTGTTAAGCATAACATTTTCTTAAATGTAGGAAGGCAGAAATAATAAATGCCTTCTTCTCAGATCACAATGCAATAAAAGCTACATTCAGTAAAAAGTTAGGGGTAAATAGACCAAAAAGTAATTGGAAACTGAATAATCTCATCTTAAAGAATGACTGGGTGAAAGAGCAAATTATAGAAACAATTAACAATTTCACCCAAGATAATGATAATGATGAGACATCATATCAAAATCTTTGGGATGCAGCTAAAGCAGTAATAAGGGGAAATTGTATATCTTTAGAGGCTTATTTGAAGAAAATTGAGAAAGAGAAGATTAACGAATTGGGCTTACAACTTAAAAGGCTAGAAAAAGACCAAATTATAAATCCCCAACCAAAAATTAAACTTGAAATACAAAAATTAAAAGGAGAAATCAATAAAATTGAAAGTAAAAAAACTATTGAATTAATAAATAAAACCAAGAGTTGGTTTTATGAAAAAGCCAATAAAATAGATAAACCTTTGGTAAATTTGATAAAAAAAAAGAAAGAGGAAAATCAAATTGATAGTCTTACAAATGAAAAGGGGGATCTTTCCACCAATGAAGAGGAAATTAGAGAAATAATAAGGAGTTACTTTGCCCAACTTTATGCCAATAAATTTTATAACTTAAGTGAAATGGATGACTTCCTCCAAAAATATAGACTCCCTAGATTAACAGAGGAGGAGATAAATTGCTTAAATAGTCCCATTTCAGAAAAAGAAATAGAACAAGCTATTAATCAACTCCCCAGGAAAAAATCCCCAGGGCCAGATGGATTCACATGTGAATTCTACCAAACATTTAAAGAACAATTAGCCCCAATGTTATATAAATTATTTGAAAAAATAGGGGATGAAGGAGTCCTACCAAACTCCTTTTATGACACAGACATGGTACTGATACCTAAACCTGGTAAATCGAAAACTGAGAAAGAAAATTATAGACCAATCTCCTTAATGAATATTGATGCTAAAATCTTAAATAAGATATTAGCAAAAAGACTTCAGAAAATCATCTCCAAGATAATACACTATGATCAAGTAGGATTTATTCCAGGAATGCAGGGCTGGTTTAATATTAGGAAAACTATTAATATAATTGACCATATTAATAATCAAATTAACAAGAACCATATGATCATCTCAATAGATGCAGAAAAAGCATTTGACAAAATCCAACATCCATTCCTACTAAAAACTCTTGAGAGTATAGGAATAAATGGACTATTCCTCAGAATAATCAGGAGCATATATTTAAGACCTTCAGTAAGCATAATATGCAATAGAAATAAACTGCAACCTTTCCCAGTAAGATCAGGAGTGAAACAAGGTTGCCCACTATCACCATTACTATTCAATATAGTACTAGAAACGCTAGCCTCGGCAATAAGAGCCGAGAAAGAGATTCAAGGAATTAGAGTAGGAAATGAGGAAATTAAACTATCACTTTTTGCAGATGACATGATGGTATACTTAGAGAACCCCAAAGACTCTGCTAAAAAGCTACTAGAAATAATTCAAAATTTCAGCAAAGTGGCAGGATACAAAATAAATCCACATAAATCCTCGGCATTTTTATATATCACTAACAAAATGCAACAGCAAGAGATACAAAGAGAAATTCCATTCCAAACAAATGTTGAGAGTATAAAATATTTGGGAATCCATCTACCAAAGAAAAGTCAGGAATTATATGAGAAAAATTATAAAACACTTGCCACAAAAATAAAATCAGATTTAAATAATTGGAAAGACATTCAGTGCTCTTGGATAGGCCGAGCGAATATAATAAAGATGACAATACTCCCCAAACTAATCTATTTATTTAGTGCTATACCAATCAGACTCCCAAGAAACTATTTTAATGACCTAGAAAAAATAACAACAAAATTCATATGGAAGAATAAAAGGTCAAGAATTGCAAGGGAACTAATGAAAAAAAACTCAGAGGAAGGTGGTCTAAGTGTCCCTGATCTAAAGCTATATTATATAGCAGCAGTCACCAAAACCATTTGGTATTGGCTAAGAAATAGACCGGTAGATCAGTGGAACAGATTAGATACAAAGGACAAAAAAGGGTACATCTATAGCAATCTAATCTTTGACAAACCCAAAGATTCCAACATTAGGGATAAAAATTCATTATTCGGAAAAAACTGTTGGGAAAACTGGAAATTAGTATGGCAGAAATTAGATATGGATCCACACTTAACACCATATACCAAGATAAGATCAAAATGGGTCCATGATTTAGGCATAAAGAGGGAGATAATAAATAGATTAGAGGAACAGAGGATAATCTACCTCTCAGACTTGTGGAGGAGGAAGGAATTTATGACCAGAGGAGAACTAGAGATCATTATTGATCACAAAATAGAAGATTTTGATTACATCAAACTAAAAAGTTTCTGTACAAATAATACTAATGCAAACAAGATTAGAAGGGAAGTAACAAATTGGGAAAATATTTTTAAAAACAAAGGTTCTGACAAAGGTCTCATTTCCAAAATATATAGAGAACTGACCCTAATTTATAAGAAACCGAACCATTCTCCAATTGATAAATGGTCAAAGGATATGAACAGACAATTCTCAGAGGAAGAAATTGAAACTATATCCACTCACATGAAAGAGTGTTCCAAATCACTACTGATCAGAGAAATGCAAATTAAGACCACTCTGAGATACCACTACACACCTGTCAGATTGGCTAAGATGACAGGAACAAATAATGACAAATGTTGGAGGGGATGTGGGGAAACTGGGACACTAATACATTGCTGGTGGAGTTGTGAAAGAATCCAGCCATTCTGGAGAGCAATCTGGAATTATGCCCAAAAAGTTATCAAACTGTGCATACCCTTTGACCCAGCAGCGCTATTACTGGGATTATATCCCAAAGAAATACTAAAGAGCGGAAAGAAACATATATGTGCCAAAATGTTTGTGGCAGCTCTTTTTGTTTTAGCTAGAAACTGGAAGATGAATGGATGTCCATCAGTTGGAGAATGGTTGGGTAAATTGTGGTATATGAAGGTTATGGAATATTATTGCTCGGTAAGAAATGACCAGCAGGAGGAATATAGAGAGGCCTGGAGAGACTTAAATCAACTGATGCTGAGTGAAATGAGCAGAACCAGAAGATCACTGTACACTTCAACAACAATACTGTATGAGGATGTATTCTGATGGAAGTGGAAATCTTCAACATAAAGAAGATCCAACTCACTGCCAGTTGATCAATGATGGACAGAGGTAGCTACACCCAGAGAAGAAACACTGGGAGGGGAATGTAAATTGTTAGCACTAATATCTGTCTGCCCAGGTTGCATGTACCTTCGGATTCTAATGTTTATTGTGCAACAAGAAAATGATATTCACACACATGTATTGTACCTAGACTATATTGTAACACATGTAAAATGTATGGGATTGCCTGTCGTCGGGGGGAGGGAATAGAGGGAGGGGGGGTAATTTGGAAAAATGAATACAAGGGATAATATTATAAAATATATATATATATATAATAAATTAAAAAAAAAAAAAAAAAAGCATAACATTTTCCTAGTCGTCTAGGTTGATGTTAGCCTTGGTTTCTCCCTTTGCCTCATTCTGTTGCTGGTTAGTTGCATCTGACTAGTCATGACCCCATTTGGGATTGTCTTGACAAAGATTGGAGTGATTTGCTATTTCTTTCTCTAGCTTTTTTTACATATTATTTTTACAGATGAAGAAACCAGAGTTAAATGACTTATTCAGAATCACATAGAGTCTGAGGTCACAATTGGAAGAGTCTTCCTAACTTCAGGCACTCTAACCACTGTACCATTTAGCTGACCTTTGTTATATATATCCAAATCAGTTTCTATTTCCACATCTCTTTTCTAATTACCTAGTCAAGATCCCCAATATCTTTCACCAAGGATATTGCCTCTTAATTGGTCTCCCTCTTCCAATCCATTCTCCATGGCTAAAATGACTTTGCTAAATAAAAGGCAGGTTGCATTTTCACTTCCTTATTTAGAAAAATTCAAGGGTTTACAGGTATTGCCCTAAATATGCATAAAGTAGACAGCCATTTGGTATTCAAACAATGTGGCCCAGCCCAATGGAGTTGTGCTCTTTCCACTAATGAATGGTTGGCAGTTTAGTTCAAGAAAGGACCTAAGTGTCTGATAACTTATCCTGCCAGGTGATCTTCAGAATCTTCCTAAGACAATTCAAATGGAAGCTATTCAGTTTCCTGGCATGAGCTTGATATACTGTTCAAATTACTCAGGCACACAGCAATGAGGTCAGAACAAAAGCTCTGAGAACCTACCAAGTAGGTCTACAGAATTATCTGTACTGTCTTTGTAATGTGGACAAATTGTCTTTCCACATTTTTTCACAAGATCAGTTCTTAATAAGCTCAGCAAGTGAACATACTGCTAAATATTTTGAGCTACTGAAGTGAAGGGTGAAATGACTGGTTAACTTTTAGTCCCATAACATGGGTTTCATAGTTAGATCCAGATGTCATTTACAAATTTTATGTAACATTTTCCTACCCTTTTTAAAAATTACAAAACATTTCTTAAAACAAGTATTTTATTCTGATATATTGTTCTTTTGTGATGAGGTGAGATTTGAATCCAGTCAGTACTTTGTGTTTGAATTCCATCAGTACAATTCTCCCACATGATATAATTTCCAATAAGTATCCATTAATTGAAATTTACTTTGATATGCCATCAATAGATTTGCATAAAAGAGTAAAAGCTCTGGCACTTACTAGGTACTTAATGTTAGCTAAATGATTTATTTCCTAACCAAATCTTTTAACTACATCTATCATTTCATGCACTTTCACAAGATAGGGCAGTTTTAATTTTTCAATTACTTGGTTGCAAAATTCTTCAGATATGGGTAATTCCTTCCCAATAATCTCCTTATCTCTTCACAAATAATTTGAAATTGCCTACCATATCATTTGACAAGCATCCCGCTCATCATATTAGTAGCTATAGGATATACCAGTTTTCTTTTATTGAATGAGACTTTTTACATTTAGCTCTTTGGCAACTTCTTTTGATTCCAAAGATAAGGTTTTGAAAGTGATTGTTTTCACTTACTAATGGCATCTTTCCTTTAAAAATTTCTCAACTTCTTACATCATTGATTTCAAAGATCAATGTAGCTGAAATTTTTTTTTGGATTTGGGCCCTTTACTTCAGGTTTCTGTAGTTTCTATAGAACATTCTACATTTCTAATGAAAATGGTATTAAGCATCTCTGTTGTCTTGGATAAGTTTCAGTTGACCTAGTGAATTTTTTCACCAAGCTGGTTATGTATTTATGGACATTTTTCACTTCTGAAGTTAGAAACAATAAAAAATTTCAGAGATTTATCTTTGAATGTCATTGTTGAAAATGCCAAGTGTTTTGAGTTTTTATTTCAATTAAAAACATTCAGCTTGGTATACTGCACTTATTCAAAAGGAGTACTAGAGAAATATAACAGACATTATACTACTTTTTATTTCCATACTGACGGGTTATCTTTCAGTTTGTACTTTATGTTCAAATGGAGCTCAGGTGGTTACAAAGATGATGGCAAATGAATATTGGACAAGTATGGATTTAAATTTAACACTGTACATTATAATCAAATAATCACTGTACTGCTTTTCATCATTGATAATCACACTGTCTTAGTCTTAATATTGTTGACTTTGAATTGAACCTTGCTTTGACTGAAACAGGCAGACACACATTATGCGGGAGTTAAACTAAAAATGTTCAATAAATTTGGACATTGCTTTGCATTACTGCCTCCCCACTCTCCCATCCCTATTTGAAAAATTCTGCTCTCTACAAGTGTCATGGGGCACAGTATAAAGGGTTCATTGTTTCATTGGAGGTAAGGACTCCAAAAGGAGCTATTAGCAACTCATTTCCACTCTTTTCCTCTCCCCCCTTCTCCATTTCATTCTACTTCTGGTTGGTTACATTTAATATTCAAATTGGGGTGACAATGTCAACTTTTAAGAGATTGAGATTGGCATCCCCAAATAACTATCATTTCAAAAACAGTTAAATAAACTAGCTAAACAAGGGAAACATCAACTAAAAGCCTTGTTTTGAATCCAGGCTTCAACACTGTGAACTTATTTGTTCAAGTATAAAATAGAAATAACATTACATAATTCATAGGTCTGTTGACCCTAGAGTTCTATATAAATGTTGGCTAGTAACATAATTAAAAACAAAGCTAATCACAACAGAGCTAAATACATGCTTATTCTATGAGGGGCCTATAGGCCTTCCCAAGGCTGGGTTGCCAACTTTCTGTTGTTTGAATATTAACTGCTTAATTCTGTTTTGCTCAGGATTTTAGAATCTCTATGTACTGGGAAATATAACAAACTTGTATTGAGTACAGCTGTGTAGTAGAATGTCCCTCTGGATCTATCTGCCTTTCCCCACTCCTGGGGCAGAGGTGTACCCCTCAGAGGGGAGGGGACAACAGGGCACAACAGGGATTGGAGCAGGCTTCTCCAGTCGTGTGATTATTTAGCTGTAACTTGGTGAGGTCAAGAGACTTTTGCAATCACTAAAAATGATGGACTTGCAGGGTAATGTGGTAGATGTTCCATACATTTACTCTGCATTTTATCTTTTAATTATTTGGTTGATTCTGAATAAACATGGCATTCAGTATCAAAGAGAGCTTCTTTGGAGTTAATGACTTTGTCAAGGTCACATGCCTAGTATTCCTTGACACCTATCATTTACCAGGAAGGAGGACTTTTGCAATAGGTGGAGGCTCAGAGCTTTGGTAAATGGCATCTAGCAAATCCACAAATTCACGTGCATGGAAACACTGCCCTATAGAAGCAGAGCTTTAGGACCAATAGATGCTAGATTGACAGATCAATTACTTCAAAATCAAAGAATGGGAGACTTAGCACTTTAGCCATGAGACCATGAGTAATATGCCAGGGTCATATTAATGGCTTGATATCACCTAAAGTTCCTTTATATTACATTTATTTCTTCCCTTGGACCTAACAAGTGCTTATAAGTTTCTCAATTAGGAAACTTCTTCTGCTAATAGATATCAAAACTATGTTTTACTTAGTAGATAAATCCTAGTAACATAAAAGTTATTTGTCCCAGACCACAAAGCAGTTAAGTTCTTGATTAATGTCAAGTTCAGCATCAAAATTCTATTCATTCTACCAATGCACCCTTTTTATAAAGCACTAAACACAAATTATTTAGCATTATGGCTATGTGAGGCATATCACTCTTATTAGCCTTTCATCTACATGAGACTTATCTAAATTCTTGTTATTTCCCATCACAGTACTTTGTAAACATTTGTTGAAACAAAATGCTATTATTGTTGCTTCTGTAATGAAAAGCACTTTGGTTACTAAAAGATTCCCCCCAAAACAAACAAACAAACAAACAAAAACCCTCAAGAACCACTGTTAAGATCTAAGATATGTTTTATAAATATAACTTATTTAAGCAAAACTATCTTAAAATCTCAATTTATAGAATAAATTAGGTGATTAATTGTATATATGTGGACTTAAAATTTGCCAGAGGGATACATATGTATATACCTATGTGGTCCTCTCCATGTGCCTTTGAAGTTATCCAATTTTTTAAAATTTGATTTTAATATTTTCATTGAAATATATTGATTGAATGTTAAGTAATTTCTTATTAAAACTGTGAATTGGGGGCAGCTATGTGGCACAGTAGATAGAGCACCAGCTCTGTAGTCAGGAGGACCCCGAATTCAAATCTGGTCTCAGACGCTTAACACTTCCTAGCTATGCGACCTTGGGCAAGTCACTTAACCCCAATTGCCTTAGCAAAAAACAACAAAAAAAACCCTGTGAATTGTTTTTGATTGAATTTAATTTCATAGTCTCCATTTGCTAATGGACATGTTAGAAATAGTTTCCAAGTAGGTAACATAATTTCTCCATGGGACTAATATAGGCAGATAAGGTGCACTATGAAAACTTATTGTCAGAGTAGACTCTTTGCTTATCAAGTGCTTTATTATCATTATCATAATGACTATTATTGTTATTATTGGTACTAGGCCAAATTTGAGATTTCATCAGCAAAAAGACCTCCTGTGTTAACTTTTTTCCACCAAGGTTGAATAGTTGATTGGTAACTTCTGGTTTTAGAGTTACCTGATACACTGAGAGGTTAAATGCTCTATACAGGGTTATACAGCTTGTGAATCAAGAGGCAGGACTTTAATCTTTCTGCCTTTCAGGATCATTCACCATGCACCACGAAACATCTTCTTGGTTATTATTATATGAAGAGAAATTGTTACAGAAGAGATAGTATGAGAAAGTCACAGATTTTATGCATTTTTAACTTATGCTTGAAGAATTATTCAAGTATTTATTCATAACTTACTGGTAAGGCTGATTTAATCAATATAACAATGATTTGAATTCTAGGTATAGGGCTCAAAAGCAATGAAAAAGATTTTTAAACAAGTATACTGCCAAGTAGTTACATGAAACTAACTTCTGGGAATCAAACTAAAAAAGAAAAAAATAACTTTGGGGAAACCTAAATTAAATTAACATAAAACCTATGTCTGGTTCACTGACAAAATAGCCCTGGGGCCCCTTTGGGAATTTTGATTCTGACAAACCCTGATAAACTAGAACTGCCACAGACTCAGAAATTTTTCTTGGGCACTTCCATTATGTGACACATAATATAAACAAAGATTATTTGAGAAGTTTTATTTAACAAATAAAGACTTTAAAACTGAATTATACTGTCACTAGTCATGTGACTCTGAACAAATCACTTAAAGCCTTTTTTTTTTCATGATCTTATTTGATTCTCCCAAAAGTCCTGTATGCTACTTTCCAAACAATGTATTTGAATGTACAAAAAGGGGTTACTAAAAAGAAAATTTTTAAAAATAGCTATTACTATTTGGCATGCTTCAGTAGGCACCTTTCACTTAAAAACAATTTCGGCAGGGGGTACTCACATTTCTTCAAGAGAAGCCAAACCCAAATCCACTGATATGCATTTCTGGGCATTTAGAGAAGTAAAGATGGAGACCAAGAATCAAGGAATTTCTCTTAAGTCTCTTCTGCAGGAAAACTATGAACCTCATTTTTCATCTGGAAGATTCCTAGTTGACCCAATTAGGGGTTTGCTACTGGTTTTTGCAATATTCAAGAGAACATAGGATCATTGACTTAGACCTGGAACCACCTTACAGGGAATCTGATTCAATCATACTTTACAACTAAGGAAGTGAATCTACAGAAGTGAAGTGACTTGTCTGAGGTTACAGAGTAAACGAAAGAGCAATAATTTGAACCCAGGTCCTGTGACTCCAAATGCAGCACCCTTTCCTGCATATACAGACCTTCAGGACATATATGAGTGAGTCAGAACCATGAAAGGCCTAAGAAAGTTTTATCTAAGCACCCTCCAATTTGCCAGGATTATTAGCCCAATTGTGGATCACTGGAACACTTCACTTCTCCATCCATAATCACATATTATCCAGTGTAACCCGGAAGTCCAGGAACTGTATAAGAGGAAAAGTCAAGGGAAATGACATTTTATGCCTTTTCTGATATATGCTGATTACACATTTTGTAGGTCATCAATTTCCTAAAATTTAACTCCCTATAGTACTTTGATTTTATAACAATTAATTTTTAAAATTTTATTAGTGGACTCAAAAATTCAAATTCGATTAATTTAAACAGGAGAAATCATATTTTCAATTTTACTATATTAAATATCTTGAAAAATACAATAATTGGACTTTGAAATCTATAACTCTAAAATGTTATTTAATAAAACATTCAATGCACAGTGCTAAAAGTAAACTAACATTTTTAGATTTAGCTAAAAGGTCAAAATACTGTAATTCAGAGTTTTAGACAATTGAAAAAAACACAGTGCATTAAAAATGTCTAAAAACGGCAAAATGAATTAATATAGTAGCCATATCTGATCCCTATCCTTCCCTCCCCGCAATTTTATTACTTTGGGTATGTCCTACAACCAAAGTATAGGTAAAACATGAACATATGTGTTCATAAGTTTCTATCAAATCATCTCAAGTCAGTGCCCCCAACATAAAATAATTTAAATAAAATCAGATAGCATACTGTTGAAGTGCTGAGATTTGTTAGACTGATTTGTTTTAAAATGTAAATGTCAAAACTTATATTTACAACGTAAAAGGCAAAAGTGGCTGAATTACAAATTCCATAACAATATGAGAACTGGAAACTTTTGTGTCACACTTACTCGACACTAGAATTTTTAGAAAACTAACACAAACACAATGAGGTACTGGTATCAACATGTCATGTTGTCACAAATGTGCAAACAATGAAGTTATTGTTATTCACAGAACAGATTTAAAGTGTCTCAGCTTTCAAACTGATACAACACTAATTTTCTTCATTTTCTTGACATAATATTTTCTGAAGGATATAATTTTCTCTCTTTTAGCTAAATAAATACTAGTTTAACACTAGCAGAGTAAACTGGAGAAAACACCAGTCCAGAACTGGACAAAAAGTACATCTTTTCACACAGAATGATTTACTAGATGCCTTTTTTTTTTTAAATGGGTTTTGGCTTATTTCACTGGAATCATTTCTAGTTCCCTTTTCTAACTACGTTAAGAATGAAATTTGTTCATAACCACAGCAAATCTGCCTTGCATGGTAGTTTACTCTGCTTCTTCACTCTTCTCAGAAGCAGCTCCTGCGGGATTCTCTGCCTCACTTTTTCTATCACAAGCCTCTTCAGATGACTTTGCAGTGCAGTCAGGAGTTTTACTTGTAGAGCCCGTACGTGTTCGAATGCGAGCCCCTGGCTGGTATAACTGCATGGCTGGACGGTCCTGCATTGAAAGAAGTGAACACAATGAATTTACATGAAAGAAATCATCACCTGAAAGTGAGATTCAAAAATGATCAACTTGCAGGCATGATATTATGTAATTTTGCATTTTTATACTTTGATGAAAAAAATGTATCAATTGTGGAAATAAAAAACAAAATTGCAGACAAAAATCTAGCTTTTAGAAACACTTTTCTTAGAAGCCAAACATTTCGAAAGGGACAAAAATGAACCCATGAATATATGGGCAGATAATATTTAACTGATGTTAAACAGTTCTCTAAGAAAATATTATTACTGAGATCAAGAATGATTTATAAAGAATATTAGCATTATCATAAAAAATTCATTTTGTAATGGAATTTTCCCACCTACTTGGAGAGGAATAAAAAATTCAACCATTCACCATGGTTTCAATCCTTACAATTCACTCTTCAAGTGTCCTTCTTTCAGGGCCACAAACCAACTGATACTGACCAATGAATCAAGAATCTTTATTAAATATGAATTGTCAAAAGTTCCAATCTGGATTGCTCAGTTCTAATTATCTATACTGTGCAACATCAATGATTCCTTCTTATAAAAACACTAAATACACAATTATTTTATTAAATAAATGGAAACAGAAGAAGAAAGCTGGTATATATAGCACAGTCATGAAAAGAATGTTTTAAGGCTAGAGAAGATTAATGATAAAGGACAGACTGCTAAAAATTATGCACGAGAACACTTCTTAACTCTAGACATGGGACAGATGGCTTATACAATTCTATCTGCGAATATTTGAATCAAAAAAAGGAGAAATGACTTTCTATTTACAGCATGAGTGGAATGGCTTTGTGTTAGGGTACTCAGCCCAAATAAGATACATGTATCACATTCTTTGTCCATGTGTAGGTGGGACAAAATACAAGAAGTTTGACATGGCTGCCATGGTTAAATATCGTACCTGTGTACATTCCTGGTTGGCAAAAGGTGCCCTGAGACTGTATTAGCCTGGCAATCTCTGTACTCTTACCTTTGTGTCTCGTACAGGTCTATCTATAGACTACCTAAAGTGTTTGATTGGGGAGACAGTTCAACAGGTTGTGGCACAGACTCAGTGCAATATGCAGACTGGCCAATTTATCCTCTCTTCTTTTGTTGTAATCCTAAACAAAAAGGAGAATATGGGAGATAGTGGGGAGAAGGAAGTTCTAAACCACTCAGTGCCAGAGGAATGTAAATTCCTCAATGTAAAGAAGCCGACATTCTAGCTATTTCACATGCAGTGGAAACTAATTTCAATTTAAATATAATCACAAATTGATTAAATTTGCCTAGGTAAATAAGAACTGTTGGTAGTTCTGTTTCTTTCTTTTAGTATTTCATATATGGATCTGAATGCAAAATAAGATCCAAAATATATACTATGATTGGTCTTGTACTTACCATTTGTAAAATGATTTCAGATCCTCATTAGAAAGGGGCTATTAAATACAAAGTATTATTATTACTATCACATTATCATTAGATTTAATCCACAGAAGTATTTATGTGCTCTTCTAACAGAAATTATGTAAATACCTTACTATTATAGAATTGCTTTAAAAAAAAATTGCTTATACCAAAAGTGTAAAAAGAAAAATGGCATTCAGAATTGTACAAAGAGCACTTTTGTTTTCTCAATCAAGCCAATACAAGAATTTTATACGTGGCTGAATCATTAATGTTGTTGGAGTAAGAAACCACCAAGACCGTTAGATTCATTGTGGGCATTAGTTTTGAAATCTGAATTTGGGGTCTATTTTATTTTGTCGGGGGGGGGGGGGGTAGGGGGTAGGGGAACAAAGCAGTTAGGTTAACTGGTTAACTGACTTGTCCTGTGTCACACAGCTAGTGAGTGTTAAGTGCAGACTGGATTTGAACTCAGCTCCTCCTGACTCTGGGGCCAGTGTTCCATCTGGTCTTTTCTTTCATAAAGGACAAAATTCAAAGCCAATATAATCACTACTTAGAACATATAAAATGCTATAAACATATAAACAGCTATAAAAATCATAGAATAGGTTAACTAAAGTTGGCATATACTAAACAACAAGAAAGATAAGATGAAGTAAGCCACTATTTTGTTGGTGCTGATGGCTTGCAGACCATAAAGAAAAATATAGATGCCTCATATAGTCTCTATCAAATAATTTTTCTTTTAAGAAAACATATCCCACTCCTCCTCCCTCCAAACTGAAACCCATTAATAAGAAGGAACTTGGAAATATTATAAAGTCTTCCTGAAATTGGTATACCAGGCATAGCACAAAAACAACCTCCTATTTTTCAGAAATTTCCTATAGAAAAACCCTCTTTAAGCAACTTTCTCCCCTCAATCTCTACTAAACCCCATTATTTTTATGCTTCAAACAGGATCCTCAACCTTTACTCTCCATTGCTTTTATTTACTTTATCAGTTACCTATACACCTTGGGCTTTATCTTTACTCATCAGCTCTAAAGGTGGTGTCAGCAAAGGATTTGTGGAAGAAAATGTAACATAATGATTATATGATTCTATAATACAGAGCCTGACACACATAGAGAATACTGGAATATTTTTTGGTATGGAAGAGAGCAGAAGGTGCTACACTGAGAGTGCAAGTTCAGTGCTCTCCTCTCTGTGGTATGGCAGGCAAAGATGTCTGGTTTTATTTTACAAGGTTGGTTGAGAAAACAATGTATACCAATAACTAAATATACGTACCAAATATTCTACTAGAAAATAATAGTTTCTACAAAAACAATCTAATTCTTTGTGATGTTTCAACAGAACATTGTAAGAGAAGATACTCTCACATTAAGAACTTTATTTTTCTAACAAGAAATGTTTTTGGCCTTGTTTCTATATATTCTTCAAGGTCAGTTAGTGCACACCATAGAAATTCAGGATGTAATCCAGGCATGTAATACATTCTAGTTCATGGTGAGGTTTTGGGTTTCATAGAGTTGCATACATATTCTTATAGGCAACAATTCTTTTGAGTATGATTACTTGATCTGCATATGAACTATGCCCTTGGATACCTTTTCTTTTTACCTTAGCTTCTACTGCCATGAGAAAATAAATAAATTAGGCAAATTAAACAGCATCTCGTTAATTTCACCAATTCAGTAAAAAGTTATTTTGGAGTAAAGAACAAGAATAATTAGTATGAGAAGTAGATTTCATTTAATTATCTCTAACTTTTTTCCATGAATTTAGTATTATATCCAAATATTTGTGACATTCATAATTTCATAAGCTGTAAACGTCTTATAGTTTGCTAGGCTCTACTTTGTAAAGTAATCTGTACAGAACTTAACATTAGATACCCATACTCAATGTTAATCACAGAAGTGAGCTCATTAATTAGAAGAGGAGAAATATTTTAATCCTATGCTTTACACTGGCTATGCAGATTTTGCTCTTGGATTCTTAGTTCAATTATTTTTTAAATAATCTTAATAGTTATAATGACATATATATCAATTAATGAAATGTCAATTATGGTTCCTTTATTATACTAGAGGACAATATTCTCATTTGACTATGGTTCACTGAATGCCCTAAATGTGTGGGTTCATATTAAAGGAAACCTTTTATTAATGAATAATTAGGACTCTATTAGAACAGATTTTGTTGGCTTAATTTATACTTCGACAGTTACAATCCTTTAGTGAATACTGCTAATTGCTCTAGTGATTACTTCTTAAATACTCAAAACACTTTGCTCTCTAGAATAATGTTCTAAGCTAAAGATCTAGTGTGTGGTGAAAACCAAGAAATAAAGGGGGAAAAAGAGCAGAGAGAATGAAAAGCAAAGCTAGTTTTCTTCTTTTCTTCTTCCTTTAAAGTAAACCTATTGGTTTTTTTAAACACCATTTAAACAAAGAACAAATGCTGGAAAAGATTGTTTTAGATTACAAAAGTAAAAACCATTGATCTTGAAGTATAGTTTTAGAAATGAAAGATTATCCTAAATGAATAAAAGAACCTTATTTCTTATGCGCTCCTTTTTGGATGCCATGTCATCACACTTGTCCTCTTTACCCAGTTTGTCTACTGCCTCCACAGTGAAGCTGTAGTTGTGGTTCCCTTTCTTCCCTCTGTCTTGGTTGTATCCTTTCCCCCATTTCAGCTCGTCTTCATTCCTTCTCAAAAACTTGTCAAACTCATAATGAGTTCTATGTTTTCTGCCATCGTCCAAGCGATACCTTTGTCTTTCAGGTTCTTTTTCTCGAAATCTTCTATCCATATCCCTTTGTTCTTTATCACTGTCATTTTGTGACCTGAGGTATAGTAACAAAATTAGTACAAGTTTAGCCAAAGACATTTGAATTTTTCATGAAGCTGAAGCAAGTGCAATTTATCTATGTATAAAAATCATCCTGCTGCTTGCTCTTGTTAACCATTTCACTCCATGGGCTACTTTACATCAGGCAAAAGACATTTATCTCACATTTCCTACTTGCCATTTTGAATGATCTCCCAATAAGATGACTTGTATTAATTTTGGCATCAATGAGGAACTAGCCACTCAAGCAGACATAAGACAACATGACGGAGCCAGAGGACCTGCTTTCAATCTCTCCTGCAATGCCAGGGCCTAACTTTTTTCATCTGTAAAGTGTAAAGCTTAGCTAGATGATCTTTGTGTCCCTTTCCATGTTAATTCATGACCAATCTGCTGCTATACAACAAAGCTACAAGAGGCCCCTCATCACCAGCAAGTGAGAGACAGGTGCCTGGGGTTGTAGGTATGTGCAGACCCCAGGGAGTGACAAGGAAAAGATGCTGTTAACCCCTCTCTCCATTCCCCCCCAATCCCTCCTGCAATATTATGGTCTCTGATTCTTTGGAGCTGGCAACCTCAATCTAATTCAAACTGCTATGGCCTTGCTTTCCCTCATACAATAGGGGCTACAGCCATAGAGGAACTTGGGAGGCTCTTGTTTCTTCTCTCTCTAACAAAACCCTGACCTGGAGCTGTTTCAGGGATGTCAGAGAAGGGCAGTGTTGGGGATGGCTGCCTGGGATGAGAGGATATATGCCAAGTTTCAGTTTCCTGTGACAAAGTCCCAGCAGCTCCATTGTAGTCATTGTTTTGTTTTTAGAAAAAAGAACTCAAAGTATAGATCTGATGGAGCTATAGGTGCTATTTTTTGGGGAAAAAAGCCTTGAATATTATAGAATATAATAGAATATGTGATGAATTCAGTTGTGTTGTAAGAAAGGAAACCAGGCATACCCCATTCCTATCCATAATTGTTCCACAACTTTACTATGTAACAGTAGGGAATGGAAGTCAGAAGACAAATCCTAATTCTGTTTCTAGCACTGACTTTATAGTGTAATTTTGGCCTGTTATAATGAGTATATTGAAAGGTTATTTCTCAGGATAAGCATATTAAAAATAACACATAATCTTTGTATTATAAAAATTAACTGCTATCAAATATTCTCAAACTAAAAATACATTTCATTTTTAAAATATGAAAAGCATTAAAACTTACAGCACAGCCCTGTTCTTGTTTTAACATCTTGTTTTAACATACAAACATTATACTGATCAAATTTAAACATGTCTACGAAAGGAAAAGTATATCCATTTTAAAAGTCTACAAACAATATCTGACTAACTTCCAGAAAGAGTTATTTAAAATAAATAGGTGGAAAAGGCCACAGAAATGGAATTTCAGTTTATAAGATCTAGTCCACTCATTTTTTTTCTTAAGATAAAAAGCATATTAGACTTTTTGTTTAAGGCTGTACAATCAGTGGAGAAAAGAATCTTGAACCTAGGTCTCCAGTACCCTTCTGTATACCATATAGAAATCCTATATACTATGCCAGTGGTCCTCAAACTTTTTAAATAGGGGGCCAGTTCACTGTCCCTCAGACTGTTGGAGGGCCGGACTATAGTAAAAACAAAAACTCACACTCTGTCTTCGCCTCTCAGCCCATTTGCCATAACTTGGCGGGCTGCATAAACGTCCTCAGCGGGCCCCATCTGGCCTGTGGGCCATAGTTTGAGAACCCCTGTACTATACCATAGTCTCCAAGGTCAATAATTCAAATATTCTTAGAATTTCAATGAGTGCACATTGATCACATAAGTACTAGTTTTGAAGTCAAACCACTGTAGTATAAAGCAATGAAAAGCTAATCTTCAGTGCATTATTCTTAACATAAAAACCACGTAAGAATGGTGATTTGTATATTATCAATGTTATTTTGGTGATTTGTATATTATCAATGTTATTATATACATTTGCAAAATAGTAAAACATAAAAATATTTATTATTGAGTCATGCTGTATACTTTATGGGAGCTAATAAAGATCAAAATGGCAATACTTCCTGCACTACAGATTTATGAGAATATTTGACCTCTCCAAGGGCTCCAGAAGTTAATGTATGGGAACTATTATTCTATGATATAATATTTTCATTGTCTGGGGGCACATTAGAGTGGAGCAATTAAAAAGACCACTATTCTATTAGGATTATTGTTCCCAAGGGATTTAAATGACATATCATAAAAACATTATAAAATGGAAGCATGGGTACACATATTAGAATTCTCATTTTTGTGACTGCTATAATCTGGCAAAAGATAACTTCATATCATTAAATAACTGTAATCACAGATTTGTTGTGATTGTGATTGTGACTCACTTTTCCTTGAGTTCCTTCAATGAACTTTCTAAGGGTTTGGACTTTATGCTTCCAGAGCTAGAGGATTTTTCCCATTTTCCTTCTTCAATATCAGCTTCTTCTCCTTTTTCTTTTTGCTTTTCTGCTGCTGGTTCCTCTCCCTTTTCGGGCTTTTTAAGAAGCTGAAAAATTATATCTATATTTAAACATCAACCAAACAGTAAAACACCAAAAAAAAGCCACTAAGCCCATAAGAATTTAGATGTCATAAAATCATTTTAACAGAGGTTTTTAACTTGGGGACAATAAATTTATTTATTTTTATTTGAAAAGTTGTTCTAATTATCAGTGGTTTCCTTTGTAATCCTATATATTTTATTTTCTGCAGTTAAAAACACAGTTCTGAAAAAGGGTCCACAGGCTTCACCAGGCTGACAAGAGCATACATGACAAAAAAGAGCTTAAGAATTTCGAGTCTAAAAAGATTCACTAAAATATAATACTC
Source organism: Sminthopsis crassicaudata (assembly GCF_048593235.1). Lineage (NCBI taxonomy): Eukaryota > Metazoa > Chordata > Mammalia > Dasyuromorphia > Dasyuridae > Sminthopsis > Sminthopsis crassicaudata. Next base: position 174,783,409 of record NC_133619.1, on the reverse strand, counting down.
CTTTTCTTGGTCTATAAATACAGAAATACAATTAGTGGAGAGTAACTTGAGAAACATTTTACTAGACTTTGAGTTCTATTTGACTACTTTCTTACCATTCCTTGTCCTTAGTCTTAGAACTTTAGTATCATGAGTAAATTCAGATTTTTAAAAAACTTTTTTGGGGAGAGAGAACTCCGTAGGTTTTAAAATTCTACATGTTGACTATATTTTGAGTTACAATCCAGGAAAATGACATAAGAATTTTTATAGAATGAGTTAACAAAACACATAATCTGGGGTATACATGCATAACATTAATATATAGGATCCAGTCTCTGATCTCTGAAAAATGATTTCATAAAAAAAAAAAAATCGCTTTGTCAAAATCAATAGGAAATAATAAATGCACAACCTTTTAAAATATAATCTACTTTAAAGTCAGGAATTTGCTCTGTAAGATTAATCTAACCTCTTGATGCAATTTATACTTATATCATATATAATGAAGAAGAAATGAAAACAGATACTTGCTATCCTCTGTCATAGACTGTTCAGAAAAAGAAGACTCTTAAGTCACTCCTTTACCTTCTCTTCTCTAATTCCTTAATATTTTCCTAACATGTTATCAAGTTTTGTTTTGTTTTGGCTGAGGAAATTCTCATAATGAATTAATAAAAAATGAGTACAAGTAAAAATTATTTTTAGTTTCTTATATGCTCTTATACATCCATTTATAAACAATTCTGGATTTACTTATATGACAAAAGCACACTACGACTCACTTCAGGTTGTGATGCACTAAGACTCTAAAATTCTGCTCTGCTGTATTTACACAAAACAATATTTTTTCCCATAGTAATTCTATATATTTTATCTTCTACCTAACCCTTCAATGAGGTATCCTTAGAGGAAGGAACCCTAATGCGTTTTACACTATTTTCTTCAGCTTGAAATGCCATTTTGGATTTTAATCTTGTCCTTTAAGATGACACCACCTCATTTGATTAAGTGTCATCTATAAACTGGTATCTATCATTCAAGACAATGGTGTACAAGAAGCTGCCACTTCAACAAGATTATACGATGATCAATTCTGATGGACATGACTCTCTTCAACAATGTTTCAAACCAGTTTCAATTGTTCAGTGATGAAGAGAGCCATGTACCCCCAGAGAGGACTGTGGGAACTTGAGTGTGGAGAACAATATAACATTCCCACTTTTTTTGTTATTTGCTTACACTTTATTTTACGTCTCTTTTTTTCTTGTGCAGCATAATAGTTTATATATATATATATATGCATATATTGGATTTAACATTTCTACCATGTTTAACATGTATTACACTACTTGCCATCTAGGGAAGAGCATGGGGAAAGGGGGGGAAATTAGAATACAAGGCTTTGCAAGGGTTAATGTTGAAGAATTGTCCATGCATATGTTTTGAAAAATAAAAAGCTTTAATAAAGAAAAAAAACTTAAAAACACCCTAAGTAGTTCTCTCCCCCAAAAAAAGTTTTTTAAAAAATCTGAATTTACTCATGATACTAAAAGTTTCTAAGACTAAGGACAAGGGGAATGTTAAGAAAGTGATTTTCTCAAAATAAAGCTCTGGCCATGTTACTTTGCTATTCAATAAATTCCAATGGACTCCAAAGACCTTCAAGACTGTATATAAACGGGGGCAGCTAGGTGGCACAGTGGATAGAGCACCAGCCTTGAATTCAGGAGGACCCGAGTTCAAATATGGTCTCAGACACTTAACACTTCCTAGCTGTGTGACCCTGGGCAAGTCACTTAACCCCAGCCTAAAAAAAAAAAAAAAAAAAAAAATGTATACAAACTTCTTTACTAGGTATTTCAAGTTCTTTATCCAGCCCCATCCTATCTTTTACTTTCCAGCCATATTACATATTACTTCTCTTTATGTACTCTATAGTATAGCTAAATCAGCCATTCTGAAAACCTTCACACAAGATAAGCCATTTTCTGTGCCTATGCCATTCAAGCTATGCCTTGTGCCTGGAATGTATTCTTTCTTCATCTTTTCTTCTCAGAAATCTTGCTTTTCTAAAAAAGACTTGGCTCAGATACTGCCTTTCACAAGAGCTTCTTCCTAGTTCCTCCAGTTGAGAGTGCTTTCTGCCTAGCCCACCAGTGTCATCTTGTAGCTATTTGTATGTGTTTGGTATATATTTTTATGAAATCTTTCTCATTAGCATGTAAACTTTTGAGGATAAAAGTGGTTGCCATATCATTTCACCTTCAATAGCTAATACAGGGTCGGGTACATACAGGATGTTTAATATATGCTTCTTGATTGGGGAATGTATCAATGTGAGAATGAATTAGGTGAGGAGATTAAAGTTAGTTCTAAGGGAAGGGGAAAAATACGTAAGTACAATGATTAGCAATAATTTTAAAAGGTTATTAGTGTCTTGACGACATATATATAGTCCCTTAAGCTAAAGTTTAAATTGGCTAATAACTCAGCTGGTTAAAACAGAGTTCTAATGAGGTAAAGATTCAAAGTCTGATTTTTGTAAGTCAGTTCATTTTTCAGCAAGGAAAATGTTCCACAAACAAACAGATCCCTAATCTTAGTTATTTTTATATGTATGGCAATGGTCACAAGGGGAACAAGGTGCTTAGCTACTAACTACTGACAAAAATAATTTGGAGCAGTATGTTAATTACCACAAGTCATCAGTATTCACATAGAAACACCTTGAAAACTGCAAGGCACTAGACAAATATATATATTTTTTGAAATAATTTCAAAAGATCTCTGCCTAAATTACCTTGATTCTTATTTCTTTCTCAGCAATTTTCTTTTGTTTTTCAGCTTCTTTTCTCTTACGTCTTTCCTCTTCTCTACGTTTTCTTTTCTCTTCTTCTCTCAAGCGTTTCTTTTCTAATTCCCGCCTCCTCCGTTCTTCCCTTTTTTCTTCTCGAATTCTCTGAAGATGTGGAGAATTGTTTTTATAAATGGTCCAAATAAAAGCAGAAACAGAAAAGTTGTTCATCAGATGAAAGACCAAACCTACCTGCTTTTCTAATTTTCTATTTTTAATATATTCCAAAAGAGGTGTTGTTCTTCTAGCTAAAACACAAAAAATTGTGATGTAGTACATAACTCCTAAAAGAAGTAGTCTTAAAAAAACACAAACTTGCACTTGCTTTAATATTTAAGTGAAATAAGCATTAAACAGTGCTATTAATTTTATCTTGAGTGATAATATTCTGAATTTTGAAAAGCATTTACTATTAGGTCAAGCAATCATGGTAATTATCTCTGATTATAGAGAGAGCAGAATTTTGGTATGATGACTTGATAATTGGCTTCTTGGTATTTTAACATACCACTAAAATACAATAAAATGCATTTGACGTTTCAATTGTTCCACATATGTATGTGTAGACACACACACATCCAATTTGGACACTTGTTTTTATTAATAATGTACTTTTTAAGGACACATTTAGGCAATAATATATTTATTTGTTCCTTATATCTATTCTTCTCCCTGGAATCTTCCTTTTCTGCTAAACAAAAGAAAAGTAGCATAAACAATTTCATTATCTATTGCATACACATTCCTTGAAATGTATATTCTAGTAACTCAGTCTCAAATTTGTTATAAAAAACCACATTCAAAACACACACCTTAGAATATTTCTTCCAACCTTGAAGAATATTTTTAATGATTGTAAATGACAGTAGTGTCTCACAAAGCACCAAACACTATGGAATGAATGTCTCAGGAAACATGTCATGCCCTCACCCCAAGAAGTAGAGTTTAATTTGGCTTAGGTGAAGTAAGGGGATACAAATCCACAGCATAGCAGGACCACAGGCATTTGTTTCAAATCAGAGTGTATGTCTCAGTGCTCTGCAGAATCAAATTCTTGACGTGTAAAAACATATGTAAGATTATTTAGATTAATTCTGTAATGAGTCTTGTTAGCATCAGGGATCTCCAAATGGAAAAATGTCTCTTAAGTAGCTTAGGCCCTTCCCAGGTATTCCCTGGTTTCAAATTGATCTGAGCCACCCAGATCAACTCTGGCATATAAATTTCCTAGCTATTCTCCACTGGGCCTTTTGAGGAAGTACTAACAGCTAGAATTTGTAGAATACTTTTAAGATGTGCTACATAATTTTACATGTAATATCTCATCTGAGCTACATAATCCTGTGAGGTAGATGCTGTTATTAGAGTCATTTCACAGGTGAGGAAATTGAGGCATGAAGAAGTTAAGTGACTTGTTCAGGATTACAAAGTACTGAGTGTCTAAGACAGTAAACAAAGTGTGATAATATCACTATAATCATATTGATTAGCAATTAAGTAGTAATCAGTCTCCTTCTCTTAGGCAATAAATAATGTAATCTCACAACTTTTATATGTGCATTGCAATAGGAAAAAAAAAAAAAGTCATCTTCCTGACTACAAATTCAGCATTTTATTCACTATATCACTTAGCCAAGCAGGAGACTCACTATTAGAAATGTGGTACTCCTTCATTATGTACACATTAAATGAAATCTTAACTAGGGTACTAGTGTTCCCTGAAATTTCATGGATGGCATATGGCCTACAGAAGTCCAGAAACCAATAAAAGAACTCTGGTATTTTAGATTACAGGCTGACTATTTGCATTAAGTTGACTAAGGTCAACCAAGCATGCCAATTAGCCAATAGAAAGTTAATTGAATAAACCTTATTTAAAAAGAAGTAATAGAGTCAAGACTGACCAGTTCTTTTCAGGATGT